>NC_089373.1:3308101-3608837 GCF_033870435.1 Sordaria macrospora | reverse complement strand
GTCTAATGGCTATGGTGGATACACCTTTACTGCTCTTTTTGAGTAACCTGTGTCTCCTGTCCATGTTCGGCGGGACTCAAGTCACACACATCTCATCCGTCAAAGCCCCCCCCCCGGGCCTTGATCTCCACCCATCTTAAAGGCAGGTACAACAATCCGGTCAGCACAAAAGCCATCTCAAACCCGATATCTCCTGTTATCTTCGCAATCGGGCCAACATACCACGACTGCGCCATTCCCGGGACCACCAGCGCCCAACTCAGCATCGAGGCACCTATGGCCGCCAATCCAGGTGGCAACTTCGTCCCCACTGCTTCGCGGCCTGCACCGCCAACGGGATCATGACCGCCATGGTCACCAGGATGAAGACAAACCGAAGTCCGCGCACGCGCCGAGCGCGCATAAAACACCCCGGAACCAACATCTCCAAATTCAGTGAGATACTGTACATGGAGATGGCGATGTTCCCAATCACGCTGAGCACAAGCACCACCAACACCACTTTTCCAAACCCTCCCGCCGGCTGCAACATCTCCATCATCACGCCCCCGATGCCCGTCG
Organism: Sordaria macrospora; assembly: GCF_033870435.1. NCBI lineage: Eukaryota > Fungi > Ascomycota > Sordariomycetes > Sordariales > Sordariaceae > Sordaria > Sordaria macrospora. The sequence continues at coordinate 3,608,276 of NC_089373.1, read as the reverse complement.
AGGCGTAAGCGGCTTGCCACTCAGGGACCTGGGGTACGGCGCCGCCGATGGCAGCTCCCAGGATCAAAAGTGGGACCGAGGAGAGGAGCAGGCCGAGGTAGATATAGGTGAAGATGCGAGCTCGGGCGCTGAACGGGCCAGTTCGAAACGGGTTTGGTTCGGGTTATGGTAAACAGAGTAATCACTCACCGTCCCGCCGAAAGTGAGAAAATAGCCCGCTACGAGACTGCTGAGGTTGAGGATCTGCGTGGGAGTGGCCGGTGATGCAGGCTGGGTCTGTAGATGGAGGTAGCGGCCGCCACAACCGACGGTGACGACAAGAGCTACGAGGTTGGGAATCCAGGTCTATCGTTGCCAGAAGTGGACGAAGTTGAAGCCGAGGAGGGAGACGCCGAAGGCGACGAGGCAGGTGATGATGATGCCTACGTTGACGCTCACGTGGGAGGGGTTGAGGGCTGCGAGGGTCTGCCCGCCGGCGATGGCGGACATGAGGGAGAAGCCGGTCACGGTGGCGGCGTTGAGGAGGAGGGGGATGATTACTAGGTAGAGACTGTGACACAGAGGGGGTTTCAATTAGGAGGTGGCCCTTGCACATAAAAGAGAGGCGGATGTCTGGTAGATGCGAATGCGGAAACTAAACTCACCCGAACGAATACCGAGCTTGAACAAACTGCCTCATGCCCGTCTCCATTCCTCCAATCCCCATGAAGGCAGGTGGGAGGCAGGTAAGCAGCGCAAAGAAGATGATGACTAGCGATGCGTCTCTTGAGACTCAGGCCAAACTCGAGAGTGGCTACCATGCCGGTTGGGACCCTTTAAAAAACCGAAACATGTCGAGTTAGCAATCAGTCAATCAGGTATGCTACGTAGGTTTCGCCTGGCACCGACTGAAGGATAGGATGATGAATGACTCACGGAAGTAAACACAACAAACAAGTAAAGAAAACAGTAAACAACTGGTTGTACTGCGTCGAAGTCCTCCCCTCAATCGGAACCGGCTGGATCCCGTTTTCCTCGACTCCGGCGTCGAGGAGCTTCTGGTACCACTTTGGATTCTCCTTGAGAGAGATGTTCATGTTGTTGACTTTGGCCTCTTGGCTCTGTTGTAGGAACCTCCGCCAGGACGAGGAACTGAATACTCGAGTCCCTGTGGTTGTCGTTGTTGTTGTTGTTGTTGTTGTCTGTGCTCGGTGGTCGGCGTGCTGTCCATGTTCCTTTTTGCCAGCTGTGCGCTCGACATCGTGCAGAACGGCGCCAGTCGAAAGGTTGGTGGACATCTTGTAGTCAAAGATCGAGACGAGGGTTGGATCAGGGATGTATCGGAGTATAGAGAGGTGACGAAGTTGTCGGTTCGACCTCTCGGGTTGGTTGAAGAGGAGGAAAGGGCAAGGAAGTTGACTGCAACTTTAAATATGACCCAAGGACTGTTCAGATTCTTGAGTGAATGGAGTTCTGGGTGAATATGGGTTTCATCCATTCTGCCGAGTATTTCACAACCTGATAGCAGGTAAAAATCCTTAGTCACTTCGAAGGTTCGCGGGAACCGTTGCCCCGGTAATCCTCAAGAGTCAAATCGAGGTAGATAGCCAGAGGCAACTTGACTGTCCAGTTGTGTATTCAGTAGAGGGCGTCTCTTATACCACGTATTGAACATACTGTCCACACGGGGCTATTGCAGACCGGTTGATGTGGGAGTGATACGCCTGGGTGACCATCTTCGCCAATTCCCGTGATGCTGGACTAACGGGATCATTAGACATCAGCTTCGCGGAGTAAATCGTAAGGACGATATCTTGCTTTTATCCGCCTGAAGATACCACCGTTGTCCAATGTTTCTGTGAATAATGCAAGGGGAGGACACATCACTCCTGCATGGTGACCATCTTTCTTGATGGGCCAAGATTCGTCACGCCCCTATACACATCCAGCTGGTGAGTATTAGGGCCCCGAGTGTCTCAATGCTCGTCAAGCATGACGCTGATCGGAAACTGAGCATTAGAAAATCGCGTTGACGATCTTGCGGTCAACAACAGCAACTCCCGCTTGTACATCCTTAAGTCGCTGTCTGTAGCAGGCACCTTTTGAGACACGATGAATGTTGAAGCGCCGTGAGGGTTGTTTGAGCTGTTGGATTCGTCCAGGAATCGACAAGCTTCGTTGGTTCGACCCATCTCGTCTCTTGAATTTGACCTCAACCTAGTTTCGTAGAGGGGGTAGACTATAGATTATGTAGCGGATTCACTGATGGGATCGACCCTAACCTCCGTGATGTGGAGATGGACCGGGCCGGCGCCGGAGTGGGACCAGTCCCGAGGGAACCCCACACTTCGGGAGCCGGTGGGACAAAGCCCGTTCAGGGCATGGAACGCTGGAGCTTGCTCGCCGTCGGAGTGTGCCGAGCCTCGTGTGCGTGCGCTTCAAGCGGTCGCCGATGCGGTCCTGACAGGTGGGAGGCAGCTTCCACAATCAGCTGGATGTCTATTTACCGCTCAAAGCCAGGATATCTTTTGAAAGCCAAGTGTGGCGGCCCTCGGTCTCGATCGAGTAGGCACTGTATCCGGCGTCATCTTCAGGCTTTCGTCATGTACCTCTAGTGTAGATACTCATGAGTGACGGTTGATGGTGGGTTTTAGCTTCCAGGGTTACCAGGCTCCTCCTCGTTGTGTGTCGGCATGGAACTGGGCGCGATTGCCATCACGGTAACAGTGGAAGTACCAGCGTGTCGCTGGATAACAGGGTCAGGGAGAAGATGGACAAAGACCCCTCCTGAGCTCGAAGGGAGTTGTTTTGTCAAAGAGGCCCTAGCGCACCACAGAACCACGGGCGGTGTTCCCTAGACGGACCCCTGCACCGATGACAATGGTCCCCGCCAGTTATGGAGGTACCTGCCCGACCCGCAATGCTACACCGCGAGACGGACCTCCTTCAACCTGGAACCGTGTCGGCTGTTTCGAACCTCGCGGCTCGCTGGGGAATGATGAGCACTTCTCCCCCATACAAACGAAATTAATACGAAATAAAACACATAGCGAGTTTATGGAAACATTCTGACCTTCTTCCGTCCCGCTTTCTCTCCCTGTCTCCGGATCCGTCTCTTTGCAAAGAACAGCCAACAACAACAGCCTCACCTTGTCACAGACCGCCGCCGCCGCCGCGCATCGCCATCCCCCTCGTCGTCGAGTCGTCACATCTAGATGGTCTTGCCTTTACGTTCCCGCGACTCCGACAATCACGCCAAACCCATTCTGCTCCTCAATCCTCCGAGGACTTTCGACTGTAAACAAAGGCAAGAGCCGGCTCTGCCCTAACCAGAACATTCCAACTCCCTTCAGCAGCTATGGACCAAGCAGCCTCCATAGTAAAGGAGCATCATGATGGTATGCGACAGTTCCCGTAGTCCACAAGAGCTGGCATAGAGAACAGCTGCTAACATCTCTGCCATACAGCTATCATCAATGCCATCAAACAGGTTGTCCAGCGCGACGTGAGCACAACCCCATACCGTCCTTCCACCGCCGTCGACAGGATCCCATACTGATGCAACCGTGGACTATAGTGGAGGATCCTAATAGTCGACGACGTCTCCAAAAAGATTATCGACAATTCCGTCAAAGAAGATGACATTCTCAATGTCAATATCGCCAATATCCAACAAATCGAGGAACCGAGAGACGAGAATTCGGGCATGGATGCTATCTACATCTTGTCGCCCCGTCCGCATATCGTCGAATGCCTCATCCTTGATTTGGCCAAGGGCCGCTACCGCAACTCTACCGTGCTATGGACAGGCATTCTTGGGAGGGAGCTGAGGGCACGACTAGCCACTGCTCCTCAGAAAATAGGTACTATATCTAGTGATGGGACGACGTCAAGGGGTATTCGCTGACCAAGACCTGCGTAAAGATTCGCGACCGCTATTGATTGACTTCTTCCCTCGCGAGTCACATCTGGTGTCTTTTAAGGACCCATATAGCTTCCCCATACTATATAACCCGAGCTGCGAGGCCGTTGCAATGCCGCATTTGGACGCTCTTGCTCAAAAGGTATAGCATAGGAAATCCGGAGCGCCCCTGGCTATCGTGCCGTGGACTAAAGCTGTCACAGATTGCCGCCGTATGCATAACATTGGGCGAGTATCCAAAGATCAGGTTCTTCGCACCCAGGAACAACGAATACCGTGCGAGCGCACTATGTGGACGCCTTGCCTCGCTCGTACAAGACGAGCTTGATGCTTACAAACAGTTCAAGGGCGACTTCCCGCCGCCAACGACACGGCCACAAGGTTACCTACTGATTGCGGACAGGTCGATGGACTTGATGGCACCATTGGTTCACGAGTTCACGTACCAGGCGATGGCGCACGACCTCCTCCCCATCAAGGAAGGCGACAAAGTGACCTTCCATATGACTGTCAACGAGGGCACGCCAGAGGCCGAGGAGAAAGACATGGAATTGTCTGATAAAGACAAGGTGTGGGTGGAGAATCGGCATCGGCACATGAAGGACACGATTGAAAAGCTCATGAGCGACTTCCAAAACTTCATCAAGCAGAACCCCAACTTCACCAACCAAACCCAGGATACGACGAGTTTGAATGCAATCAGGGACATGTTGGCTGGCCTGCCACAGTTCCAGGAAATGAAAGAGGCCTATTCGCTTCACCTCACCATGGCTCAGGAGTCCATGAACATCTTCCAGCGTCGCAAGTTGCCCGACGTTGCTTCGGTCGAACAGACACTCGCTACCGGTCTTGATGAGGATTACAAGAAGCCCAAAAGCATCCTGGAACAGATGGTCCGGCTTTTGGATGATGAAGCTATTACCTGGGTGGAACGGTTACGGCTAATTGCTATCTACGTGCTATATCGCGACGGAGTTATCACCGAGGACATCGACAGGCTGCTTAGCCATGCGGCCTTGCAGCCAAATGAAAAGATCAAAATCACCAATCTGCAGCAGTTGGGTGCCCGGCCTACGCGGAAGCTGAAGGAAGAACGGAAACCGCATCCTCCGCTTTTCCCGCGAACCCCAGTCAAGAACCCAGGGGACGAAGACAATTTTCTGTCTCGGTTCGAGCCTGCTGTTAAGCACATGCTTGAGGATCTGTTCAACAACATTCTCGACCCAGCAACTTTCCCCTTTACACGGCCCCCAGCGGATGGTGGGGCTGCCGACACTGCCATGGCACCTGGACAATCGCTTCGCTCGGCCGCACCGAGGTGGGCATCAGCCAATCGCCGACAGGTCGAGAATCGACAGAGGGTTATCGTGTTCATGGCCGGCGGTGCAACCTACTCGGAGGCGCGGATATGCTACGAAGAATCGGAGAAGCGAAACCGCGACATTTATCTTGTATCCAGCCACATGCTCACGCCACAACTCTACTTAAGACAGCTGGAGGACCTTTCGATGGATAGGAGGAGACTCGGCCTGCCGATGGATCGGCCGCAACCCAAGGTCCCTGAGCACTTTTATGCTAAGCCGAAGCCTCCACCACAGCCTATGCAGCGGCCCGCCGCACCTCCTGCAGCTGGATCGGCACACCCTCCAACGCAGGCAATGGGTGCGATGACAATCAACAGCGGCGCGGCTCCTCCGCATGCTGGTGGCAGTAGCGCAAGGCCTCCAGCTCCGCCAGCTGGGAAGCCAGAGAAGCCAGTAAAGGAAAAGAAGAAGAGAAATCTGTTTGGATTGAAGAAGTCATCCTGAGCAACCGAAGCGCGATAGGAATGAGTAGCGGCGCATTGGAGCTTGCGCGGAAGCGATGGACAGGAAAGAATGAATTTGGTGCCTCGGATGAATGTCGGGCAGGTTACGTTGGTAATTGTGTCTCTGGTCATCATAGACTTTACTTGGCTATCGTCAAATATATACTAATATGGATGGTCAAAGATCAGTTACAAGTCTGAATGTCCATCTGATATGAACAAGAGCAAGGTGTTTTTCGGAGAACTGATTCAGCAAATCAACAAATATGATACATGTTGTGCACACTCTTGATTTGGCTTATTGTGGCTTCAAATTCCGCCGCCCAAACTCTACCTCAGAATCTTACCACACAACACTACATCCTCTCCCAACGGATGCCACGACACATCCCTAAGCCTCACCGGCGGCGCCGGCTGTCCATCCTTCCCTATCACCCTCGGCGGACAAACCAGCACACCTCCAGCCCCCAACCACGTCGGTGCAATCGTAACAATCACCGAGTCCACCAACTCTTGCTCTCCTCCCTGCTCCAGAGTCAGCAACGAGTTAATCACACTTCCCCCCCCCTCAATCATCACACTATCCAACCCTTCTTTCTTGATCGCCCGCAACACGTCTGCCCATGCGAATCCCTCACCCTCAACACTCTTGACATGCACAAACTTCCCCCCAACACTCTCCACAACCGCCCTCCTCTCTTCCGACACACTGCTCACCTCTTTCGCCACAAATATAAACGGCCCCAACCCCTGTCCCAGTCTAGCAAGCTGGATAACCTTACTCTGCTCATTAACTTCCCACCGCGCAGAAGGGTCAAGGATGATGGGTCGAGGCTGGTTGGGATGCTGCTCCCTAACTCCTGCTTCCGCAACAAAAGGAGACAGTATCTTGCAGTTCAACCCCGGATCATCAGCCACGGCTGTTCCGACGCCCACCAGGATGGCGGCGTGGCGAGAGCGTAGGTAATGCGTCATGGCTTTGGATTGCGGGCCGGAAAGGGTGGTGCGGACTCCTGGGGCGAGGGAGAGGGAGGAGTCGAGGGATGTGGCGAAGGTTAGGGTTACGAAGGGCTTCTTTGCGTTGGTGTTGGTGTTGGTGCTGGTGTTGGTGCTGGTGCTGGTGCTGGTAACTGGTGGAAGATGCGGTTCGAGTTTGACGGCTGAGGCGGCGGGGAAGTCGAGGAGGCCATCGGAGGAAGCTGTTGCTTGAGGCTCTGTTGGCGGATTGGTGGACGTCATCTTGTATTTATAATTGTCTCTCGCCGTGGTGAAGAAGGCCGATGAGGTATAGTTGATACGTGGCTGCCGATAACTTTCGGTTGGTACCGTGCTGGCTATAGCTCTCAACTCCCAAGAGCGAAATGAGAGGCCAGGTTGAGGTTGCAGGCAGATTATGAAGCGGTCGCTCAGTTCCTTTTGCTGTGGATGAGAAATTGAGAAGTGAGTGAGTGAGTGTCGAAATTGATATTGGTGAAAACTGAAAAGAGCATGCGTGGTTGAAAATGCCAAGGCCCATTGGTGAATCTCACGATGGAGGTATACCGAGATCCAGTGGATTCCCTAGATCCACTAACACCCATGTGAGTCTTTACTGTGGCACGTTGTTAGTAGCGCACCCTCAATACCCGGAGCAAAAGGACATAAGATCCGAACAGGAATGGCGCAGACGTGGGCTCAGATGTCACCCGTAAACTACATTTTTTGTACGAACCCATATCCTAGCCTCTATCAAGGCAGCCGGATGAGATGATATGGAATCTTCCCATGGACAGAGAGTCGTCTAGCCGTAAAAGCCTATGTATACTTCAACTCTTCGTCTTGACAACACGCATCACATATTAGCCAACGAATAGCGGCACGGAATGTTGGATCTTCATCAAGGGAGCAAACCGAAACCGCAGTGGCGCAGCTTTCCACGTAAGCCTTTCAATGTTTGGGGAAAATGACAACCAACCGATGATACACAGACAGTTTGATGACCCAACGACTTAAGTGAAGTGCCAATCATCATGATACAAGAACGAATGCTGGAGGCCGAAGAACTTTATAGGAAACGATGGAACACGTCGAAAGCTGCACAGATCCACAGGGAAGATATCGTTGAATCCCACCCCCTCGAATTGCCGGACTTGGCAACGCTTCATTAAATCGCTATCTAATTTCCACTTGATATGCCCCCTTTTCTAGCCTTGACGACCAGCAAGAGGACACTTCTCTTGCCGTTTCAAGCCATGTCTCATTTTATTGACAATGGATTTGACCAACTCGATGTGTAATATGGGTGTTATAGCGGGATGTCGATGTCGATGTGGTTCGAGAAGGGTTCCGTTACCGTCGTCGTTGGGCCCAGACGGGAGGGGCAAGTGATTGTAAGAGATACCCGGCCGTTAGTGCAATGTAATCAATTCCCGCATACGGGTCAGTCATCCTGCACGTTTCCTTCCATCCCACTAGCAGCTTCTTAACACTGCAGCTTGCCACGCGACCACCGCTGCGCCTCGGAAACAAAGCCTCCCCGTCGTTTCCGTCTGCTTTTTAACCCCGTCCATCCCGCAACCAAAATCCACCTCACCTCACTCCCTCCATTTCCACCCCTCTTTTCTTTCAAGCATACCTAAATTCGCATACGGAAACGGCTAGTGACTCTTGGGCATCTTGTGTTGTCTCAGCCATATCCACCAGACTGTACTCAGATACCGGCTGAAGATCGACCAACGATCTCGATCCTTCCCCGCGCGCCCAGCGAACGAACGAACGACATCGAGGGTCAGACCATCATCAAGAAACCCGTCGCATTGTAGACAGTCGACTGCTGTGTGTCCAACTTTCAACCCCACAACATCACCTTTCGTCACACACACTCTCGAATTCCCAAAGATCTCAGACAACATGGACTACGGCAAGCAAGATCCACCCCCATACAACCAGCCTCAGCCTCCCCAGGCTGCCTACGCCGGCTACGGCGCTCCCCCGCCGCAGGGCGGTACTCCCTACGGCCAGCCCCAAGGCGGCTATTATCCTCCTCAGGATCCCAACTACCCGCCTCCAGGCCAATACGGACAACAGCCAGGACCGTACCAGCAGGGGCCACAGATGGGCTACTATCAGCAACAGCAACCTCCACCGGGAGCGTATTATCAGCAGGGACCCCCGCCGCAAGGGTACTACCAGCAGCCGGAAGAGCGGAAGAGCAACTCTGATGTGAGTTCTCTCCTGCGGGGGTAAATTGTATCTGCTATGAATCACTGTTGCTAACTTTGGCCTTTTTTTTTTTTTCCCTCACAGAACATTTGCTTGGCAATTCTGGGTACTTGCGCCGTCTGCTGCTGCTTGGATGCTATCTTCTAAACCAAACCCATTCCGCATACGAACCGAGTATTACCGTAACGGGACCAATGTCAGAAACGAATTTACAACAACAGAATAATGGCATCGACATGATGCGCGAAGGGAAGGAATTCGGGGCAGGATAGGATGGATGTTTGTTGCCTTGGCCGCGACGCGATGGGCAGCACCAATGACCGTTTTGCTCTGATTGGGGAGACGGTAGTTACACATCGGGCATATGAAACTTCAGAGAGGTTTCTTTGGAAGGGACCAAGCTTTGGTCGATTCACGCATTTGGGAGGCGCAAGGGGGAATCTGGTTACACACAGTTGCTTTTAGCTTGTTTTACTTTTCGATTAATGTTAGCTTTTTCTTCTCTTCCTATACCAGTAAACCAGCTTTCTTTCTTGCCTTAACAGGCGGTTCTTTTTGCATCCGCGTGTTTTGAATTTGGTTGACATGATTCATCACAGTCTATCACCAGTCGTCTCCAATGCGTGATTTTTGTTTATAGGAACAGACAAAGCTGAATGGAGGAGTAGGTTGCAGGAATTCTGCTGCTCTTGCACTAGTGAAGGTGCAAGTTTATCATGAAACATGCGTGGCTGGAAACAAATAACGACTTTTGCGGACTGGGATTCATGAGACAGTAGGTAAAGTCGTAAAGCTTCAACTCCAAACGCCATTCTACGCCGCGCTACACATCATACCGTCAACAAAGTACAGTACCATCATCATACATCCTTCCTCATACCCATTCATGCAATGCTTGCAAAGACCTCATCAAACTTCTCAGTCACCTCCTTCACACAGTCATGCGAATAAATCATCTTCTGCACATCAGGGCTTGCCCACTTATCCGGTACTACACCGGACTTGCCGTTTTCACGGAACAGCCGATCACGCTCCTCCTTCGCCTTGCCCTCACCGAGATGTAGCACACGGCCCGAGTGCGACGCCAAGTCGACCAAGGTCGACGTATACGGCTTGCGCAGCATCTCAAACACCTTGAGCGTCTTGGTGACCGTCTCGGGATCATCCAGCTTATCAGCAGGAATCCTGCTCACGCACTCGGCCAGCACCGCTCCGTCCTCGATGGCCATGGCGGCGCCCTGGCTGAGATGCGGCAGGGTAGCGTGGCAGGCGTCGCCCAGCAGCGCGGCGGACCCGTGCACCCACGTGGGAAGCGTCTTGTGGATGCGCAGCTTCCACTCGCACACCTCGCCCTCGGGCACCAGGTCGAGCATGCGCTGCACGAGCGGGCAGAAGGTGCCAAACACCTCGAACATGGCCTTCTTTTCGCCGCGCGTCGTGTACGTTGCGTTGGTGGCGCCCGCGAAGTTGGTGTCCGGGTGCGCCGTCGACAGGTTGTAGATGTTGTGTCCCGACACGGGGTAGGCGATGATGTGTCTCCGCTCGCCGATCCAGCGGACCACCGTGTCGCAGTCCAGCAGGGCCAGCATCTCCGGGTCGTCCCTCATCTGGTCGCGGTGCAGCATGATTCGATACGCGGCCTGGCCCGTGTCCTCCTCCTCGGACGTGAGACCGAGCTCGGAGAGCATCTGCGTGCGCGTGATGGACTTGATGCCGTCCGAGGCGAGCAGGATGTCGGCCTCGACTTCAAAGGAATCCTCCTGGGTGCGCGACTTGAGCAGGATACGCGGCTTGGGTGCCCAGGAGAGGACCTTGACGAGCGAGGTGCCGAAGTTAAACTTGATGGCAGGCTCCTTCAAGCAGCCGTTGTAGAGACCGCCGGCGAGAGAGGAGCGGTGGCCGGTGCAGTGCGGGAACCCGTACTTCTCGCGCATGTCGGGCATGTAGACGTGGGCGAGCTCTTTGTCTGTGCTTCCTTCTGTTGGTTTGGAAATGCCTTGGTTAGTTTCCTTGTTCTCCGGGATTGGAAGGGGTTGTGCTCTTACGCCTGATGCTCGTCTCCTTGACATCTGTGGCCTCCTTCTCAATCTCTTCCCAGCAGCCTAGACGGTCCAGTACCCTGACGACGTTGGGAGGCATCTGGATACCGGCACCAACGAAGCCCAGGTTCGACGCTGTCTCGTAGACATTGATGTTCTTGAACCCCTTTTTGGCAAAGGCAAGGGCAGTGCCCAACCCTCCCATTCCTGTGTGATCCTCTGCGTTAGCAACTAGGTACTCGGTAATCTGCGAGAAGAAGCCACTCTTGGTGGGCTTACCTGCGCCGATGATGGCAATACGGAGATCCCGGAAGTCGGCCATGGTGATATGCCGGTTGATAAACCCTTTGTGATAGTGATAATCACAAAGTGTAGGTCAATATCCAAAGATGAAGATTGAGAGTTCAGATCACAGATACAAAGAAGGAGGATGAAGCTATATTATAGTTTCCCACCAGCTCGGGAGCTAAAACTAGGACGCTATCCATTATTGACCTGCTGGCTCATATAAATCACACACATGTGACCCGGGTATTGGGAGGTGAGATGTAAACCGAAGAGGTGGGGTCCAGGATAAAGGATAAGAGAACGCGGGAAAACCATACACGCTGAGGCGCCATCGACTGTTCCCTTTTCTTTCTACCACCCCCCGGAACTAGCCCCGTAACAATTGGATGTTCGTGGCCGGTTGTTCAGTAAGGAAGAAGAATAGTAATTATTGAAACTCCAAGGCGGAGTTGGGGTGTGGGGTCGGTGCGGCGGAACGTTGGGAAACCTGGGGGAGGAGGTCCCCCGAAAGTGCGGGGGAATTGCCGCGATCTTCCAGGCCGTTCTTTACGGGAAGTGTTCGTTGGTGTAAAATGGTACTCGACCACAGTTGACGCTGTGCTGGGGAAATACGTTTGTCCGGGATGGCGATGTCAACATTGTGCCAGTTTGGCTTGCTAGATATCACACATGTTTTGGACTATTTTCGATCAATCAGTGTTTATGAGGCTCATGAAGGAGATGTGGTTTGTGTCTGAGCTGTTTGCCCAAAGCAATGACAGACTATCGGTGCGATATCGGGGATACTCATTCCCATCTCGGGGAAATCTTGGGTGTCTTTTAGTATCTCGGCGGGTAACGCAACTTTGAGAGAACACCCCTGGCGAATGGCTTGGTCACAACCTGATTCATGGAGGCCTAGAGGGGACCGAGAATAGACTATATTGTTGTTTTTCTGTATGCGAAGCCCGGCATATCATGGCGTGGGTTTTGAACATGATCCGGTGTTGTTGTGCCAGACGGTTGCTGGCTTCCCGTTTTGGTGTTTCGTTTGTGTGGGTTGTCTGCGGGAGAAATGTTGCTCCCTGCGGCGCACGCCAAAGCCCGAGCAGCTCAGTGGCACCGACATCATAACCCCGATTCTCCGAGAAATGGAAAAGCCTCGATGGCGCCGGTAGCTACATCTACACTAGGTACAGTGGAGAGAAGCCGCAACAACGCTGCTCTGTGTAAAATTCAATATGTGTATATTTAAGTCCCTTGTTTCATATACCCTTCATAGATTGTCCACTCGAATTTGTTACCGCCATGTTTGCCCGGGCTTCAAGTGGAAGAGCTCAGAAAGCCTGCGCACAACCTGAAAGGTGGTTCGTGCACTTACCCCCAATAAGGTACACGTACTTACGCCCAGTCTGTCTGCCATGCAGTTGCGAAACTGGCTTTGATCTGGATCTGATAAACAGAGGCCTCCTACGACATGTCGCCGACGAGTCTCCATTGCCCTCTGCACGTGGACTCGACCCATTCTCTCCAGGCTCACTATTCCGAAATCTGTCGGTTTCTTTCCCATGGATGAATGCAAGGACGCGGTGCTTGGCACTGACTGCCGGCCGTGCCTCTGCCACGGTTGTTATTTTTAACGTCTACTTCCGCCTCCCGTAGGGCATGAGACGTAAACTCTGCCACGGTGCGACTGGTCAGAATATCACGATGCAGTTGCAATATTTGCACTGTGCTGCAGTGTGTTTCAAGCCTTTCTTGTGTGCGTGGATTGAAGCATTATGCAGGCGCATTGCCAAGCTTTTTTTCCCGACCTACTGTTGCGTCATACCCTCCGTGAACAAGACCATTGAATCTCAACAACAAAGGTTGGAGGACACAACTTGTTTTGCCCGTCTATATCGATCCTTCGCGCGCATCCCATCACGAGTACGACTACATAGTATCCTGTCTGATAGCGGTCGTGTTACGTGTAAAGTAAATAGAAAGGAGGGTGCTAGGGAAGGTGGGCTTGCCAAGTTGCAGCGGAAATTAGGGGACGCACAAATCTCCGCTGAGTGGTTTTCTGAGCTCGGTTGCCGTTGTACGGCCATGCACGCCTGGTCGTTCAGGGGCACTAAGACCATTCTGTGTGAAGAGCCACAACAGGCTCGTTCGTTGTTGTTGTTGGGGGGTTCGATTGCGCAAGGATGTTTCATAGACACAGGGAGAGACGAGCCGTTATGGTTTTTAGCAAGAACTGAACAGTCAAGCGCGCGTCTGCGGCTTTGTTGTTCTCGATACAATGGGACATGTCGCCAACCAACCATGTCAACCAACGGCCACTGCCCAGACAATGGAACGAGCGACATGAGGGAATCAGGATTCACAGGCGCGCAATCAACAATTGGGGATTCAGGGGCGTGCTGCAAGTGACGCCGGGCATGGGGTTGAGCACCCATTCTGCAACATGATTGGCCACCACGGGACAGCAGACTGGGGAAGGGCAGCCGCAGACGTCACCAGGGTACTTTTGGTGCCGGGCCCAATCAGAGCAGAAGCAAGACATTTGTTGCACATGGTCCACTCGAACCCGTCCCGTTTGGCTCCATGGCGACCCCGATCTTGACCCATCTTGGCCGCTATCGTGTGTCGCCTTCAGAGACTTCTTTCCATGGGATGAACTGAGCAACGACAGGTCAGCCAACCGGTGAACGGCCCGCAACGAAAAAAGCTTCAAGACCACCCCCGTACTCCATCAAGCAAGCGCGTCCCGGAGACCGTCCATCCATTTGGCTCCTTTTGGTCCGTCATGGGGGACTGATAGCGTCACTGGATGCCAGCCGATGGAGCTCTAGACTACTAGCTAGGTACCTCTACGGTAGGGCAAAGTTCCTCAGCGATAACTTTACCACACTTTTCGTTTCCTCGGTTTCCTTCTATCCCAAACCACCTCCAGTCTCGCTTGACGGACCTCACTCCTGATTTCTTGACTTTTCTTGTCTGTCGATCATACTTCCCATTCTCCTGGTTCACCTTTTCATCCCAAGCCCCTCAGATTGATCATAGGGCTACTTCCTCTAATCATCTATCTGTCCGCCCAAGGTACCTAGTTTTGCAACCCTTCGTGGCTGGTCTACTATTCTTCCCCTTGTCCTTAATTCATCACCCACAACCTTTGGAACCACCTCGCCTTCCGCCATTGTTTCCATTGTCCTCCCCGGGATACCAAAAAACAACGCACAAAGATCGTCGACTCCTCCTGCACCATCCCACTGGCTGGGAAAGGGGTACATGTGCCTGGCCAAGGAATAGTCATCTCGGTTTCTCCACGACTTTGTTGGGGATAGGCAACAAAAGACAGCCGATGCCTTCGCTTCCAACGTCCTCCTAGTTATTCCGTCGCTCTAGCTTCGGGTTCGCCTGAAAACAGCGGTCTGCGACCCATTGCTTCCAACTTAATATACCTTCCTCAGCCCTTTCCCGATCGAGTATTCCCATCTGGGTACCCCCTACCTAAGGTACCTAGTCATACCACGGGTATCATTCCACCACGAACCCCGACGCCTCTAGGGGCCAGCATACTTCACCAGCCATCATGGCTTCCTCTACACTTCTTTCGACGCTGCCGACGGCTGTGTCGACCGCAGTATCGACAGCATCCATATCTGGATCTGTACTATCAACTATAACATCCGCCTTGGCATCGACAATAACATCGTCAGCAAGCATTTCGAGTAGCCCAACGACATCGAGTGTACTTACAACAACGACAAGCCGTCCCATCGAACAAATGCCTACCGATGGATCATCAGACTCGGTCAAAAAGGTTGAGGGCATCAGTCTTGTGGCCTTCCTTACTGCCTTGGCTACTTCGTTGGTCGTTTTTGGCGTCCAGATGGGGCTGTTCTTGCTCCTGCGACATAAGCTAGCCAGGATCTTGTATGTACCGCCGCCCAGCTCACATCTTACACTGGTTTCCACTAACATCATCGCGCCACAGTAAACCCAAGACCTACCTAGTTCCTGAACGTGAAAGGACAGAACCTCCACCTGCCAGTCCATGGAACCTACTGTCCACCGTGCTCAGATACGACGACCGTGAAATCATCAAAAAATGCGGTCTCGATGCCTATTTCTTCCTTCGATACCTCCAGACGCTCTTGGTCTTGTTCATCCCAATCGCCCTTATCGTCATTCCCATCTTGATACCTATCAACTACGTTGGTGGAATCGGCCAACAGGTTGTTGACACCAACAGTACGGATACAGATGACCCTGACGTCCCTACGGGCTTGGACACCTTGGCCTGGGGCAATGTTCGTCCAGGAAACTACCGCCGACGTTGGGCTCATCTAATATTAGCCCTTCTTGTTATTATCTGGGTTTGCAGTGTCTTCTTCGCCGAACTTCGCGTTTACGTCAAAATCCGCCAAGATTATCTCACCAGTGCCGAGCACAGATTGCGCGCCTCAGCAAACACTGTCCTCGTGAGCTCGATCCCCGACAAGTGGCTGACCGAGGACGCTTTGAGGGGATTATTTGACGTCTTTCCTGGAGGCATTAGAAATGTCTGGCTGACGCGAGACTTTACAAAACTTCTCGAAAAAATTCACCGGCGTGACGCTATTCATCAGCAGCTCGAGGAGGCTGAGACAGAGCTGATCCGCGAGGCAAAGAGAAGACAGCTGAAACAAAGGAGTTTGGAGGAGAAGAGGGTCCGCAAAGCCCACCAGGTCAAGGCAGAATCTAAGAAGGAACGAAAGCACCGTGCAAAGGCCGAGGATGACGAGGCTAAACGACGTGCCGAGGACAACGGAGGCTTAAGTGTAGGAGACCACGAGTCGGTGCCGCATGATGTTGCGACAGCCGTTCACGGAGGGGAGAAGCCAGAGGATAAGGGACTGGACGACATCCATGAAGGCGAAAGCGAAGAGTCGCCTCATCACGGCCCGCGGGCCGGGAACGGTTTCTTTAAAGTAGGCGAAAACCTAGGAAGAGGACTCAGGAAGGGAGTTGGCTTTGTTGGAGAAGCCGGGCACAACATCCTTGTCCTGCCCAAAGCTCTTCAACAGAACGTGGAAGGGGAGTTGGAGAATACAGGCGGCTTTGACTTTGTCAAAGATGGAGTGCAACCATCGCCAACAAGCTCCACAAGCTCCGAATACGACTCCAAACTGCATCCAGGGGATGACGACGCACAGCCTAAGCCGTCATTTGCATCCGAGACTCCGTTGCACGCATCTCAAGCTCGCCACGCCCATACCCTCTCTGAAGGCTCCCAAGCCTCGACGGTTCAGAAGGAGTCAGATCCACGAACAATGGGCAATACCACTCGCAAAGTCTCAAACTTGAACGATATGTACATCACTGAGAAGACCAGATGGTATGAGTTCTGGAAGCCTCCCTCGGGTGGCTACGTGTCTCCGGTTCCCCAAGGATACGAACGCGATGACTACCCTTGGAAGGTCGAGAGGACAAAGTGGCAGAAATTCAAGGCTGCTATCCCATTCTACCACAGCGATATCAAGGATGTGGAGTATCCTCCCGCGTTTACGAAAGATTACGCAACAGAAAAGGAGCAAGGTGCCGAATGGGAAAAGTGGCTTTCGGCTAAGGACAGGCCTCACCATCGCTTGGCGCTTTTCGACTGGACACCTGCTTTCCTCCCGGCTTTGCCTTTTGTGAACAAGAAGGTCGATACTATCTATTGGTGCCGGGCCGAGCTGGCAAAGTTGAACCTCGAAATCGAGGAGGACCAGCAACATCCCGAACGGTATCCAATTATGAACTCCGCTTTTATCCAGTTCAACCACCAAGTTGCCGCGCACATGGCTTGCCAATCAGTTACCTACCATATCCCCAAGCAGATGGCCCCTCGCACGGTCGAAATATCGCCCAACGATGTCATCTGGGACAACATGGCTATCAAATGGTGGCACGAATGGGCGCGAAGTGCGGTCGTCTTCGCCGTGGTAGTTGGCATGCTCCTCCTGTGGGCTTTCCCCGTCGCATGGACAGCGTCGCTGGCACAGCTTGATGCTCTTGTGGAGAAGTATAGCTGGCTCGATTGGCTTGTCAAGAACGAGACGGTGCACAACGTTATCAAGGGCGTGGCTGGTGTCTTACCCGCGGCTGTGCTTGCGCTCCTGCTGATTCTGGTTCCGATGGCGCTTAACTGGCTCGCAACTTTCCAAGGTGCAAAGACTGGCTCTCAGACCTCGGAGACGGTGCAGACATACTATTTTGCCTTTCTCTTCGTACAGGTGTTCCTCGTCGTTTCCATCACTTCCAGTACGTTTCAGACGATCGCCAACATTACGGCTGATATTACCAGTACCCCTGAAGTTCTGGCGGAGAACCTTCCCAAAGCCGCGAACTACTTTTTCAGTTACATGATTCTCCAGGCGTTGTCAACCAGTTCGGGAACCCTTCTTCAGATCGGCACGTTGTTCATGTGGTACGTTATCGCTCGTATTGTGGACAACACTGCACGAGCCAAATGGACGCGCAATACGCAACTCCCAAGCGTCACTTGGGGGTCATTCTTCCCAGTTTACACCAACTTTGCCTGCATCGCTCTGATCTACTCCGTCGTGGCGCCTCTTATTTCGATTTTCGCCATTATCACCTTTGCACTCTTATGGTGTGCACACAGGTACAACATGCTCTACGTTACTCGGTTCCGGACCGACACCGGTGGTGTTTTGTACCCACGGGCTATTAACCAGACATTTACCGGTTTGTATGTCATGGAGCTCTGCCTTATTGGTCTCTTCTTCCTGGCAGTGGATGAAAATAATAAGGTGGCCTGCGTTCCTCAAGCCATTATCATGGTCGTTGCCCTTATCTTAACCGTTCTGTACCAGTATTTGCTGAACCGTTCCTTCGGGCCCCTCCTTCGGTACCTCCCTATCACATTTGAAGATGAGGCCGTTATCCGCGACGAGGCTTTTCAGCGCGCCCAGGAACGAAGATTGGGCATCATTCGGGATGATGACGAAGCTACGGCGCTCAATCAGTCAGCCCCTGGAGCGAGCGACGAAAAAGATATCGAGCTTCGGAATTTGCACAAGCGAACGAAGTCAGAAGCCGATAGCTTGTCCCGATTTGGAAAGCTCAACCCGGTCAGGGGTATCGTCCACGCCGGTAGTTGGGCGGCACGAGGCGGCAGGCAGGTTCGGCAAGCGGCGTTTGGAAAGGCGGACGACAACTTGCGGACAGCCACCGTCTATCGCAACGAGCGTCGTCAAAAGGACATAGAAGCACAACGGGCGATAGGAGATGCGTTGTTCGGCGGCTATCACGACGAAATCGAGGATCTTACACCAGAGGAGCGCGACGTCCTTGTACGCAAGGCATTCCAGCACTATGCGCTTCGAGCCCGTCGCCCCACTGTCTGGATTCCTCGTGACGACCTTGGTGTGAGCGACGATGAAATCAAGAGGACCAAGGAGTTCAGCAAGTACATATGGATTAGCAACGAGGGCACTGCACTTGACAGTAAAGTGCGTGTAGTCTATGGTCGCAATCCACCTGACTTCTCGGAGGTAGACATTATCAACCTATGATGAAAGGTAGAGGGTGAGTTGAAAGCAGCTGGGGGGGGGGGGGGGGGGGGTGGGGGGATTCTCCTTTACATGAAAGGACAGTGGACGAGGATATGCATATATGTACTGGGAGCAGAAGCTGCGGATGAGGAGGAGATAACCATGAGCATGTTTTTCATTTTTCCTTTTGGCATTCACGTTTAATTCGTCCCAAAATGGTGACAGTGCGTTGGATCCTTTTTTGCATGAGCCTGTATTGCATCATTGTCTAGACATTATTCCTAACCTTCTGTCGTATCATTTCCGGCGTTTTTTTTTTTGAGGGAGCATTGGTCTGGATAGAGGCTTCCATCCATGGGCACACAGGACGGCAATTTTCTTGATATATAGGACACGCAATGAATCCCCTCGAGAGGGGTATGATAATGAAGAGCGTTTCCGCTATACAAACATGTCCTATACGTGCAGTACAACGTGAAATACCAACCAAGGTCAAAGGAGCAAATTCGGATATGAAACATTGAAAGGAAAGAAGCGACTTCCACAAGTGGTGGGTTGCGATTGGCTGTAAAGTACCTCTTCGAGCACTGTGCGAGTGACGCAAGTAGCTCACCGTGAATAAAGTGGAACGCGCTTGGCATCCCGACTTGGTGCTGCGGGACGCGTCTGGAATCCTATTGACCGTCATTGCAACTCACTCTCAACCTCACCTCACTCATATGTCGATTTGGAATCCAAACATTTCAGTCACCAAGACAATTGTCTGCAACCCAAGTGCCCCAAAAGAACTCTTGACGCTTCTCCCCGTTATACACAAATCTCATAGCCAAAAACCTGCAAATAAACAAAGCATCGACCTTTCTTCTCCGGCACCATGCCTCCCAAAAGCAACGACACTCCCACAACAGGGATGAAACGACCCCGATCCCGTCTGCAAGATGAAGAGACAACCGATGAGAACAGGGCACCACCAACATCGACACCGGGAGGAGGGGGAATGGCCAGTGCCATCAGCAAATCCAAAAGACAGCGGCTGAGCAATATCTTCGACCAACAAACCATGTTCTCATCGCCAACCGCCCCGGCCCTGGACCCCTTCGCGGCTAGCAGTCCCGTCACCCTGGGATTCCCTACTACGCCTCCAGTTGTAGCGACACCAGCAGCCGCAGGACTTAGGACATCGGCACGTCGCAGCGCGGCAAAATCAGCAGCAGCAGCAAAACAGACCCAGACTCCTGTCGCTAACGTCAGTGCCAAGAAGAAATTTATCGTTGAACGACAAGCACCGCCTAAGAGGTTGGTATTTGAGGAAACGTGGAGCAAACTCGGTCCGAAGGCGGCTGGAAAGGGAAATCCATCACCTCCTCCTGCCAAGGTACTTGATAGTGATGGGGAGGAGGTGGTGGAGGAGGAGGGGCAGGAGGTATCGAAACAGCGACGAGGAGGCAAGCAGTCAAAGTCAAAGGCTGCAGATATCTACGAAGTACCCGACGATTCGGAGGATGAATTGAAGCTTAACGGGGCGGCGGTGGACCGTCGTCAACCGGCCAAGGAGAGGCAGCAGCAGCCGTCGGAGAAGCAGCCGGAAAAGAACAAGGGCGGACGACAGACGAAGAAGAAGAAAGAAGCGGTAGCAGCTGATTCGAAAGAGCCACCAACACCCAAGAAACGCGGCCGACCGAAGAAGGCTGATAAGATTGCTGTGGACGCCGCAACGGAAAATGGGGCCGATGATGCTGCTACTGC
Organism: Sordaria macrospora; assembly: GCF_033870435.1. Lineage (NCBI taxonomy): Eukaryota > Fungi > Ascomycota > Sordariomycetes > Sordariales > Sordariaceae > Sordaria > Sordaria macrospora. The sequence goes on along the minus strand of NC_089373.1, from coordinate 3,587,786 downwards.
ACCAGCGAAAGTCTCTCGACGACAACCGAAGTCGAAGAAGAAGAAAGTGCAAATTAGCGATTCCGAAGAGGAGCCTAATACCATCGTCGATAACCAGCTTCTGCCGAACTTGGATTACGAGCATGGGAAGAACAGCCGACAGCAGGAGCTGAAGGGGATATTGAGTCCCCGAAAGAAGAGACAGGACGAGCGCAAGACCGTGGCATTTAGCAGGTCTGCTGGGGAGGTTGATGAGCATGAAGAGGAGGCAGGGGAAGGCAAACTGACTGAAGAAGTGACGTTTGAGGACCTGCCCACGAAGAAGAAGCGCACAGCTCGAGAGAATGAGGACGAAGCGGAGCCTGAATCAGCGGCCGTGGATGAAGAGGATGACGATGAAGAGGTGGACTCGGAAGCAAACGGGAGCGACGGCGACGACGAGGTCTGCGTAATCTGCTCAAATCCAGATACCAGAAAGGGCAACCAGATCGTCTTCTGCGATGGCTGCGACAAGGCCGTTCACCAAAAGTGCTACGGCATCCCTCGTCTTCCCAGGGGAGACTGGTACTGCAAGGAATGCTTGGAACTTGGAAAAGACAAGGAGAAGCCTGCGTTGGCAGCTGCGCCAGCGAGACGCAAAGATGAAGGGACGATGGCGGCGGTCGAGGTCGCACTACCCGAAGAGAAGGCGCCGGATATTCCGAACTTTGAACGGCATCTCCGGTCCCTCCAACGAGTCCTCGTCGAGCGCTGCACGGGTAGGCGGCGGACCAAGCTGCGCGGTCAAGAGGAGGCTTATGCGAAGACTTGCCAATTGGTCGAGCAGACTATTGTGGCGGGCGAAGGTAACTCGATGATGGTTATTGGTGCCCGAGGAAGTGGGAAAACAACGGTAAGCAGCGTGCCTCCCTTTCAACTCTCAAAAATATCCACGGAGCCTCAATCTAACAGTGAGTTGCGGTTATAGCTGGTCGAGTCTATCATATCCGACATGTCCGCACAGCACAAGGATGAGTTCCATGTGGTCCGGCTAAACGGGTTCATCCACACAGACGACAAACTAGCGCTCCGAGAGATCTGGCGACAGCTCGGCAAAGAGATGGCTGTGGAGGACGAGCTGATCAATAAGACCACCAACAACCACGCCGACACAATGGCATCCTTGCTGGCGCTTTTGTCTCACCCTGCTGAAATCGGCATGGCACCGCCACAGGATGGCGTGACGTCCAAGTCAATCATCTTCTTAATTGACGAGTTCGATCTTTTCGCCACACATGCCAGACAAACATTGCTGTATAACTTGTTTGACATTGCCCAGGCTAGGAAGGCGCCCATTGCCGTGCTGGGCCTGACAACGAGGATTGATGTTGTTGAGAGTTTGGAGAAGCGAGTCAAGAGTCGGTTTAGTCATCGATATGTGTATCTGTCCTTACCCAAGAACTTGCCTGCCTATTGGGATATTTGCAAGCAGGGGTTGGTGGTTGATGACGAGGATATGGACACGGAGGGAATCGATCAGGCGGTGGAGGGCCATTATGAATTTACAGAGTGGTGGAATGCGAAGGTCACGGTAAGCCCATCCATCCGATTTTGTCTTCTTCGATCATCTTGACCAGTATATGTACTGACTTCCAAACCGCAGGCCCTCTACAAAACCCCCTCCTTCCAGCACCACCTAGAATCTCACTTCTACAGCACCAAATCCGTCCCCGCTTTCCTAACCTCTTGCATCCTCCCCCTATCAGCCCTCTCCCCCTCGTGTCCGTCCCTAAGGATACCTCCAGCACCACCAACGTCATCCTCCCACACCCTCACCACCACCGAACCCCCCGACTCCAAGCTCCACCTCCTCGCCTCCCTCTCCGACCTCGACATCTCCATGCTCATCGCCGCCGCCCGCCTCGACATTGTCGCCCACACCGACACGGTCAACTTCGCCATGGCCTACGACGAATACACGTCGCTCATGAGCCGGGTGCGCGTGCAGAGCGCCAGCGCGGGCTTACTCGCTCTCGGTGGTGGGTCCCGGGTCTGGGGCCGCGGCATCGCGGGTATCGCGTGGGAGAGGCTGGTTACGTTGGGTTTGCTCGTGCCTGCTGCCGGTTCACTGGGCGGTGGTGGGGCGAATGCTAGGGGAGCAGGGGCGACACTGGGCCAGAGCGGAGGTGGACTGGAGGGCAAGATGTGGAGGGTTGATGTGGCGCTGGAGGAGATTCCGGGGGCGGTGAAACTGAACCATGTGCTGGCGAGGTGGTGTAAGGAGATTTGAAGGGACGATACATTGAAGGCCAGATGGCAAGTTTGATGTCGGGTGTGCATGTGGTGTAGCGGCGCGTCTATCTCAGTCTACCTGCTCGATGTGGGAGATGTAAAGTGGATTGGCGCGGGGTGTGGTTTTCCACACCACCGCCAGCAGAGTCTACATATATAGATGCTGAACAACGAGTACGTCTCTAGCATAGCTATATGGAGTGAGTGTATGAATTACGGACATTTCCCAGCCGTAAGGGCTCTAGTAGGAACGAACTTTTGACTACAAGGGATGCCAACAAATAGAACAATCGTCTGCTTGTTCAACTAACTGGCAGCGGCACTGCTAACCGCGCTATTTGACCAGGATCATAGTGGTCGTTGGCTGGTGGTGTTGGAAGGAAGGTACAGGTTATTGGACGGTATTGTAGGCCTTGGGGAAAGTAGAGGAAAGAGTGTGATGGTGATGGGGATGAGATGGAAGGACTGGTGTCAACTGCCGGGTGAGCGGGCAGACGATGCGAGCAACCAACCGGGTAGTCTAGACCACAGGTAAGGTAACTGCCGCTCCGGCTGTTTTTGTTAGTCGACTTTGTTAGTTCTTGCGTTAATCAGGTGCCGAAGTGATGTCCTCCGGAGCTGCCAACAAGTAATGTTTCTGTTTTGTGTTTTGTTGTGTTTTTGTTGTGGAGAAGGAATATCTCGTCATTATTAGCTCATTCCCTCTCACAGCTTCCACTTAGAATGCTTGCCATGCCATTTTCGGAGGGAAAAAAAACAAAGTCCCCCCGGCGTGCTCAATGGGACTTGTCCTAGGTAGAGAGTCTGGTCGCTCCTTCCTCAGACCCGCCTGCTGCCACTTGGAGGGTATACTACTGTATAAGGAGCGATGGAGAGTGAATGGGAAACAGCTACCAGTTGAAATGTCGGTCCTACCTGCTCTCACGCTCCTTACTACCTCTATATGTGGAGCACATTGTTTGGAAGTAGAAACACAGAGAGAACGGCGATCTCAAGATCCCGAAAAGCAGAACCAAAGCGTTGGATAACACTTTCAGGCTAGGTTGGCATCAGAGGCCGTACACTCTGATGCTGGTTTGTTTGCTTGCTCGTTACGCCTGGTCTGCTAGACGAGATATCTCCTAAATTGCCCTAAACCCCTTACAAGCGTAAGATGAATGGCTGTGTATACAAGGTAAGATACGCCGTAGTTATAACCAAAACGTATCAATTAGATATACAATGACGGGACATGTTGACCCTAGGTCTCGAGCGAAGCAACAAATGAGTATTTGACCGTACTTTGATGATATGAAAATTATAGAAACCAGGAAAGTATGGAAGCTATCACAAACAACACAAGATGCAAACAATCGGAACACCAGAACCGGACGAAATCAGTCTCAAATACAAATCTAAACAGAGAAGCAAAAGCCCGTGACTACCAGAAGAAAAGAATTCCCCCCCCCCCCCAAAAAAAAAATGTCGGATCATCTCGAGGGCATATGTCAAGTTACATCATCAGCGCCTACAAATGCCGGTGTGTGAAAAAATATCCACAACTCGCACCACCCCCTTTGCGTATGGCCGTCCCGTTCTGTCTTCTACCAACCAACCAACCCATCCACCATTCAAATCAAAAGCCAAAGACTCCCCCTAGTTAAACCCCAAGAACGCAGCAAACACCGCCAGTATAGCGGCAGCGGCGGGATAGCCACGAGCCGCACCAGCAGTCACAGGAGCACTAGGCTGAGCAAGGGCCTTGGTCCAGGTAGGCTCAGCGTGAGTGACTGGGATGACGACTTCCGTAGCAGTAGCCGTGGCCACGGCGGTCTGGGTGACGAACGAGTCGCAAGGCGTAGAGAACGAGTTCGGGGCCGGGGCGGCGGAACCGGAGGTGGGAGCAACCCAGGCAGATCAAGGGCCGTGAGGGCCATGAGGAGGACGAGCGGGGGGTGGGTGGAAGGGAGCAGCCTAGGTAGCGATGAAAGGAGGGGTTAGTTAGTATTTGCTTGTAAGAATAAATGATGAGGGCAGGTGATATGATGGATGGAAGAGAGAAGAATAAATGGAAGAGAAGAAGAAGAAAAAAAAAAAAAAAAAGACTCACAGTAGCACCAGCAGCATCTGTCGTGCAAGGAAGAGTAAGAACCGTCGAAGCCGTCACCACGATAGGCGCGCCATTCCAGATAAAGTTCGTGGGGATGGGGCAATCGATGGTGGTGCTGGAAGCAACAACTGGAGCGACACCATCACCCTCATCATCAGATTCCTCTCCTTTCTCTTCACAGTCGGATTCGTCTTCGGCAGTGATGGTGACGGCATCGGCATCGTCGCCCTCATCGGCAATGTCGGTCACGGCAACGACACCATCTTCCTCGGAAGCATCAATAGCAGCAGCAGCAGCCTGTGCTGGACGTCTGGCTCCTCCGGCGGGAGCACCGGGAGCAGGAGCAGGAGGAGGACCGGAAGGAGGAGGACCGGAAGGAGGAGGACCGGAGAAGCCAGCAGGAGCAGGAGCGACAGCGTCGGTAGCAGCGGCGGCGGCGCCGAAACCCGCGGGAGGAGCGCTGGTTCCCCAGTGGAAAGCAGAGGCGGAGCCCGCTGCGGTGAGGGAAGTGACGATGAGCGTGGAGAGATGCATTTTGGTTTGTGTTGAGGAAGGTGTGACGGTTGTCTGGAAAAGAAGGAGTGTCTGATGTGTTCTTGAGAAGGGGTTATTGTTCTTCTAAAGGAAAAGAAGATAAAAAGTCTTGTGGATGAAGTGAGTAACGCCAAAAGCGAATTAATGAGTGACTGGAAAGAGTGTGTTTGTCTAAGGAGTGACTGAGGTTGGAGGTTGTTCGTGTTGGAATATGCTGCTAGTGATGATGGGCCAGCCTCCTCCAAGTGAGCAGAAGTCTCGCATCTTTATGGACTTCGTTGAAGGGTACCAATCACCCCAGGGATGTGGTTCGAATATGTAAACAACACAACAGTACTTGCATCCCAGTCTAGACTTGAATAGATGTCATGCTCCAAAGTTCTGGTAAAATAAACAAAGTGGACAATATCCAATGAGTTACGACTGTTAAGCAAAGGGGATCAAAACATGAGGCGGCTCACGATCTCGCAAGAATGCGTCCGAGGGACAACCCCGCCACAACCCATTCCACAGCCATCTACTTGCCACCATGACACATTCCTGACGATTGAACACGAAATTCCAAGATAAAATGCTGTCCAGTAAACTGTTCAACTCATTTTAATTTTGCGAGTCTAAGGATTAGGATCGAGCACCATCAGTGAGCCCATCTACACAACTATCGGTCCGTCTTCTCCCCAGCCAACAGACAACTCTTGTTGGTGACCTTCGCCTTCATACCTTCTCTTTCTTTAGCTTGGCCCTGCCAGCTTTCTTCTGCACACACACACTGATTGGTACACGCAGCTTCCCAGCTTTGAAGCCCATTTTATGGTAAAGGGTTGATTATCACCTGGCCTGAGCAATATTGTGCAGCCCCCGAGGGCAATGGTGCCTTTGAACTTGATGCAATTGATCACCCCTTCCCTTTCCCCTAACAAACCGTCCGTTGCCTTGCCCACCCTTCCTTTGCCGTCAGGAACCCCCCTAGACCAGTTCATAACCCTTCTCCAAGATGACAAAGTAAATGAAGACTATATGCAGGTGACCAGCTCTCTCCCCGTCTATGTCGCGAGTTATCCTTTGAACGCCGTATGTCTCCAAAGAAGAGTAAGTGAACCGGAAAGACGGTAACAACATTAGTAGATATTTAGCCACCAGGACAGGTGAAGTAACACGGGAATCCTAGACCCTTATGCACAAGGTCATGAAGCCCGCTTCACGGATCATAGGGAAGATGGTGAACGTGTTCGGAATCGGGATTTTATTCCAAGACTTGGGTCAGGGTCGATATTTGGTCGTCCCCTATTCTCGGTCACACGCATGTGGACTTCACTGGCGGTTCGACCTGCTTTGGCTGCGCTCAATGCGTCCCTGGCCATGACTGGGCGTGATCGAATCGAAGTCATAGTTTCTGAGCGTCTGCTCGTACTTCGGGTTGCGAAGGAACTTGGGGACCGAGTCCTGTGGCTTTATTAGCTGATGGTTCTGACGAGGCTCTTTTTGTTATCAGTTCAACTTACGCTAGCCATCAACTTGAAAACAGCGTTCTGAGCATCCTCAAAAAGCGCCATGACTTCTCGAAGCGTATCAATCATGGTAACATCCTGGCCCACCGCCTTGGTCATACGTGTCGCGAGGTTGTTACGCAACTGGTGATCGATGTTGAGTTCGCATGGGGAACCAGGAGCCAAGAAAGCATTGTAGATGCCGTAGGCCTGGGCCATGATCTCCTTGATTCCATCCAAGGAAGCCGCGCTGTTGGGGCTTCGTTGCGCAAGGTCGATCGCTGCTCTGCATTGACGGACAAACTCGTCGGTATCCATGTAGAAGGCAAGGTTCTCTTCGCAGTGAGTCTCACGAAGGTTCTCGCGGAAAAGCAGGCGCAAAGAATTTTCGTTGAGGATCTTGTCTAGGCGCTGCGTGTTGGAGTCGCGCGCGATGCCAACAGAGCGGGAGGCAGAGTGGCCATCGCTCTCAGAAGGCCGTCCGCGAACCAAGGATCCATTGACAAGGTCCCTGCCCTTGGCTGTAACCTGGTAGATAGCGTGCTTCGTTGGCTGGAATAGGTGGTGGCCGGGGTTTTGTTGCATGTGGGCCTTGTCTTGCTGAACGGACTCCATGAGCTCATACTCGACGAAAAGAGAGGCGATTTCGATCGTTTCCCTGCGGTCGACTGCGGTCGAACAGTCCATCAACCAGTCCGTCGCAGCCTTTCCAGTAAACGTGTCTCGGTAGGTCCTGCCGTTCACCTTGCGTTCCGCAGCCATCTTGACACCCGTCAGACCATCCCTGTAGTCACTCAGGGAGTCCGAGTCCGCCGAGCTCACGCTCTGCTTGATGTTGAAGCCATTGGGTCCAATAAACCGGCGGAAGATGACTTCAATGAGGGCGCGGTCAGTGAGCACCTTGTCAGATTGGGAATCGCGCTCCAAGATGACCATCTGAGGCAACGAGTTTCCAATAAGCTCGGCGACTTGCTTCTGTTGAATGCCGTTTCTGGAGCAGAAGCGATCCAAGATAGAGATACCCTTGGGTGTTAGCTGCCATACGGACCCCTTCATGCTATATACCTGTTGGTATCTGCCATCCGCAGACTCGATGAACCTGGCCTCGAGGAATCTCTGACATATCGAACGGGCCATGTCCTTGGCCATTGAGAAGGTTGTTGTGGTCGTGGTCGTCACGATGCGCGAAGGGTCCTTAGGGTCCGGCATGCGGTTCGACTGCGAGAATTTGAGGGAGCCCAAGTTGTTGATGGCATCCTCAGACAGAAAGGTGTGTTCCACCTTGCTCAGACGAACACGATGGGCGGAGAGGGGAAGAAGGGAGACGATCAGCGTCGCAAAGAGATCTTTAAAATCCTGCGCATGCGGAGTTAGCGGCGGCAGCAGACTATTTTGTTGGCGCAAGCCAAGCGTCTCATGGACTTTGTCTGCTTCGTCTTCTATCGAGGCAATGCTAACCTTTGTGAACGGGCGGTCGTCATCCGTCATGCGCAAGAGCCTCGAGGAAGTTTGATGCATTTTGTTATCAACACGGCCGACGCGTAAGGGCAGAGGTCTGTTCGGATCAGTTTCGCTGTAGGGTTGTGAAGGGGGATTGGGATCCCGGGGCACTAGCGAGGAGGCCAAATGCTTTCCGTCCTCGGGAGAAGACTTGGAAGCGGGCCTGGAGAAGGAGAGATTGTCCGGGCCGGGCAGCAAAGAACCGCCAACGGTGGACTCGGGGCCGGTAGAAAGACGACCGTTTGATTGACGTGGCCGGATTATAGGTTCTGTTAAACCGGCCAAGGTTTTGTCGAGAGCGGCGGCGGCGAGTGCGAAAATGCCACCAGTGCGCTGGGAGCTAACAGATTGCGAGCTCAAGTGCGTCTGCTGTCGGGGTTGAGAGCCTGAAGCCGCCGGGAATGTGGGCTTGGCAACGGGATCGCGGACAGAATTCGAAATCGACTTTGCGATTGTGTTGCCGTCTTTGGCGGAGACGGTGGTGGAGGAGGAGTGGGAGGAGGTGGTATTTGAAGCGGTTCCTGAGGTTGCTGGTGCGCTGCCCGTGTTTGCGCTACCGCTAATAGTGCTAATGCTGGAGCTGCTGCCGCTGGCACTCCTGGATTTACTGCTGGTGGTGACGGTGCTACCTGTGCTTCGGTTGCCTGCTTGCAATGCGACTACTTGTACTGGTGAGAAATCAGAGTTGGCTGTGGACGTTGAGCGGGACGACGACGAGCCTGCGGCCATCTAACAGCGAGCGGGTTAGTTTGTAGATGTAACAGGAGGATGGGCGTGCCTTGTCGGGGATGGGCAAGCGTCGGTTCAAATAAAAGAGGGATGGTCGGCCACAGCAGCCGACTGGTCAGAGCTGGTCAGAACCGGGTCCATCCAGTGTCCAGTGCTTGCTGCTCAATGGGATGCCGGGCTCGAATGCTACCACTGGAAGCACCGAACCAGCCAGGGCATCTGCGGTGGAGCACATGCGATGTGGAGCACCCAGGTACCTACGGTGGGTGCAGCACTGCAGACTGCAGGCTGTGAGTGCAGAGTGGGTTCAGTGGACCAGTTCTGGTGCCGTCAAGTGTACGGCGGGCGGGAGTGACAAGGGGGCATTGGGCACACACAAGTGGGAAGAAGGAGACTCCGACAAGGCAATTCCATCGACAAGGCACGAGGAGGCCACGAGCACTGCGCTAGCAGCAGCTAAGAACCAAAGTGGCCTTGGGCTTGCCAGGATTTCACGATGGACCAGGGCATGCCCGTCTCGTCTCAGGACAAGGGGCAGTGATCCCAGCGTGACTTTCCCCCCAAAAGAAAAGCCACACCAAAAAAAAAAAAAAAAAAAAAAAAAAAAAAAAAAAACCAGGTAAGAGCAAGGGAATGGCCGGTAAAAGGGTAAGGTACCTAGGGACGCCGTGGTATCAGGATGGACCATTGTGAAATTCAGGTGGATGCCACCACCAAGTGAGCACTCCCATTGGCATGATAGACCCAGGCTCCCAGCCAGCCTGCGGGCCTGACAAAGGACCGGGAAAAGGAACAATTGAAAAAATGATACAGGAAACAACGGTTGAGGAACACCTACCTTTCCGCCAATAGCCCAAGACTGATGGATCACGCCCTCGTGCGACATCTCTGAACCTGTCTCGCCTGTCACTTGCCGTTGGACAAAACCCCGCCGCAGCCTGCGTCTCCTATCGTGCGAGCGAGACCGTGTATGGAGGCCGAAAAGCACACGGGAGAACCGCCCAAAAGTTTGCGTGAAAGGACGACGGCGACAGGAGGGGTCTGAGGCACCTCGCACGACCGCACCGATGACCTAAGAGACAGCCGCACCCGCTGCGTCGGTGTTGTGATGATGGAACCCCTGGGTGAAGCAGGCGGCCGAATCTAAGCTTCTATCACGAAAAAACTGACACTCAGCGTGCCGTCGAAGGGAGGTCGGAGCGTCTGTCGTCGTCGGTGGTTCTGGGGCTTTCTGAGAATAGAAAGCGCAGGATGACCGCGCAGCGAATGGAAAGCCGTGCGATAGGTGATAAGCTGAGCGGGCTTGTTATGCTAGGTTGCTCTCTCTTTCTCTGTTTTCCCCGGGGCCGGGTTTCAAGGCAGGTGTAGATTTTTAAAAGTAAGTAAAACGCCATTGAGCAAGGAGTCTTGTGTGAAGCCAAGGGATTTCAAATGATGCAGTGTCGAGTTGAGCGTGGCCGGGTGTCACGATTGTGATGTTACTGTCACGGTAACGGCAACTCTTCAACGCAGGTCGACGCAGGAGTCCTGTCGGCCGCACTATTGAGCGGGGCAATTACCATGTACACCGGGGTTTGCTGCGCAGACAGTTTAAAAGTGGAGGGTCACGACGGGAAAGGTAGGTGGTTGAACGTTTGCGATTCCATCTATGTATATCATGAAATATCTACCATTGGAGCTCACTGATGACGTGACGGGATCGAATATGAAAGTGAAGCCTCCCGTCTTCCCTCTTCCGTCCGTTCAAGGTTCAGTTTGCGGCTTCCGCATTTGCGGATCATGTCTGTCGCGTGGCAATGGCATAGCTGCATGGTTCACAACGTGACAGCCGAGATGCCAAAGGGTCACCGCGACTTTTCCTCTGTGGTTTACGGAAGCCAAACAGGCCGATTGCACCAAACGAGCCTACCGCGCTTGCTCAATAGACTAAATAATGATGACTGCGTATTGTGTCAGGCACCGGGTAGAGTCGACTTTCTCGGAATCCGGAGACGGGAGAGGCTCTTGCTAAGCCGAAAGCTGGTGGTCTCCGTGGCTGAGGTAACGGTTAACATATCCCGGATACGGAATTACACGTGTGTCAAGGTTCAAGCGGTACGGGTATCCGGTTAGTTGCGAAATCAATCACCGTCCTTTTCGAGTGACCACTTTTGCCTGCCCATTTGCATGTTGTTCATCTCGGCATTCGCAAACGGCGATGCGACGCAAGGACGCTGGCACGCGGTCAAGTGGGTTGAAGGCGCGGAGTCGGACTCTCTTTTGGTGTGGAGTATCCTTTCCCAGAAGACGCTACTGCACATTTGGCTCCGTAAAATCCACACAGAGTCTCTCCTCGCTTGGAAGATAACCTTCAGGATGTGGAAAGAACCGTGTACCGGAAACTCGGAGAATGGATTGTGGCAGAAGGATCATCATGCTAGATCAATGCCTCACCGTGTTGCCGGACTGTTTGAAGCAGTCGGTGGCAGTTTACAAGTGTCAGATACGCGTGTGTTGTGAGCATATTGTGACGTTATGCACAGACGAACGCTTGCACGGTTTCTTATCATCTGGCTCACATAATGATTAGTGAGGCCAGGAGGGGCTATTGAGAGGTTGGCAAGAAAGACACAAATCTTTCCCGAGAAACCGAAAAAAAAAAAAAAAAGGCGGTCAGCTTGCGACGATGGGATTCCCTGAATGCTGTTGAGGCTTGTGTGGCCAAAAGGCCAAAATGGTGGAGGACACGAAGCGTTTGTGGGAAAAATCTGATTGGGGAACGGGCGAAATCTCAGGACGAAAAGGAAGTTCGGTGCAGGGTGCAAGATCTGCGCGTGGCTCCAGGGATCTTTTGCAAACCACGCCATGCTGCTGCTTCAGATGGCAGGTCTTCAGCAATTATTGATACTGTGCAGAATACGGAGTACGCCGGAGATGTGAGCCGGAAATTGCATCCCTGGACTCTATGGACAACCGTATCTCATTTCCCTCGGCATCATTGGCTTGATCCTTCCAAAGGTCTTCGTTGATTGGAAAGGCGAGGGTCCCAATTCGTAACTTGAACTGCAGTGGCATCAATAATTCATGAGTTTAAACCTGTCATCCCGCTGCGATGTTTCCGCCGTGTTGTTTCCATTGTTCACTTTGTGTTTGTCCTATTGCCAATGCCAAAAACCGTGACCTCAGCAGCATCGCTGCCCCAGTCGCACAGGTAGTTTCTCGCACAAGCCAAAAGGGCAATGCGCGCCGGCGGTAAGAGATCAATTGCTTTGTCGCTTCACAATCATACACGAAACATGATGTCTTACCAGCATCAATGGATCCCTTTCTTCACAGATCTCACTAGAAGTCGGGCAATTGATGAAAAATGCCCGGCGATGTCAGATCTCATCCATCATGTGACCACTTACGTAAACTATAGGAACACGATCGGCCTCCAAGAAACCATTCCCAGTTCGCCCGGCTCCCGTTTCGCTTTGACACCCTCACACATCTCCTCGCTGGAGAGAGAGATGATGATGACGAGGTGCCAGTGGTGGAAACGGTGTGCCAATGGAGCCGGATGGAGGAGTGGCTACGGCGTACACATGCCGAACGGGTGCCAGCACGGAACCCTGCGCAATATATGTGGACCCTGGGAAATTTTGCAATGTCGTAATCATGAATTTGTCGATGGTTTTAAACGGTGCAAGGCAGATCCCGGTTTGGGGTGCACGTGCCTTTTCTGATTTGCTTCAATTGATTCAATGCACCCGCTCAGGTCTAAATTGAACAGATGCAATGGTGGGAAAAGAGCTTGTGCCATTGATACGGCCATTGTTTCCTTGGGCGGAACGTCTCACTGTTTTGCTCGCTTCAAAAAACGTTTGCGCCCATTTTAGTTGGATGTATCGTGCCCTTCGCTTTCTCAACTCTTGTCCTTTTGATTCGGTATTGTGCGACACGAGTCTGGAATCGAGACAACTCCCTAAAAGGTTTTGGATGATATTGCGCAGGTCGTCGGAAAGGCTGAACGGCGGCAGCGCCTCCACGTGTGCAGAAGCATGCTGTCAACCGAACCTGGAAAAATTGATGCTAGTGTAGAGTACACACCACACTGCATGGCGCTGAAACTCACGTGGAAAAGTGCTCACAGCACGTGGAAATCATCCCGAAACCAAGACGCCTCAGACACTGGCAGCCAATGGCCACGGCGTATTTGCAGTGCTTTCTACAACAAGAAGGCAGCACATAGGTGCGCATGCTGCGGCGAACAGGGGATGGGCACAGAATACCTATGCAGCCGACAAACATGGTAAGAGATGTACCTACAGCATAAAACGGGATATCTCTGAAATCTCCTTACCGCCAGTTACCTCGCCTGATTAGCACCATTATGCGTCATGAACCTCTTTCCATGAAGGGACGCATCAATGATATGCTCCGGCCTCGATACTACCTGTGTCAGCGTGAAACTGCTCATAGTGATGCTGGTCAAGATGACGGTCAGGGCAAACACAGGCCATGCAATGTGCTGTGAAATTCCAAATTTCGGTCCTGCCATGCGTCTGCCTGTTTACACAACACGAACGTACCTCTTATTTGCTCAGGGATATGAGGCGCGTTACCGAGTTCAATTGCGATCTTTTACTGCATGTGCTTATCTCCGCTTAACACGCACGTGGATGAGTGCGGGCTGCAATCTGTCCGCGACGGAACGAGGTGTTATTAGAAGAAGCGGGGTCACCGCTGAAGAAGTCAACAGTTACAACATATACGTTTGATCCCGCCGTAGGTTTATACAGATGGCTGGAGCCGTATCAGTGTATCTAAGATTGGGATACCTACCGTACTTTGCCTTGTGGTGTGGTCTCGTACCAATCAGCAGCATTTCTGGGAATGGGGGCAAGGGCAAAAACACTTCAAGTTTGACACCTCTACACTACGACTGAATGCTTCAAAACCCCGCGCGGTAAACAGGATCCCATGTTCAGGGTCAAAACTATAATTAACCCGACCAGGGAGAGAAAGATTTCAAAACGTCCAAAGTCGGATGGACAGGGATCCCCTTTTTTGCTCTCAAATGGGAAAGGACTTTTGGCTCCAAATCTGGTTCGGCAGTCTCAGAATAAGAGAATTGGCACACTCTCTTCCACATTTCAGCATCATTATTACGCGGCCGGCCCATATGATGAGTATCCACCGTTGGTGAGCTTATCGACGAGCCTGTTCCCTTTTCCAGCGTCGCCAAGGACGGACTCTGGAGATCCTCAAAAGAACAACCCAAACCACTAATTGCGCAGGTGAGCGAGCATAGCATTGGATTGCATTTGTGGTGAGTCGGTCACCGAAAGATTATTAATCAGGGTTGCTCTGGCCTATCTCACTGCGACAGTTTTAATGCAATTGGATGCCGCTGGGGTATCAAGCTTGCAAGCTTGCCCGCTGCGGGCCCTTTCCATGGGCCGACCAACCTGCCATCCCATCTCTACAGTCTACACAGTACCTACCCTGCCGTGCCATGCCCTGCTGCCGCTCCTTGCTGTCCGCCATTTTGCTCTGTTTCTTGAATCTCAACCATTTCTTCCATGGCCCCACAAGTCAAGATTGCACCCGATTTGCCACGGGCCCACGGCGACATAACCCTTGGCCTTTCTCGGCGGGACGGAGTGAACTCTGACGGGCGGGTGTGGGGGGGGGGGGGGGGGAATTTCGAGGCCTGTCGGCCATCTGTGATTTGACTGACCCAGCGCTCGGGACGATCCCTCTTTTGAGTTCAGATCGGACGGGAAACTGAACAGATGAGGCGAACAGAAACCTTCGGAACGATCGAACGCATGGGCGAAGCCACTCGAAAGGGGCAGTTTGACACACGACCACGTGGAGTTGGATGGAGCGCTTGCTCCGAATCCCGCCCTCAATCCCCGCGAGCCTCCGACCCTGAAAATCTCGAATGGAAAGCATGGAGGCGGAGCGTCTCGCCGACTCCGTGAAACAGCATGTCACATGGTCTTTGGTGTTCCGCTCCATCACCATTGCGTCCCTATCCAGTCTCGCTCACCAAACAAAAACCCGGACGCCCGCTAACGGTTATTGCACGCTTTTTTGGTGCTGCAAGCGTACCGTAGCCGCACAACTGACCGTCCGGCTTAATTTTTTGGGAGCGAGCCAGTCTCGGCCTTCCGGACATGTCTAGTCTTGTCTTGATAGCACGGAAAAACACCACATTTTTTCGGTGGGTATAATGTAGTGTATCTTGACGGGTTGGTGGGAGGAAGTTCGCCACCCCCTGAGGGCACAATGCAACTGTAACCACGCAACAGCAAGGGCCCTTCGCGAGCAACCACCTGGGACAGAAACTGCATCGAAAAAGGCCTGGACGCGTACCCGGACTCTACCATAGGCCGTAGCCCTACATTGAAAAGGCGATTGGCTGCACTTCCGGAGTCTTGGACACAATGGGAAGCCGAGCGAATGCCGCTAAAGACGGCCGTACGCCCGCGACAACCAGCATCGCGAATTCGGCATGTTTATCACTAGCTGGGTCATGACGAGGATGAGATAGATAAACATCGCCACATCATTTTTCTCTGGGCTCTCCCGGGTTCGCAAATGTTTGCGCAAGCGGACCGCTGCGAGAACCAATTCCACGGCCACGGACTCGTTGGCTGATTGATTGCTTGACAGGCTCCAGCTGTTCCGAAATGTTGGGACCGGCGACAGCTCCGGCAAACTGCCTATGACCCGGTGCAAGCTGACGCACCGAGTTGTCTATCGTGGGTCTGGCAAGGGAATATCCTCCAAGCAAACCATTCGGCGACGCGCGAGCTGAGTGGCAGCAACAAAAACAATTATGGGATCTCATGGCTTCAAAGTTCAAACGGGCCCTTTCAGCTTCGCGATTTCTTCGGACCTGAAACAAGAAAATTCTTCCTTTCTTTTTTTTCCGCGCCGCACGTGGCCGGATGGCGTGTTCTTGACGGTTCCAGAACCTCGGGTGCTACCACTACACGTGGGATGGCTGGGCTAGGCAAGCAAGCGAGGACTTCCTCGGATCCATCTCGACGCGCAAAGAGGCTACGGTAGCCTGACTTGGGTTTGAGTCTATGACAGTATACCATCTCCTTGGCGAGAGAAGCGGTCATTGATACGAACAAGACCGAATGGTTTCATGATGTTGGCCGGCGTAAGAGCCATAGTTGGCTTCATATGCCACCAGGCTGCTAGCGATCATGATGTTGTCATTGCATCTAGTGCTTACGCTCACCTGTCTTTTGCTGACAGGGAGCGTCGGCTAGGACATGACTATCAAGTCTGTTGGTCTTCAGCCAGCCATCAGACGAAATCCGAAAATTTACTGATGTATTGTACAGATACGCCTTCCCTCTTTATCCGAGATGGCGGCGCGGCGGGCGGCTTTGTGCCATAGCCACAGGATATCTGTCTGTTGGGTTTCAGACAAGGGCGCAAATGAGATGCACAGCTGAGGCTTTGGTGAAGCATCACAAATTCAGAAATGACAAAAAAATGTGACGGACATATCTCGTCTCTGGTGATGATTAGGCAGGCTCAGCCGCCTGCATCGTCCGTGTGTCGGACGTGAGACGGCCGTTGATCCACTCCCCCTGGTTCATTAACATCGGGAAAGGAGTTGCGTCGTGTTGGGAGCATCCTTTCTCCTTCCATGGCAGTCGAGACATAACTCACCACCTCGTCAACTTCCCACGGAGGGCGATGACTCGTTACGAACAGCGCTTTTGGTGATATTTGCTGGAAAGATAGACAGTGTCTAGAGACAGTGGTGCGTCACGAGAAGTCAAGAGCGGTGTAAGTCCACCGACTACCGAACGGTGAACCACTCTCCCGGTGTCTCTTCGTAGATACTGGGTAGTACCTAGGTGTGGCATCTCAAACAGTCGATAGGCGATTTACACCGTCTACTACGTACATACCGGGGTCCCCGGTTGCAGTTGGACGGGCAACTCGGCGCAACACTTCTATCATGCCTTCCTCAACGCCAGCATATACTGTCCTCATCCAATCACTTGTTGACAGGCTTGCTCTCTTTCCTAATTGTCGGTTCCTCGGAAGGTGCGGAACCACGCATGAATGCGGTGATTCCAGGAACAGGTTAATCCTGGACCTTCGAAGAAAGCCTGTATGTCGTGAATATACAATAGCAAGTCCGAGCAGGCCGGCCGACCGAGGGATCTGAGTATCACAAAAAACAAAAAAAAAAAAAAAAAAAAAAAAAAAAAAAGGGACAGTAGATGAAGCAACTAGCAGGCAAACACCATTGCAAACCAGGAATAACCACATGGCCTTGGTTAGGGTTGGGAATTCCCTTGTCGCGTGGCAGTGTCCAGGTTCATACCATGCCATGTCCCAACCAAACCTTCCAAGCCAACCAGTCAAAGACTCAAAGCCGCCAACCAGCCGATTGATAGTCAGGGGTCTTACTGAGAATGGCTTGGGCCGCGTTTTGGTTGGCCATGTTGTGCTTCACTACAGCCACGTGTGAGAAACGTGGGCGGAGAGTAGAGAAGGGATATGATTGGTACCTAGCTAAGTAATTTGAATGGTCGAGATTGGACTCGAAGTGTTTACCCGTACAAGATTAAGTCTGATACTTTGGCAGATGTCACATTTGCTCTTCTCTGGTCCTGGCGATTACTCTTCACTTTCAGAGATTAGAGACACGGGAAGATATCGGAATCTCTTTTGCTCAGATTATTGACTTAAAGATTATATCTGGCTAACTGACCTCGTTCACATAACTGCCTTCCAAGTTCCCGTCTCCTATCTGGTCAAGAATTGTCTGACCTGATAATGACCTCTACAACCAAATCATTCAAGCGATCAATCAGCACGATGTCGACCGTTGTGCCGCACGCTAGTAGAGATGGCTGTGGCATTGGTGTCTAGAATCTTGATTACATGCCTTTGAAGGTGATTCCCTTCAGGTCAGTATCTTCATCCACTGTCGATGGTCACCAGAAGCCTGATCAGACACTCGGATGGTACAACGCGCCCCATCACGTCTACCTCTCTACGCCAGTAAGCACATGAAGGGGTCGTCCGAGTGAGACTGACCGCACATTGTTAATTCCGATTCGTTCCAATTGATGAAGAATACAGACGCCGGTGGGTCACAACTCTGGCGATTGGCAGTTCAAGTAGGTATCGAACACAGCAGCAGTCAACCGAGGACTGTACCTACGTTCTTGGACACTCATCCAATACAAATGCCTGCCGGAGTATACCACCCTAAGTACTGTTGGTAGGTAATCGGGCATCCCAGCCTCCTCAACGTTCACCAGTAACGGCATGACAAACATGTATGGTAGTACCACCACCGACACGCAGGTGATATGATGTCGTGTACGCACATATATGATACTGTGATCACCAGCAAGAGACTGAGACTGGTCAATCAATCAGCTAGCTAGCACGAGATCTCTTCTTTTCCACGTGGCATCCATGACTCTTTCATTTTGTGGACGTATGTATGTACATCCGAACGCCACTCATAGTGATGAACCAAGCGCACTTCCCATTCTCCCACCTGCTGTATATGTAGATATCCACAAGAACAATGATGTATGCATGTCTTCCTCTCAGCCCCTACCTCCAACACCTTCTCTCATACCGTAAACCACAACTTGTTGGTCACTACTGGTAACATGCAGATTGTCACATCCAGGCGCGCCAGGGGAGGAGTTTGCGAATGCCACATGAACATCATACGACCGGCAAGCAAGCATCCGCTAGTTCGCTACCGACACGGCTGCTGCCGCAGGGGCTGAGGACGAGGGACGAGGGTCGGCATTCATTGAAAGTAGCGGGTGAATCTGTGTATCTCATGCGTTTGGGTGTAACTCGATCATTGGTTGATGGTAGCGTATTTACATACCAGCAGGTGGAGGTAAGACTCATGGTCGGAACCCAACAATAAACAGAAGAGAACAGATTGGAACCTTGTTCATGTACTGGACTACCTAGCTGGGGAAGTCACAACCGTAGACTTGATTTGTTCCTTCCTCTTCTTCTTTATTCTGGCAGGTACCGGTATCCACCCGCCGAGACCTACCTACTACCTACCTAGGCGGCGTCTTTTGCATTACGAAAAGGCGGGAAGGAAGCACCAATTCTCTGATCCAGGACTGCACACATCGGAAGGTACTCCTGCGCAGGGCAGGATCTTCAAAGTGAAGGACGGATCTCGTCTCTGTGTGTCTCTTCCTCTGTTGTGATTCATGGAATGATGATCACTAGGGGTAGGGACGGGTATCTGCATAGCCGAGATGCGAGTTCGAAATGGACGAGATATGAACGATGTCGGGCAGTGATCCAAGTGGCAGTACCACTGTTCTATATTATTCGAGCCTTCAAGGGTGGGATGCTGGATGTGTAACGTCTCAGCGTCTGTTTTTGGTTGCGGTGAGGTAGGAACATTTGGTGAGGATGAAGATTGAGATAATAGAGACGGTACGCATTCTCCGACACGATTTGAAGAGTAGGTGTCAGAACATGGAGGAGGTGGGGGATGTCTTGGTACCCACCAAACAATGTGTCAACCAAGAGGATGCTGTGATGTCGACGGTTATGGAAACCTCCAACAACGATTTCAATGAAGCCGGTGCAGTAGGGATTCTGTCACTTTCTGTACATATGTTGAAAAGCAATTTTGCTTGCAGCGTTAGATTTCCTTGACCTTAATGAAATTTACGGTGAGCCATGTCCGACGACGTATTCACGTGTACGGCCGAGACGAATGGAAGTTGGTATAAGAGATGGTCTGACTAACTGCTACCTGTATCTTATTGCTTCAATAAATCGGTAAAATCCATCATCCTACACGATCACTCGTCCTTTTGTCTCTTCTTATTTTGTCCATCCGGCCGGCAGCTTCACAGGTTTGTTTGATCCGTCGAAGTGTCAGGAGATGCTTGGTTGCCTGACTCAATTATGCCTCTTCTCTTTTATCACGCTTGTATTGACTTCAGTCACATTCAATCAATGTTCCATCCGGTCGCTTCGGTTATCACTCAGTTTCGCGAGTGTACCAAGTCCGTCAAATACAGTCAATCAACAGAATCAATTGCCGAGTCTCATGTCTCATATGTTGCGTGTTAGAAGTTTTCCGTACGCCGTAAGATGGTGTGCCTGCCTCCATCTGTCTGTCCTTCATTCTGCCATGACCTACCTATTGATAAAATTGCGCGGCATCGGTACACCATGCCTTCAACGAAATTGATTGACTTGTGTCTTGTCTCACTGGCTCGTGTCATGGTAGAGTCGAGCAAGATAAAATATCTGTGCGCTCAAGTACGACACCAGCGTGGTGTTACTCGAAACCATGTGGTTTTGATTCATGGCTTTTTCTTCTCCAACCGGCAGGCAGAAAAAGAAGCGGGTTTATGAACATTTTATCGGTCTGGATGGACTCACGAGATGGGCGGTTCCATTGGGCTTGCTTGGTACATCTAGGTACACAGCGTATTCTTTGGTTTCTAGCTGTTTGTATTAAAACCTCGGGATGGTTTTTCCCAGTCACCGTGGCCGTGATCAAAGAAGATTTTTCATGTTCCACTGCTCATTATGACATTCCAGAGAGGATATAGCTGTGCTGTCTTGAGGTAGCACTACAAAATTAGCCATCCGAAAAGTTTGATGTTGGAAGTCTTGTTCAGCGGATAGGATGGTCATCTCGATACCATTAAAAACATGTCACTCAGTGGTATTCCAATTGTGAGTGATGGCTTGACCACTTGAGCTTATGAACGTATGTAGTAGCAATCACTCATGCCCAGTGTCTTCAAAGGAGTTGACACACATGCTTAGAAGAGATCCGATGAAAGAAATTTTTGGTGACAGGAAAACCAAAGAGTCCGTGAACTAACGGAGAGTGCGAAAGGATATGACAAGGAACCACGAGCACTATCGTATTGCGTGGAGGTGGGACGGTGAGGTAAAACTCTCTTGGAGATGAATTTGAAAGAGGGACAAGACCGCATCACGGCTGCTATGGAGGTCTGCACACATGCCGTAGCATTACTACCGCAAAACGTAACTCAAGTTCTATCAAAGAGTATCCGATCTGCTTACCCTGCCCTTTCCAGAGGCGTTTTCGTTTTGTTTTAGCTGCTCGTCCAAATACTAAGCTATATCTTTAACAGACTACAGTTCCCAAACAATGATAAGAATTTGGCCAAAAAGAAAAAAGAAAAAAAAAAAAAAAAAAAAAAAAAAAAAAAAAAAGGGTGTCTCTTGATCAAAGCTTCCTAACTGTAACTCCGCGTAGGCCTGCCGGGTTCCTTTTCAAATCATTTCGAAACCCTCTCGAAAACGCCACTTGAACGCCTGAATGATATCCTATCAATCTAATAAAACAAACGGCAGGAAGACCATATACAACGCGGCGCACACGCTTTATCTATGAAATTGGAGAGGCAGGCGGAGAATATCGGAGGGAAAGAGACGCCATGGCGAGGGCAACATATCCGTAACATACCGCAATGTTTTCTTGAGGGCCGGCCCAAATTGCAGAATACCTTCTCCTCTCCTTTCCTCTCACCTCCTCCATGCCCGGAAGAAAAATTACGACTGGCTCCGTATTCAAATAGACGTCGGGGCAGCATCTTTACGCCAGCCCTTACTACGCATGTTCCCCTCAATAGCCTTCCAGATATTCTCCACCACCTCCCTGTCTCGCCACCTGTTCTCTGCGCCCGCCGCCCCCGCATCACGCACCTTGTCAACGGAGGTAGCTAGGACCCGATGACCGAACGATCGCACACTCTCAGGTGGCTGCTCGCCTCGCCAGCCGACGTAGATACCCAAAACGTGGCGGAAAAGGTCTGTTGGTTGGCTCCAGCGGTAGTTCTTGAACTGCCATGACTGACCGGTTGTGAAGACGGCCACCACGCGGTTCCAGTACTCGGGCTTGAACTGCTCCGGGCCTTCGACGAGAATGAAGCGCATTGGGCGGTTGGGGTCGATGTCTTTCATCATGCGCGACAGGTGCAGCACAGAGGTGGAGGCGTTGTGATCTGGCAACGTGTACTTGCCGTTCTCGAGGAAGTCTCGGATGTTGGACATGCGGAGAAGCGAAGAGGCGGAGGGTGAAAGGAGGATGATGGGGTCGGGTCGTCGCGCGGGCTTCTGGTTGATGGCAAGAGCGGGGTTGTTCGTAATTGCCGTAGGGCCGGGCTTCTTAGACATGAAGGCTTGCGCGAGCTTACGAACGTGTGAGAAATCCTGTTGGTTGAAACGTCCGAGTTAGTTGCGCTGCGACTGTGAACCATAGGACTCTCCCCAATCAAGAGGTAGGTTTATGTACTCACTGTGGGCTTGATTCCCCTCAGAACACTGTTACGATCCCCCATGCGCCGTTCGCCGTTGTAAATCTGGGCGAGCCTGGGGTCTAGTGTCCCACGACCAGATCTCGCAGAAGCAGTAGGGGCGACCTTGGAGGTAGCTGTCGTGCTAGCAGCACCAGTCGCGGAAGCTCCACCTGTTTCGCCTGCCAGCGGCTTGATGTATTCACTCTCTTCACTTCCACCTTCCAGCCAGGCGATGAGCTCAAGGCGCTCGACGAAGGCAAACTTGTGTACAGCGCCGGCACCGGCCAGTTCCTCGTTAAGCTTGGTCGCGGAAGCGTTGTACTCTGGAATGGCAACTTCATGATTCAGCCACGCGAAGTAGATACTGCGGAGATCGACGGGGCTGCCGTTGGAGACAAAGCGCGTCGGCGCATCGATGGGAATAGCGACACGGGTTGGGTGGGTGAACACAAGGTGAGTGGCCTGGGAGAGCGGCACTTCGGCGCTGCTGTCGGAAGATGCGTCGGCGGACGTGGTCGGGATGATTTGACTATTGGATGCGATTGACCCCCGCAGGAGCAATAGAGGATCGTGGTCGACTGACGCCATCTTTGTCTTCTCGCTGTGACGCTTTAGGTGCCGACTATGGAATTGTACGCCGTGGCGGTGGATTGGTTGATGATGTCGAGGTAGGGATGACGCGCTTGACAAGTTTCGCTAAGGGATGCAGTGGGCGTTCAATTGAGGGCTGAGGTTGAGTGCCACGGAGAAGCGGCGAAAAAGGGTGCAGCTTGGTGAAAGAAAGCTCGAAGATGCTCAAAATAGTTTGACAATGGCAAGGTCCGGGACAAGTGAAGGTGATGGATTCAACTGCCCGGTCCAGGTCGGTGGTCGGACTGGACGCGGCGCGCTCCACTTTTACCTATCTTATCGGCGCTGCCTGGTCTAAGGTTGCATTAACCTCAAAAGCCAAGCATCGCGGGGGAGAGATACACGTATAACCCTAACCCGTTTTCTTGCTGACGGATTTAGGGGCTGAATAGGGGTAGTGGAAGCAACAAGTGACACGGGTGAAACAGGTTCCAAATGCCTGCCTTCGAAGCCTTAGGTTCATACTCCGTGAATGACTTTTGATGAAATAGGTGATGCTTGATAAGATGACAATCTGATGCCGCATACCACACGCGGTCATTTGCGGATATGCCTCGGTCCCTCACTCCCTCACTCCCTCTCCTTCCTCACTCCCTTTCCTTCCTCACTCCCTCTCCTTCCTCACTCCCTCTCCTTCCTCACTCCCTCTCCTTCCTCACTCCCTCTCCTTCCTCACTCCCTCTCCTTCCTCTCTCCCTGCTTTCACTTCCTCTTCGCAAACATGCACGATCTCGTATTTCCATTGACCTCCCCCTCGCGACTCTAAGCCCTCGCATTCAATTCAGGGCTGTTCTTCGCGGTGTTGCTATTTGGACTGTTCGACTCGCTCATTGTATCTCGGCTATCATAAGCATCATCGGACATGCTGGTGCTTTTTCTCCGGCCATGATACTGGTGTATTACAGTTAGCAATTCTTTCACGGCTCAAAAGAATCAGAACGACAGGCTCTGATAAGACCATTCATTCGGATCCAAAGCAGATAACCTCAAGGACAATCAGTCACTCACCACACAGACGCCCTTCCCTTTGGACTTGAGGTGTTTCGGGTTGGCAGGACACATCGGGCTGTTTGGTAAATGCTCAGGGATATCAAACATAAACTGTCCCTTTTTCCGTAGGCGCCCGCCTTCTCCGTCACCACGACTTCTTCCAATGGCCATGCGTTCTACCCGTTCTGCCCGTCTGGCTTCAGCCGATTTTGCTGGGGCGTCCCACCATTCTCTTCTCTTTTTATCGGCTGTCCCGGGTGTGGTCGGTAGCAAAGGCGTGCCGGGCGTTGGCGGTAACGAGGATAACCCAGGCGTTGGTGGCAACCCAGATAGGCCGGGTGTTGGTGGCAATGAAAAATTACCTCTACGAGGGCCATTTCGGTATCTCATCTGTTCCTCTTCAATTGCTTCAGCCGGATGTCGCATAGGCGTGGGTGGCAATGACCTATGCATCGTGGTAGTTGTGAAGTTGGTTTCCTTGCTTGATGCAGACGATCCTGTATCAGGTACATCAATCGGTATCGAGACATTGAAGAAATACCCGCGTGGTCGTCCATCAGCGGTGTCCTCTTTCAGCGGAGGTGTGTGAACTCGTGTGGCTTCCTGTGGTCCTATAGTCAGCAAATGTCGGAGTTGGTGAAATGCTTAGCTAACGAATATATAGCAAGCAAAGCATCCAATGCCTCGTATGCATGACATCACATTTCTATGACTTCTTCCTTTACTTACTCCTCCTGGATATTGGCTGGTAGTCCTCACAGGTGGTATGACTGGATATGAGTTAGTTCTCAGCCATAACAACGAACAGGATTATGCCAGTACATACCTGAGAACGCCGTCCTCAACCCTGATACAGATGAGCTGCTGCTTGCAGTGGTTGCCGATTCTGCCACCGCTGCTGTGCCGCCACTTGTAGAGTGGAAGGACCTTCTTTCAGACCATGCGCGTCTCGGAAATCTAATATAACTCAATCTAGAAGCCCTTCGACTTTCTTCCTTTTCCGGAGTCTGGTTTAATTCCAGTTCACCACTGTTCCGCCTGGCGAGCACAATCGAGCCATCTTTCGATAAATCTGGAATAGGGTCGGAGCGACGTTCACTTGCTGGTCCCGATGAAGAGTATTTCTTTGCTTTCTATTATGTTCGGTTGACGTCAGCATATATTTACTTGTGTAGTGTGTAGTGGGCACTTCGCAGCTTACGTCCTTTGTCTTCTGCAAGACAGACAACGCGCTGATGCCTCTCTTGGAGAGAAACCCAGGAGAACCGCGGGACTCAGTAGGAACATCTGGGGTGGCTTGGGCTGGATATGGGTCTAACAGCCTAGGCGTCTGAAGGCTATGTTTCGGTGCGAGCCACTCGCTTTCCACTAGGCTGGTGCTGGTCATTAGTTGTACGCCTGGGCTTTGGAGGGCAAGGATATGGGCCTCCTCGGTGCGAAAGCGGCTCTGTGGAGAACTAGGCGTGGTGCTTGACGCCGGTGGTTGCTGCTGTGGTGGGTTTGAGTTCGTCTTTGGTGAAACTGTAGGCGCGTCATTGTCAAGGCTCCCGCTTCCAGTCTTCCTAGACCGTCTTCTCCATTTCCAAACTTTGATCTCAGGAGTTCGGTTGCTACTGGTTGCAGCGAAGTCAATCAGCCGGAACTCACGCTCGGCCCAGTACCCTTCCGGATACCAAACCTATTCATATCCTTCCTTGGGTGGCCGAGGGGGGTCAAGGCCGTACACTCCCCTAGGAGAATTGCCTTTAGGGTTTCGAATCAAGGCGCCGCTGGTCGATGGCACCCTGCTCAACGACCCATCCAACACTGTACCACCAAGGCTGGGTGACGAGCTTCTCCTCCGTTCCCAGCCTTGATACC
The DNA here is from genome assembly GCF_033870435.1 of Sordaria macrospora. NCBI lineage: Eukaryota > Fungi > Ascomycota > Sordariomycetes > Sordariales > Sordariaceae > Sordaria > Sordaria macrospora. The sequence goes on along the minus strand of NC_089373.1, from coordinate 3,562,413 downwards.
ATGTCGACGACGACGGGGAGCTCATGGTAAGTGAGTTGTACCGATCTGGGAGTGTGGTCACGCGATCGATGGATTCCGAGGACTGAAATGCTTCGCCGTGGGGGTAAGGTACTATAATCGCTTTATATCTGCGTGGCGAGCGAAAGTGCCTTGTCAAGGTCGAGGTGGTGTCGGGGCGATTAGGCGAAGCGCCAGTGCACAGTGGCGGAAATCATGCTATGGTGGAAAAATGCGGAATGGAGGTTGGTGATCCGGTGTAAGATAGGACTTTTAGTACAATAGGGATACGGAAGAGGACGAGCAGGTGGAATGCTCGGGTTGACTGGATTTAAGGAAGAAAATATTTAGTAGAGCTTCGTGTGGAAAAAAGTGATACAGGATGATGCCGTCATATACATGAGACATCGAAGTAGGAGAACTGCATGACTTGGGCTTTCTCTTCACTGTTCTTTCAATTTGGTGGTGCGGCAGAGGGTCGTGACTGCCTTCATCTCAAAACACATCTGTAATGGCTCCTGCTAAAACGGGTATCTTGATTTTATAACTTTGCGCTCTAAAAGTATATATAGCTCGTCAACATCTACTTTTGTTGGTCAGTCAGCATTACTCTGGTCCAAGGGGTACATAATGACTGACATGGCGTAACCACTTCATATTCAAGCGGCGTAATGAGTAGCCACTGTCTAGGCGTAACCTAGCACATCAAAGGGGCCCATATGTAAGGACTGCCAACCCACCAAGGTCACTGAACAATATAACTCCCGTCTCCATGCGCGTACCAGGCAAGAAATTAACAACATATCCTCGTTGCGTTGCCTGCCAAGGGTTCATCGTCTATAAGTCATCACCGGATCACCGACGTAGTTTTCAAGCATCCATCATCGTGTCATCGCCGTCGAAACCGGGTTGCGCGACAGGGACACCACCTCCGCGGCCTGCGAGAAGTTCTCGCCTGATCTCAGGCGAAATCTTGTCATGGCCGTGGGTTAGGAGAAGGTCCAAAAGAGCCTCTCGCTGATCCTCGGTGACTATACAAGAAGCGCGGTTAGTACTCGAACACATATCGACGCATAGTAAAAACAAGGACGGTAAGAGAAGAAAACCTACTATTCGTCTTGTATCTTTGAGCGAATGAAAGCATGCACTGATGGAAGATGACTGGCAAGGCGTTGGGTGCCATGTGCCCGCCGGTGGCAAAAGCGGGATACCGAAGGAAGTGGAAAACAAGGGCGTCGAGCGCTTGGAAGGCTGTATTACGGAGTCAAAAAATGCCATCAATGTTATCTCGGGAATTGGGCTTACGCAAGGCGTGACGCTTCTCGATAAGAGTCTTGAGGAGGAAATTTGTAGCGCTCACGCAGTCGAGCTTCTGAGTAGCTTGCGCAGAAGAGATTTCGCACAGACCCTTGATGGCCATGCCGGAGTGGACAGCCGGAATGGTGACACGGGTCAGAACACCGGCGACAATCTGCGCCTCACGCAGAGAGCACGTCCCGGAAGCCGCCAAAGGAAACAGGAAGCCTGCCAAGCGTTAGCTGGGCTGTCCGTTTTGTGCAAAATACCGAGTAAGCGGAGGAGCACTATACCCTTGAAGAAACCACCAGGCTTGTAAAGGGCCTTTTTTAGGGAGTTGAAAAGATGGACATTGAGCTTCTTGGTCTCGTGGATATCCTCGCGGACACGTTCCAAGATCACCATCTCCATGAACCGTTGAAGAACGGCCTCCTTGGCGGCCGCAAATATCCTGGTTGCCGCGTAGCTAACAGTCGCAAGTGTTAGCAGTGTTTCCCACAGAGCCACCAATACAGAAGAAGCAACATACCAGGCATTTGGTGTCCAGGACTCGGGCTGTGTGATAGGCAGGATGTCCTCCCAATGAGGAATCTGAGGAAGAACCTTGAAAGGCTTCGGAAGTGGCCCTGATTTGTAGCGAGAAAGAATCATGCCGATCCTGCAAAATCAAACTGTCAGCAGTCTGCAAAGAGGGCGATGGAAACAAAAGGCCGGCCTACTTCTCAAATACCTCCACCACCTTGGGCGGGATCTCGTAGTCCTCATCAATTGGGCCGGGCTCGTCGCGGTAACCGCCTTGGGGAACACCGGCTTCCTTCTCCGCGATCTTGGCCATAATCAGATCCGCCAAGTTCACACTCTGTCCCTGCTCTTCTGCCCCTTCTGGCTTTCCATCCCATCCGTGTGTTAGGAGCGGGTCCTCATTCATTGTGGGTGTGATAAACTGGTTGAATGTCTCGAGATCGGTGGCGTCGACTTCGATTTCCTCTACTTCCTCCTCTTCCTCCTCGCCCCAGGCCTCGTCGTTCTCGAACTTGTCGTCTTCTTCATCGTTGCGGTCGAATCTCGATGGGTCGAACTCGAACCCCGAAGGGGCAGATCCGGAGGCGGCGTTTTGTGTTGTGCGGAGGTTCTCCTCTTCCTCGATGAGGCTACGGCTCATAGCCAGAATGTTGCGCGAAGCCTTGGCGTCGACATACTTTTGCTCATCCCCGTCGTCTTCGGCGCGAGTCTTCTTGGTCTTTTTGCCGGAGTTGTTCTTGAGGACGCCGGTAGAGACCAGGTCGGCCTCGAGAGGGTTGTGGCGCCTCTTGGACGTGGCCGCTGTTGTCTTGGGCATCTTGAATGGCGGATATGGGTTGTGTGGTCGGGGAAAAGAGATGGTGGTACGGAGCTCTCCCGGTTGTCTCTTCGCGATGTCGAATTGGCTGCACTGCACAACTGGGGATATTTTTTTCGGCGACCCTTGGACAAATTGTTCCCGCCGTGGGGAAGTCTTGGCAGTTGAAAGGCTTGCGCTACGCTTGTGGTTGGTCACATTGCTGCTATGTGGGCAGACTTTGTTTTCTGATAGCCAGGGCGGTGAAACTGATAAGCCTCAAATGGCCTGTTATCGCTTATCGAACAGCTTGGACGCGGCGGTCGGGGGCTCGGGGCAGCGATAAACAATTTACTGCCCCGCATTTTCGTCACTGTGCCCCTCCTTCGGTTGCAGTTGGAATTTTGTCCCTTGCGCTCACAGTTTTTGCAGCTTTTGGTCCTGGGAAAAGAGCAAGGTTGCGATACCATAGCATCCATTACGAGCTCGTACAAAGTCGCATACAGCAACAACACATCCAGGCACTACCGCCAACGACAACATGCCGACCGAACTTGAAGAGGTAATTCTGCCGGAGTCAGTTCAGCGTCAATGGACAGACAACTAATCATACAATCGCCTGAAGCTCGTGGGGTTCATTGCCTCGCCGAACGCCAAAATCCGCCTTCTCGCGACCGAGAATCTGGTGCCCTTCTCAGCGTCTCAGCCCGCCCTCTTCAAGACCGACGATCTCACTCCCGTCAAGCATCTCAAGTTTTTGATCCGCGACCACCCGGTAGGCCCAAGAGACCTGTCTTATTCGCGCCCGAGCAGCTTCAGCTAAGACGTCGGTCCCATGTCCAGAAAATCGCCGAGCACGCCCTGACATGTCTGATCAACTTGACTGCCGAGAAGGATGTGCTCGAATACGTCGCGACCGATGACCGCTTCCTTGGAATCCTACTCGGGCTTCTTGTCGTATGTGCATCCAATCCAAGCTCCCATGGTGCGCGCGCCGCAAGAACTAACAGCTGCGGTCCTGGCCCTATAGGATCCCGACGAGGTCAACGCCAATCTTATGGCTATGTTGCTGGCAAACTTGACCAAGTGGGATGGACTCAAAAGCTTGCTGGACCGAAAGCAGCCCGCTCCCGAGAAGCTGGGGTCCGACGATAGGGTCATTAACCAATTGATGGACCTCTTCGTCAAGGGCGCCGATGGGACTTACAACAAGCATGCCGACTACGACTACCTCTCCTACGTTTTTGCCGACCTCTCGAAACATGACGAGATTCGGCACTATTTCGTCAACAGACAAGACTACGACGACGTCATTCCTATCAACAAGATCAAGGTCTTTACCGAACACAAGTCCGATATCAGACGGAAGGGAGTGGCGAGCATTATCAAGAACGCTGCTTTTGACATTCCTTCGCACCCAAAGTTTTTGGATGAGGATGACGTCAATATCTTGCCCTACGTTTTGCTTCCTATCATGGGCGGCGAAGTTTATCCTGAGGACGAAGCATTGGAAATGCTCACCGATCTCCAGCTATTGCCGCCAGACAAGCAGCGGGATCCCGACAGCAGCAACATCCTAACGCACCTCGAAACTCTTACTCTCCTGACTACTACGAGGGCTGGCCGCGATTTGATGAGGAGCGTCAGCGTTTACCCCATTGTTCGCGAAACCCACCTGCGTGTTAACGATGAAGCCGTTCAGGAAGCTTGCGAGCGACTAGTCAACGTGCTTATGAGAGACGAAGCTGATGGGGAAGAGGATAGAGGACGAGCAGTAGAAGAGGAGGACGACATCGTTGAGGTATAAAATGTTTTGGAAGGGAGCCAAACTGAGCCGGTTCACTGCTTTACCCTCCACCAAGAACCGATGGTACAAGGACAATGGTAGGCTCGGACAGCATTTGCCATTCTCTGAAACACTTGGGTTATATGATGCTGCAAGTCGTCACGTCGCCACACAGCCTTGCCGAGTCACCAATTGATCCCTGGGTCGGACACAACCATCAACACACAGTCACCGTTGCAGCGTGCAACTACGCCTACGACATTCCGTCACTTTATCAACCTTGGCGAAGCTTAAGGGTCTTGGGTGCCTCCCTGTGCTTGTTCCGATGAAGACGCCCTTCTTTCCGATCTGTATCATGATGTCACCCAAGCCCGCCCACCACGCACCGAAAGAGTGCTTCTGCAGAGAACAGAAAGCTTGTGCGAAGGATGGGAAAGCTTGTTTAGATGACAGAGCCAATGGAGAGCCACAAAAGCCCTACGTGCTCACAATATGGTCCGGGAAGCTTGTTGACGTCGGGACGGCTCGTTTAATGATGTATGCCGCACAACATGCAAAGGCTTGGTATGCACCAGGCATTTGGGTTGACAGATCAGCTTGGCATACGCAGGTTGAGCACCATAATCATCGAGATTTTTGTATTCGCCTTCTACAACATCATCGCAAACGATCTCTGATTTCAAGGAACTGCAGTTAATTCCACCGGGTCTGTCAACTTTCAAAATCGGCTGATATCACGAGAGGAGCTCTGTGATTGATTCTCATCTCGTGGTTGAAATTGGCGCTGTGATTGGCTGAGCATTGCAGATTTGCTGAGATCAATATGGTACGTGCTGAAAGCCTGAAATTGGAGGAGTCCTCTACCATCAAAGTCGCACACGCGGCTCCCGTGCTTTCTCGAACATGCATAAAGACAAGCTGGTGGTGAACCGTGAACCTCAAACCGACATGGCTCGATGTTGATGCCCCAGTTCTAGCTGATGGACAAGCACGGATTTGGACGACATCTTGTTGAAGACAAGACGAAAGGCATCTCGTTCATGTCGTCTGTTGTGTGCGTGGTCACGGATGGGTCCTTGCATGTGAGAACATGTTCGACGTCTCACAATTCAGCAATGGTTGTTGGGGTTGGCGGGTACCGAGTGCGTGGGCACGTGGGTGGGTCAAACCAGTGTCGGTGATTCTCCACGACAGGGTCCACGGAACCTTAAAAGAACCACTTGAGCCAATGGTGGAAAGCGAACCACGGCGCATCGTGCTCACACGTGTGGTCTCTTTCAATGCGATTCGTGGGGAAGACCCTCTGAAGGAGCGGCTCTTGTCTGGGGTTGCAGTGGCCCACGCAGGTGGATGTGCCAAGGCTGCCAAGTGAGGTTAGAGGCGAAGAGAACACCCGGGGTCTTGGACGGAGTCAGGTCGGGCAACAGACCGGTCCAGACTCTGAAAATCTGACTTCCACTATTTCCATGCTTCGAATTTCAACTGAACGCTATGAACCAGTGTACACTCCTCTGTTATGAGATGAACTTCACGGAGTGGTTTGCAGACAACCCATCCAGTGGGATTCTATCAGCCCAATGCTCCCCTCCATGATGTCTGGACTCGTAGCGATCTTGTCCTGAAGCCGAGGAAGCTTGTTGTCGAGTTCCAAGACGTGGGAGCCCCCACCCCGTGAGCAACGGGCCAATCAGGTGTAATGCTGAGCCCACGAGCTTGATGCTTCCTTCAGACTGGATACCCAAGCATCAGCCAAGCACTTGAGCATTTGCAGTCAACGGCTTGGCCTTCGGTATGCATTGCTCCTTCGCAGGTTCGGACAACGCTCAGCTAGGTAGCTGTAGAGGTAGAATGGACGCCCAGGCATCCAGACGCTTCCCGAGTGCACAACCGCATCTTCAACGGATGCCTCCTACAGGCGCCAAGTGATCGAAGCTTTCAGAGTTTGCCATAGGTACCTCCACTGTCTTGTCTTGGCCGAGTTCTGGTGTCTTCGGGTTGAACAGCTCGCTGGATTTGGAAGCTACCCACGTGCCCGAAAAGATAGGTTTCCTGTCTTGAGTGGGAGGAGGCTGGCGAGGGCATCATAGCGCTCTTCGCTGGGGCAAGTGAACAGGATGGCTTCGCTAGCTCGTAAAGGCAAAAACATTGATCAACCATTGGTGTGGGAGTGGGTGCGTAAAGCAATTGAGGATATCCCGCGGACAGGGTGTTGTGTCGGGGATCGGCGGCCTTTCACGCCATCCGATGGAATACCCAACCCCGGGGACACTGTAGTCCTACTCCTGCTACACCTCTCTATACCTCTATAAGATAGATTCCCACTGCATACCACCTCCATCTCTTCCTCCTATTCTTCTCGACAACACAACAGCCAGGTCCTTCCACACTTATACCTCGCTTGGTTCCCCCGGACCAGCAAGTCTCTTTCACAAACTCCGGTTTTGTTGCCTTGAGCATCAACAGTGTCTCAAATCTTCGATACTGCCATCACGACAACAGCAATGGGTGCCCCTCAGAAGACCGCTGGAGGCAACAACGCCTACCACAACTTCCACAATGACTTTCTTCACATTAAGGATCCCAACGAAAGGCGACGACTCGCCCTCGCCGAAGTTGACAGAGCACCATTCGGATGGTATCACGTCCGAGCTGTTGCTGTTGCCGGCGTCGGTTTCTTCACAGACTCTTACGACATCTTCACCGTCTCTCTTCTGACCCTCATGGTTGGCATTGTCTACTTCCCAGGCGAAGGCAAGATGCCTCACAACTCCGACACCGCCATCAAGCTTGCAACATCGGCCGGCACGGTTATTGGCCAGGTCGGCTTCGGCGCCGCTGCTGATATCTTCGGCCGCAAGAACATGTACGGATTGGAGCTGCTCTTTATCATCTTCGCCACTCTCGCTCAGGCTTTGACCTCTGGGTCTCCTTCCGTCAACATCATCGGCATCATCATCTTCTGGCGTGTTCTCATGGTAAGCAATCGTTCAGACACTCCCTCTTTCTAAGAGACACTTAGCTAACTCACACTTACAACAGGGTGTCGGCATCGGTGGAGACTATCCTCTTTCCAGTATTATCACCTCAGAATTTGCTACAACCAAGTGGAGAGGTGCCATGATGGGTGCCGTCTTCGCTATGCAGGGTCTTGGCCAGCTTGCTGCCGCACTCGTCATGTTGTTCGTTACACTCGGTTTCAAGAAGTCACTGGAGGTTGCTCCTACTCTGGGTACCTGCACCGGAGATTGTGCCGTCGCCGTTGATAAGATGTGGCGTACAGTCATTGGTCTGGGTGCCGTCCCCGGCTGCGTCGCGCTCTACTACCGCCTGACCATCCCCGAGACCCCCCGCTACACCTTCGACGTCAAGAAGGACGTTGAGCAGGCCAGCGACGACATCGAAGCCTTCAAGAAGGGCGAGCCCAAGGGCCAGCCCGACGAGATCACCCGCATCGCCACCCAGCAGGTGGCCGAGAAGAAGATGGAGATCCCCAAGGCCAGCTGGAGCGACTTCTTCCGCCACTACTCCAAGCGCAAGAACGCCATGCTGCTCGCCGGCACTGCTCTCTCATGGTGCTTCCTCGACATCGCCTACTACGGTGTCTCGCTCAACAACGCCACCATCTTGGACGTCATCGGCTACTCCACCACCGGTGCCAAGAACACGTACGAAATCCTCTACAATACCGCCGTCGGCAACATGATCATCGTCCTTGCCGGCGCCGTCCCTGGTTACTGGGTCACCGTCTTTACCGTCGACATCATCGGCCGCAAGCCGATCCAGTTCATGGGCTTCGGCATCCTCACCGTCCTCTTCGTGGTCATGGGCTTCGCCTACAAGCACCTCGCGCCCAACGCTCTGCTCGCCATCTTCGTCCTCGCCCAGTTCTTCTTCAACTTTGGCCCCAACGCCACCACGTTCATCGTCCCCGGCGAGGTTTTCCCCACCCGTTACAGGTCTACCTCGCACGGCTTGAGCGCTGCCATGGGCAAGATCGGCTCCATCATCGGCCAGGGTGCCATCGCTCCCCTGCGCACCCGTGGCGCCGTCCCTGGTGGAAACCCCAACCCTTGGATGAACCACGTGCTGCAGATCTATGCGCTGTTCATGTTGCTCGGCGTCGGCACCACTTTCTTGATTCCGGAGACTAAGAGGAAGACGCTCGAGGAGCTGGCGGGCGAATATGACATGAGTGATGAGGAGGAGGCGCAGAGGAATGCGACCGCTGTCATTGAGAACAAGACGGAGGCACCCACGAGTAGTGGTGCTGTCCACGTTTGAAAAGGGATAGGGCTGCCTTAAAAGTTGTTAATGATTTGGCATAGTTTGCCTTTTATTTTTGGTTTATGACATAATGATTATTGGTGGGACAAAATGATAGTAGCGATAAAATCCAGTGGTGGAAGAAAAATACCCGGAATATTCGAATACAGAAGATTTGATAATAAAACATGATACTTCGCACTTGACCTTCATCTTGTGAGATTAATAATATGATACTTTGAAAAGTCGACTTACAGGACAAGAGTGTCTCCACAGGCCACTTGTGCCTCGAGTCTCGTCTTTCTTTGTTTCTTTGTTTGAGTCTCGAACAATAGTTCGAGAAGCATGGACTCGATTGCCAGAGTTTCGTGGCTTTCGTCTAGGTAGAGAAACCACAAGTTCTGTATTACAAGAATAAGTTAACACATTACTGCATGCTGCTAGATACCTGTCATTCTACACTCCTTCTCTGCCATTCGCTCTGACGACACTCCGAGTGTCTCAGCTTACTTCCGTGTGTCCTGAAATACGGTGCCTTTACGAGGTCTGGAACCGAGCCTAGGTAAGCGGGTGGTAGGTAACAAAAGTAAGGGACATGTACTAGACAGATTTCTAACCACTTCCGAACCTTCTTCGGTCCCTCTCATCCTCTACAACCAATGAATAACCTCTGGATTCCGATGGCTCTTACAACGCGAGATTTCATACAGGTGAAATGTGGTAAATGCAATATCTTTGTTACTGAAGACCGAAGAGATTAGAGTAGGAAGGATACTCCAACAAAAGGGTCGATGGGATGGACTGGGCTTCTATGCCCTAGGTCTAGAACGCAAGCCGTGACTGAGGACCGTGAGTGAACACGTCGGTCAAGGTGAATTGGTTCAATATATCTCGCTCGAAAGCTTCTTTGACTTCACAGGAGTTCCGCGACACGAAACTGCGTGGGGTCCCTCACGTTGTAGAAAACAGCGTGAAGATTGGAACGCGTGTTTACGTGACAGACTCTTTGACATATAAATCTGATGCCTTCCATAGAAGACACAGATTCGTGCCTGTAGTTCATTGCACAGCAAGCGCATTGCCAGTGGAGTTTCAAATTCGCAAGTGTCTACTTACAGTAATAATGTTGACAGCAAGTAACAGTCACATCGAGTCCGTGACCCCACTTTGTATACCTACTCAACTCTCCTAATGCTGACTGCCTATAACATAAGTCTATGATTCCAATGTTTCTAGAATCAAACCAGTTCCGCGTACTCTTCTGTAGATCTGACGATATTTGAACAACCACGACCCCCCTACGGCTACAAACAGAGCAAAGTCTCAAAAATGATAATGATACCGGAGTGGACCAAACACCAAAATGGCATCCTTTCAACTCTAAAGCCAAGAATATCTCTGGAGGTGTGGATAATGTACCTATCAAAAAACCAAGCCAACCAACGCCATGAAAATGTGTCACGTGCGTACACCCCAAGTACAAATAACCCTTTGTAGTAAGTGAACCCAAGCTTGACCGCCCGTTTCAAGCCTCCCCCCCCCTAGCCCCTAGCAACAAAAGTTCTTTATCTTAAATGCCAAAAAATGTCTTTAACCTTTCGTAAGTGTAGAAGCTCGCAGCCACCATGGGGACCACCTTCGCATATCCAATAGTCAAGCCGACAAAGAAGCCGCGGAACCCACGTTCCCTCATGATCATCTTGGCCGTCTCGCCAATGGTCATCCTATGACCATCGCCGACTGCTCCGCCGACCTGCATTCTTCGCCTGATGACCTCCAATGGATATGACACCGTCTGCGAGACCAGACCCGCGATGCCACCGGCCGAAAGCTCTGCCCACGAGCGCAACGGGGCAGCCTTGCCGGCCGGCGCATTTTCTGGTTGCGGTAGTGTCGTCCATTGCGCAAGCTTCGGGTGTCGGAAGATGTCGCCAACAGTGTCGTGCGTGAGGAAGGACATGCCAGCGTAGGGAAGCATGCCGAGGAGAGTGGGAGAGAAGCCGCGGTAGAAGTTGACAAGTCCGGTTTTCGGGATCAGAGCGGGCGCGTGTGCCGAGGCCGCGGCCATGTTTCGCATGAGAGCTGGCGCGTTTTCTGGAATTGTCATGGCGTTTTCGCTGTATATTTGCCTGACGATGGATCGAAGGGACGACCGGCCTTCCCGTTTTGTTTCGAACGCTAGTCGTACCCGGATCACTTCGAGGGGGTATGTGAAGAAGACGGAGGTGACGCCGGCGAGCGAGCCGCTGACAAGCCGCCGTAAGGGGGTTTCCTGGTCCTTGCGAGTGATGATAAGTGCCCTGACTTGCTCGTAGGCCAGAAACTTGATGCCGGCGTACGGAAAGATCCTGAGGAGGGTTGCAGAATGCCCTCTGAAAAGGCCCATTGGCCCATCCTGTCGATAGATGTCTTTTATAGCTTCTCCAAATCCCCACCACGAGCCCGCATACTTGAGGAAGTGTGGATTGCGAGCCTGGAACAGGATCTTGACCCGGTCAAGCGGTGCGACAACGGTTTTAGCCTGTCGAACAAGAAGGGTCAGTCAGAGTCATCGTGGTCGGGTCGCGCATGGGATGTGACGAGCGTAGTGTCGACGGGATTGAATATACATACCGCACATCCGGCCAAGCCCCCTGCTACCCCCGATCTCCAGACATAATCCAGACTCCGTTTCTTTTGGTTGTCGGAATCCCTCTTTGACCGCGGTACCGAAACCTCATCGTCTGTCGGGCAGACAGCTGCTTCACCCTTCTCTTTCTGTATCCTGGTCCCCAGCCGGAACGCATCGGCTGCTACCTCTCGTGGTTCGTTTGATGCGCTCCCCGGCATGGAGGCATGGCTGATGAGCGCCGGGGGCATTCCCTCTGACGCGGGCCTCGGACGGGCTCCTCAGAATATCGTGGGCGATGGATTGTAATTCGAGAAAAGAGAGAATGCGCCTTTCTATAAGCGCATTGCCGTCGGAAAAGTCTTTACGTTGTAGATGCGGGCTCGGCGATGCGACGGTAAAGTTGTCGGTTTTGCTTTGCGATCACAAGCCAGAAACACAACCCTGGAGTTGCGGTGCCGGGCTGGAAGATTGGAGGGCAATTGGTTGGGGAATTGAATTGCGAAGAGGACGCTGGTTTTAAGGATCGAGTCTAGGAAGATGTTGCGAATGTTGTGTTACAAGAACTGAAGATATTTTGGAGGATTGATACAGGTCCTGGAATTATTACATCACACACTTTGCAGCGGAGCCGGGGGAAGACATTGGAAGGGCACATTGAGGTCCCCGTTTTCTCTCCAACACTGCTTCGGGTTTGATGGCCTTCTCACTTGACCTCCAAATTCCCAAGTTCCCCCGCCAGCCGGTCCCTGCCAGCCGAGGATTGCCGAAGACATTCTGGAAACCTGGAACCGGCGGGGCTGAGTAATCTGCAAAACCACCATTTGTGTTGGTCACAAGACCACCGAGCGATAGCGCGCCGCCATTCAGATAGCATTTCCTCGGCTTTTGGAATTGTTATCGTTTGTTACGTACGGCCGTCTTTCTTACAGGTACCAAATTTGGAGGACCCTTTCACCCGCAACAAACAATCCACCCCGTGGATGCGGCTCCACGGCATCATGGTGACTGGACGGGACCTTGCGGCAGCCTGCAATTGACTACCAGTCAATCGGAAAATCCCACTGTCTGGAACCTGAATCATCTCTGTCCCTGTTTCTGTTTTTGCGGGGTGCAGCGACAAACTGGGTCTCAATGGCTCACCCTCAGCAAGCAAAACCGACTTAAACAGATCTCGATCACACCCACTGTCTGGCAGGAACTCTGAACATGGTTCACTCGTCTGTTTTATACCACAATGAAAACCAGACAGTGCTCCTCCTTGATCTGCCTCGTTCAATCGAGGAAGCTCAACTTCTTCCAAGCGAGCTTGATGATGGCGCGCTAACTCCGGCGAAGCGCCGGTTCCTGATCTCAGCAGAACCTCCATCATCTCCGTTTTCGACTCCGGAGCCCAAATCGAAATTGCTGTCATCCGCGGCCAGCGCCGCCCCGACTGCTTCCGCTCAAATAGCAGAGTTGATGACTCGTTCTGCTGCTGAATCGGCCCTGGAATACATTCAACGCTCTTATGCCGGTGAATGGTGTTTACCGCGTCACGGTCCGCCGAAAAGAGATTGCTCAACGACAATCAACCACAATGGGAAGCGGGGTTTCGATGGAGAGATTGCCAGCGAAGAGATTGGTGAGGTCGAGGACGAAGTCAAAGGACGTGACGATGTCTCTGGTGAGACGCCGCCAAACCACTCCCATTACATCATCCCAACGGCATCTCATTACCTGCTTGGCACGGTGAGGTCTCAGCGATCTCAGTTTCTTGCGACAGCGCCGCCCAAGTTTGACCTGATCCTCATGGACCCGCCTTGGCCCAACCGCTCCGCAAAGAGGAAAAGGGGCAGCTACCAGCCCGTTCGTGACACGGACTCTATAAAGGACCTCCTCTCCCAGATTCCTGTCGCATCGCACCTGTCCGAGGATGGTCTCGTTGCTGTGTGGGTTACGAACTCGGCGCGAGCTGCTGAGCTTCTCACATGCCCGAAGGGCATCTTTGATGAGTGGCAAGTCGAACTGGTGGGCGAGTGGATCTGGCTCAAGGTGACCACGGGCGGAGAGCCCATTGTGAGTCTCGACTCGGCTTGGAGGAAACCATGGGAACGGCTTCTTCTCGCTAGGAAACGTGGGACCGCTGGACCGGACGTCAAGAAACGAAGCCCTATAGAGACTAAGGTTATCGTAACGGTGCCGGACATCCATTCCAGGAAACCAAATCTTCGAGGTTTGTTCGTGGACCTTCTACCACCCAACTATCAAGCTTTGGAATTATTTGCCAGAAACTTGACGGCAGGTTGGTGGAGCTGGGGTGACCAGTGCCTGCTTTTCCAACACCGAAGCCGTTGGATAGACGTCGTCTCGGATGAAGAGCGCGAAGAAGGTCTGTCCGTTCCTCCAAAAGAAAGGTGAGGCAAACAGTTATAGAGAGACAACCGGAACGCCTTTCTATTGTTGTTCCGTCTACATCTCTGTATCGTATCGTACATGTCGCACGGTAAAGCCGCAAATACCCCGTCCACCACGTGCAATATATCATACAATCAGGTTTCAAGCCAAGCCAATTTCTCTATCCGCTCCAAAGATAGGTTATCATTTCCATTGCGTGAAAGGACTGTCGTTTCCTCGCTCTTCCCTTTCCTTTCCCTCTTCGCCTTATTTACTCCTGACTTTGCGCAGAAACCCAACTTAATGGTACGACAAAAAGTCAAGCAAGTCCGGGCCTTATATTTATTGCTTGGACTCCGGACCCTTGCTGTTGCTGCTCTCCTCCGCCGGCTCGTCCAAAGGCATGTTCTCTTCCACCTCGGACCACCCTTCCTCCTCCGGCACGATCTTCGAATTGAGGAATGCGTTCACCTTTCCGGGCGCCCACGTCTCCTCGCCCGAGAGAAGCTTGCTCTGCTGTGCCTTGATGGCCTTGCGGTCCTTGGTCACCTCATACTGCGACGGCACGGTGATTTCGCCCTGGGCCCTGACGGCATGGAATTTCTTTTCGTCCTCCTGCGCCTTGTGCTGCTTCTTCCACGTGCTGTAGTCGAACCCGTCGCGGGCGTCCTCGGCAGGCGGCTTGGGCCAGACGAACGGCTTGGCCAGCTCGGCGATCATCATCTTCTGCGACTTGGGGCGGCGCCAGTTGCCGAAGTCGCCGTGCCTCTGCTCGTGCATGCGCTGGTTGACGAATGAGCGGACGCCCGTCACCTCGACGTTGTAGACATGGTAGAGGTAGTCGCGCAGGTCGAGCTTGTTGAACTCGAGGGGGACGATGAAGGTCGCGAGGTTGGGCGGCTGCTTGGGGAGCGGGCGGACGAATGTGATGACGTGGTTTGGCCTGATGGTAGAGAGCAGTTTGTTAGGGCCGGCTTCAAGGTATTAGGGAGCGAGACGGATGGATGTGATGTCATGTCTGTGATCACACAAGCCCAAGGGAAGGACGACAGGAGTTTTGGTTTTTGGAGAAGAGAGGCGGACTGTGCAGGTATATAACAGGCGCAAACGCATCACAAGTTTGGTAGTATCTTTCTTACAGGAAGATCTGCTTCTTGCCCACCCTGAAGGGGGCGTTCCTAAGTGCCTCTGCACCCGTCTTCGCTACGGAGGCCATTGTGCCGGATCTGGTGGGTATATGGAAGACGTGAGGGAACGCGCCTTGTCAGTGAGTGAGGTCGCGCCGGGGATCCGTACTCGCAGCACCCGAGAATCTGGAGCAGCCGGCCGATTGAAAGATTGACGGTTCCCCGTTTCGATAATATTTTCCGCATTTCCCCCGGACCGCTGCCAGCTGGCGGCCTCGTGAGGGGAGCTGCTGGGCTACGTCCCCCACAAAGTGGAGCATCTAAGCTCCGACAGCGGTAAAAGTGGGTGCTGTGGGTTCAGAGACTAAACTTTTTAAGTTTGGATGCAAGACCCATACGCCATGCCCTCCCCCCCCCTCCATCTTTAACCACGAGGAAGAGAAATGGGTAGAAACTAACCCACAAGATGCATGGACAGAAGAGAAGAATTATTAGCTTTTATTTCATTTCAGTCATTTCTGTCGTCGGATGTCTTCTCATCCTTGTATAAGTACATATGGTCAGAAAAATAGCCACTGCCCACGTGGGCCGATATCCTCCGCAAAACTCGGACCATTTTGTGTAACCACCAACGCCTCGCTTTAAACATCCAGACCATCAACAACAACGCCCTTGGTCCAGGTCAATTGCATGACCCGAGCAACTTCGTTGGCAGATTCCTCAGAGACCATGACGCTGACCAGATACAAAGTTGCAT
The DNA here is from genome assembly GCF_033870435.1 of Sordaria macrospora. NCBI lineage: Eukaryota > Fungi > Ascomycota > Sordariomycetes > Sordariales > Sordariaceae > Sordaria > Sordaria macrospora. Next base: position 3,546,885 of record NC_089373.1, on the reverse strand, counting down.
CCAGGCCAGCGGCCACTCCCCCACTCGTAATGACACGTAGTCCACCTAGGCGCATCGCTGCGCGGCGAGCGATGGATTCGCGACGTGTGGCGCCCTTGAAGGACATGGATCCCTTTCTGTGAGCGGTGTCAGTGGAGTTCAGTCAATGTCTGTGGAAGCGCAAAAACTAGCTGTGCGAAGATCTCGGTACTCACCGGGCATTGGAAGGACGACGGCCAGCGTCAGACTTGCGGCGCACGTAGGGATTCTCATCCTCGTCGCCAATGTCAAAGCGCAAGTTGTTCACCACGTATCGAGCATCTTCGATGACATCGGTGCGCTCGGTAAGGTCACGAACTGCCGAATGGCTGCAGAGGTTCTCGAACTGGGTCATATAGTCGGGGTGGGTGGTCGCAGAAAGACCAGAAAGAATACCGAGTTCGGCCAAAAAGACGGATCCGGTGCAGATGGAAAGCAGGGTACGCTCGCGAGTGGGATCAGCCTTCTGGATCTCAGAGTAGGCAGTAATAAGGGGCATGGGCTCGGCCTTGGCCTTCAGGATGGCATCGTTTACGTTGCCGCCGACGACGATGAGGACGTCGAATTCTGATAGACGCTCGTGAGCCTCCTTCCAGGTGATCTGGGACTGAATGGTAACTCCCTGGTCTGAGAGAACGGTGGGTTCGCCCGAGGCGATGGTGACTTCGAACGCTCTGGAAGCTGCGTTATGAACCCAATGTTAGCAATTTGGTCGTCGACTGAGGCGTTGTTATTCGGGGGATATGACGTATAGCTGACTTACAAGGATCATTCGCTTCGTGCAGGGCGGTGGTAAGGACCTCGAGGGGACCAGCAAAGTCCATGAGGTTGAACTTGGGATGCAGGGCGAAGAGCACGTCAATGGGCTCATCAGCCACTGCAGACGATTTGTGTGCCATCTTGACGGCCTTGTTGTTGTGCTTGAACTGGAATTGAGGGATGGAAGATGGACTATAGTGGTCTGATGCTATCGCAGTCTGTGAACTAGCAACAAAGATTGAACTTCAGGATCGCGAAACGTCTTGGAGGAAGATATCTCTCGAAGAGCGCGTGTTGGTAGATTTGATATGTATAGATCACCTTTTGTGAGATGGATTGAACAGGAAGAGAATATGGGTGCCGCGGGGTGCACGGGAAGCTTCTCCTTATATGAGACGGAACGGCTCTTAATGGACAGAGCTCAATGAGGAAAGTGAGGGGGACGGGAACCATGACTGGATGGAAGGCGTCGTGCCAGATGATCAGCCCACGTGAGGAGGTGATCGAGCCTCGAGTAATGGCCCAGAATTGCCAAATGAATGCCCAGATCGTCCTCTCCCTCTTTGGAGGAGCAGTCAACGAGGTGCACTTCCGTCCGCAAACAGTCGGTTGCATCCGCGGCCGGCAACCTTTGCGGCAGAGAACCTCAATGGCGAATGGGATGAAACCTCACTTACACTTTAGAAGGTATGGTGCGTGCCGTAGCGGCAGTCGTACCACTCACTGCAGCTCCGGGTCCTGGGAGCTTGTTTGAGAACCCCACCTGGTGGGACCTGACGTGCGTTGAAATGCGGGGTAGCGCTGAACCAGAAGGTCTTGGCGCACCAAGCCCGGAAGCGACCAGGGGGTGACCTGCTGACAGGCGGCCCTTTCCCATCGCAGCTGCCCCGCAGTGGAGCCGGACGACCTGATGGGTGGTCTGTTCTTCGGGGGGCTCGGGCAGGTGCCGCACGCCGGACAGCTGTTAAAAATTGGAGTGGACATTGTTCGGGAGCCAACCCGCAACGCAAGCGGGCCACCTCAGGGCAGGCAGTGGCACGATTCAACAAACGGATTCCACTCGTATGCGACCAAACCATTGTGACCCCTGGAACAACAAGACGGGAGCGACGACCTAACGATTCAATCACGGCACAGTTGACTACCTGCAAGTAGACCACCCAGGCAATTGGAGACAGAACACGCCATACCATATCTTGAGCATCCGACTATCCAGTCCACTCTTTCATCCATACATCGGCCAATTGCCGGGTCGCGCCGTTGGATCTCAGGGGTCGGCAGCTTGACCTTGACTGACTGACTGGGTCACCATCCCAGTACCTTACCTGACCGCCGTGGTTACGCAGAACCTCACCACGGCATATCTGATACAGCTCCTCCGTGGGAGATACCTCCAGGTACCTCGAGACAGGTGTCTCAAGCTAGGTAAAGCTATCGGCCTGACTTCTGTCAAGAAAGCGTGCGGCTCTGATAAGCGAAGAAGGAGGGGCCATCGCAGAGCGCCACTTCCAGAGCCGCCTCGAGCAGCCGAGATAGTGTGAGACAGTCTGTCAGCCTTGCGCGAGTGGTTGCCTTTGAGGTTATTGTGGTATCTGATTCGTCAGCCTCGGTCAGGTACAGCACTAAGTTTGCTCATATCGTGCTCCGAGTCCCAACACCCGCACTAAACAACTTCTCGCCCTTTGTTGTACCTTTTAATCGACTGACCTCACAAGAGCCCTCATCCGTGGGTTGCCGCTTCAAGAGCGAGCGGGTCCGTATCACGGCTTTCCGAGAGCTCTGGGCACACCCATGCCCAACGGTAACTCGGGAAGCTCCCAACCCTCAAAACGTTACAGGACATACCTTTAGTTGCATGTGCCCGCCACCCCGCCGATCACGATGGCCTCATCTGGGTAAGTCTGCTTGAGCATCCAGTGATCGATTGTCCAGCATCTACCTACAGATCTCATGGTTAATGCAGAGTCTGACAAGCGACATTCATGAAACAGGTCTACCAAGGATCTCACCAAGGCTCTCACTAGCTTCATTCAGACACCAAACCTACCTCTCCCCAAAGAGTTCACCGACTTGATTAGCAACTATCTGGACAGGCACGAGCACGCCGAAGACGGAGCTTCAGATCGGTTGAACGAGGAGCTTCTCTCCATCTACACCAAAAACGTTGAGAACCAGCCCGGAAAATATGCCGCCTTTCTTGCGATTCTACGGGAACTCCGTCCCGCCATGAAAACGCCTGCCAGAATCTTTGAGTGGTGGGATAGACTTCTTGACCCGGTCTTGGAATATGTAGGACAGGAAAAGGGCTTGGCTCGTGAGGTTTCCACAAACACGCTGGACCTGCTCGCGATTGACAAGTACGATGAATCGTCAAACTCATCCGAGGCGAGCCTTGCTCCCTTCACTGAACGTCTTCTGAGTAGATGGATGGACGCTCGTGCAAGCCAGATAAACTGTGTTCCGACGGCGGACTTCAAAGACCGCATGGTGAAGAAGGCGTTGATGGTCTTCGGAAAGAAGGATCCCAAGGTTCGCATTAGCCCTTCTCCGTGCGCATGCTGTTCTTGACTAACCGATCAACAGGGCTTCATGACTTGCTTGGATCGGTATTTCCTCAAGAGAGATTATCGTAACTTTGCATTGAGCTTGTTATGCGATTTTGTTCAGAGCCAACCTCCCCACCTTCATGTTGTGCTACAAACACCACTATTCAACAACATTCTCAACTCTCTGCAAAAGGACGAATCGACAGCCACTGTCACCATGGCTCTGGTGGCGTTAATCATGCTCTTGCCTTACATACCAAGCTCGCTCGTACCGTTCTTATCCAAGCTGTTCAACATATACGCAAGACTTCTATTCTGGGATAGGGATAGCTATTTTGCGCAAGAACATACAGAAATCGGCCCTGAAGGTGGATCCAACGAAGTGACCTGGGAGAGGGTGCTTCTTGATCCTGACCATGACGGAAGCTCGATCCCTTATCTATCAGGCTACTTCACTGTCCTATACGGCTTATATCCCATCAATTTTCTCGACTACATCCGCAAGCCGCAGCGATACTTGCGCCATGCGAACAATGATGACGATATCGATGTGCAGGCCATGGAGATTCGGGACAGGTCCGAGAGATTCAGAAAACAACACCTTCTGCACCCGAACTTCTACAACCTAACGATTGACTCGGAGAAGACAGATATGAGCCGATGGCTTAACAGTGAGGCAGACGAAGTTCTTGCGGAGTGCATGGCTCTGTCGCTAGAGTCTAAACACAACTCTTCCGATGCCCGCAACACCACCCCACTACCCGTGGGAATGGACCAAGGACTCGGAGAGGAACTTGATGAAGATGACATGGAAGCCATCCTGAATGGGTCTTTGGACCGTGGAGGCTATTCGTCAGCGATTGAGTCCACGCCCAGCATAGTGCGTTCACAAGTTGAGCCATCCAGAGAACCTTCTTTGCATGGGCCGATCATCGACGCTGTAAGTCAACAAGGCGATAGCACACATCCCGTTTCCGACCAGGTTTCCCTTAGTGGCCAGGATGTTGGTGAAAGCCCTCTCCTCTCACCTCATCAACTCCAGTTGGCTCCACATACCCAACTCCACGATAGGCTTGTCACGTACAAGGCCAGCATATCTGGGCTTAGTCAGTCCCTAGCAAATGGCAGTGTACCTTCGCTAGCCCTCGGGACCCAGGAGGCTGTAGGGCATAAAAGCCAAGGACAGGGTGAGGCATCGTCTGATTCTCTCAACCAACTACAACCCACTGGTGAATCCAACAATCATGCCTCGCTTCTCTACCACCAGAATCTGCTACTTCTCAATGATTTGCAGTTTGAGCGGTATATCAAGCAGCAACATATGGCACATATGGGGGAACTGCGTCGTAAGCAGGTCAGGGAAGCTGCCACAGAAGCAGAAACGCAGAACCTTGTCATGGCAAACCGAAGTTTGAGGCAGAGGCTTGACGAAGCGAAGCGAGGCGAGGCGCAAGTGAAGAAAGAGTTCGATCACCGTCGAAACATCGCCAAGAAATGGGAAAACGACCTCTCTACCAAACTACGGGCATTACGCGAGGAACAGAAGAAATGGGCAGCGGAAGAGCTTGCCCTGAAACATCAGCTCGAAGAGTGCCAAAGAGAGTGCGACCGACTGCGTAGCGCTGCTGAGGTGGCTGAGAAAACAATGCTGCAGTATAAGCAAAGCAACGAGGCAACTGATATCAGCACAGAAGAGATCGACAGGCTCAAGGGGGAAGTAGCTCGTCTCACCGAATCGGAACGCGCATACCACGGCAAGGAACTGAAAATGCAACAGGCGATAGAGTGTGCTGCCTTGGCTGAAGCTCGGGCAGAGCAGTTGTCGCAGCAAGTTACCGCACACGAGCTGCAAATCGAGAGAGTGAGGAAGCACTATGAATCCCGAATTGCAGACCTTAGTGATCAGTTGGCCAAGGTTGTCAAAGAGAGTCAAAGCAGGAACGTTGACAACGTGGTGGCCGTATTCGAATCCGCTCTCGCTGCAAGCAGAGCGAAGCAGACGGAGTTACAAAAGGAGTGCGATATACTGAAGCGAAAGTGTACCGACTTGGAGGGGTTCCTTCTGGAACTAAAGTCCACCAACGAAGAGCTCTCAAGCCAAATCCGCTCTAGTGATAATCAGTTGGCTCTGTTGGACGGCGGACGAGAAGCTATGACGCCTAGATCAGGAAGTCCGATCATTTCTCGAACGGCAAATCGGGGTTTCTCTGACACAGATAGTATCGAAGGCCTTTTCCGCAGCGCCACCCCTTCGTTGATACCAGCAACAAGACAAAGCTCTGTTTCTTCACCAACTTCGGTCCGCCGCCCAGGAACTCCTCCTGGAGCCCCAGCAAGTGGTGATACGTCTAGTCGATCTTCTCAGAGAACCAGTCCAGTTGCTGAAAGGCATCATGGAAAGGGTAAGTCACTATTCCCTTGCCAAAGTTTGCATCAAGTGAAGCTGCTAACTCTGAAGTCAAATAGGGGTGCTCGCGAACGCTCTTAAGAAGGAGCGTAAGGACAAGAAGGAAGATAAGCCCGAGAAGAAGAAGTCGAGTCTTCCTGCTTTCAAAGGGATGAGGGGCTTTGTGTGAGTGTCGTTACAGCATTGCTGGAGTTTGGAATCGAGATGGGAAAAGGTGGCATGGGGTAACAAACATGACTTTAAGACGACATTGCCGTTCACCCAGTATAGGCCTAATTGCTGCAGATTACCCTAGCTCAACGGATTGAAGTACAAGTACGGTATTGTCTCTCTTTTAGCCCGTCGTAATGGCTCTGTATACATTGAATTTACCGAGTTTGTTCGTGTAGGTCTTCATAGGTACCTGTGCCACGCGGAGTGGGGGCGTGGCACGGGTAGAGGTACCTCATTGTTCATTGTTAGTGTTGCAGTTCTTGGCGCTTCGGCTCACCCTGCCGAATCGACGATGACCCTGGTCCGATATCCCCAGCCTCCCACGACAGACTGGAAGCTCTCCACTCTGCCACCTCACGACAACAGCGCCGCAAAGGTACATTTTCATCGAATGGAATTTGCCCTGTCCTGGGCTTTTTTTCTTCGCTGTAGAATCTTCGCGTCCTCGGCTGTGACCAACAAAGCCTCAAAGACATCGTGAAGTTTGACAGCGGGAGAATCAGCGCGTGTCACACCTAGAGGCTGAACAATCCCGCCGTTGCCGTCCTCCAGCCTGCTTTATTACATATCCCGTTCCGTCCGTCTGGTGCCTGCATATCCGTTCTCCCGCGGCAGTTTTGCAGCGCGTGCCCGAACCAACTAGGCCGAAAGCTCCAAGAGCTTGAACGAAGCTGTTAGGCCAGAAGATCTCCAACTGCAACCAACCGAACCAGTTTGATTTGGCATTACCCGTCCGGTGACTGGGTGTAACAGCAACCGGATCATCGCCGCGACATCAAAAGGCAAACTTGGGAAATTCTCCTTCCGAGCATCTCGGCTCTATCAGTAATACACCGAGTTCATTCAATCTCATTCGAGCTGCCCTCATTCTCGGTCAGCGAACCAACAGCTGTCCGTCCACTGTGTCGCAACAGTACGCCTTTGAACTTGTTACAAGATAGAGAGCCAGTGGCAGCTGTGTGTCTCGGCTTGTCCCGCCCGCTACGGACGCAGGTACTGGACGGAAGCGTTGGGCTGAATATCAGACGACACTGGTACTAGAATCAGACGAACAACCACCATTATGCGCGCACCTTGAGGACCAGACCTACCACATTCTTGTCAACCAAGTAACCGATCCAAAATGCCGCCAATAAAACTAGCTCCGAAGCGACGCGACGCAAAAGCGCAAAAGAGCTACCTGGACTCCGTTGCTGATAAGCTTCTGGAGTTCTCGACGCCAAAACACAAGCGAGACCCAGCCCCGGCATCAACTTTGCACGTCGAGAAATGGGACGAAATTCTTCCCTCGGCGCATGGGCAGGTTGCCAGGAGAGCAGCCGTCGCAGACACTGAAAACCCAACACTAACACTTGCAATCCTTGGAGCCCACCTCTCCGGAAATTCACCACCCACCCGCGTCCTCCCACGACAGTACGCTGAAACCTCCACAATCCCAGCCTACTACGGGGCGCTCTACTCCAGCCCCTCTCCGGGCGCCGTAGTCGGCATCACCCTCGGCGCCGTCGCAGGCTTCATCCTGATCCTTTTCCTCATCTACACATGCGTCAATCTAGGCGGCTACTCAACAGCAATCAGCGAATCCGGAGGGACCGCGTCGGTAGTGACGCGGCGGAGCCGACACCATTATCACTCCTCGCACCACAGCGAGGTAGAGGGTGGCGGCCGTAGCCGTGGCGTGTATAAACACCGGGGGGGCAGCAGGCGCCGGTCAAGGTCCACGTCTTCGGCTGGTGATGGGCCAGAAACGGTGGAGATACGCAGGACTACCAAGACGACCCGTGATCACCGTGGTAGGGAACATGGACACGGTCACGGCGACGGCATTGTTCTTGAAGAGCGGCACCGGTCAAGGTCGATGGGACACGGACACGGACAGGGACACCCGCATGGAGAGCCGGTTGCCCAGCGCATCGTGGTTGAGGAGAGGAGGAGAAGTACCAGGAGACAATCGAGGACAGCAGCGAGGTCGCGGTCGCCGCCAAGACCCATTGTGGTGGAGGCCTCTGAGCCCTCGCTTCCTCATGAGAGAGAGAGGATTGTGGTTGAGGAGGATGTTAGTAGTGTGTCGTCGCCGCCGGGGCCGCCAAGGCGGAGGAGGAGCTCGGGATACCGCGAGATTCGACCAGATGAGTTTGCGGCTGGGGATGAGCCGTTGAGGGATGTGAGGAGGTCGAGAAGTATTAGCCGACATAGGGAGTGATGGGGGAGGAATGACACGATAAGAAGAATTTAGGATGGCGTGGAATTCAGTTTATACAGTTCGGATACCGGTGCAAGGGATACGGCATGTGTGAAAATACTGGATGGAAGCGACCGTGGTTCGGCGTGTAAGCAACATTCGGTACTGTGCGTTCCTGACCCTTGGGTAGACCGATCTTTAGACATCCTGGGAATATATCCCTATTTAAATGTCCGGGTCTTTTGCCATGTCGGATATCTGTTTAGCCCGGGACCAAATACCTACACTCCTCCAAGAGGTTGATCAAATTTGCTTTCAGTGTCGACAGCAGATTGTCATAGTTGTGAATAGCCACAGCCTGCTAGTTGGCCATTTAACTTCCTATTGCCCGGGGGAAACACCTCATCCACCCATCACATGTGAAAGGAACTTCAGTACTAACTCTGGAGAGGTTCGTAAGTGGACATCACCCTATTCCGAATATCCCGTCCGTTGTCCCCTGTGGCGTCACCGCTGGCCCGTGTAAAGCGATGGGCAGGGTAGTTACTTGATTTCACATGCGCTGCAATGCAGCTGCCCTATGTACTTGGTGGTTGTGGTGGTGGGACTTTTTCTCAACCCCCTATCCCAAGCCGCACCACAACCCCTAACGGCTTTGACAGGTGCCCCGGCCGTGCCCCTGTCTTTACCTTTTCCGTTCCTGCCGTCCCTAACAGGGCGGCAGATTAGCACCAAAATCCCTGCAATGTGCCTGGAGCACCACCTCGATTGGCGCCTCCAGACGAACGGATACCCCCAATTCTCCACTACCTCTTTCAATGACATCACTGACGATACCTATTGCTATAGCAACTTCGCAATGAACCACCTTTCATGTGAACTTTGCTCGTCTGCTCAGATTCATCTTCCTACTACCTACTCCAACCGCCTACCTCAATCCTCAAGTCATCACTCCGACCCGACAGGACTGAAAGACTCGTCTTCGATTAGGACCACTATCAAGCAGCAATCCCGAATAAGATCACACAGCATGGAGCATCCAGGTAAGTCCCAGATTTGAACAGCGGACGAAAGAAACTGTCAAGGACCAGATATACTAACCAAAGCCACAGTGAAGGACGTCCGCGGAGTCATCCGTACCCTCTGCCAGGGAAGCCCAAAAGAACAGGAAGATACTCTTAACCGTTACTTTACCCCGTCGGCGTCGTTCGTCCATCCATTCTGTCGTGTCCCACATTTTGACAAGATCTATATTCCCGGATATGGTTTCCTGAATTCGCGAGAGTTTATTCAGTATATCTATAAGTGGTATGTCTATCCTTGGCCTTGCACAGTACGTTAGGAATGTGTGCGGGAAAGAAAAGAGGGGAACTAACAATGTGCTAGGTACAAGATTTTAAGTCCCAAGATTGATATCGAAGTCGAATCAGCCGGTGAGTTATTCTCCCTCCGCGTCAGCATGCAAAAACGTTGCCCTATAAGCTCAATGACTAACCACTTTTTCGACATACAGTCTTCGACCAACGCCTTTCCCTCCTCTACGTCAACATCGCTCAGACCTTTTCCATCTGGTTCTTCCCCTTCCACAAAGCCCCCGTCCGTCTTGTAACAGTCCTTCACCTCATCGAGGAAGACGACTTCAAGAACAACAACAGCAACTCCTCAAACCTCCGCCGCCGTCTTCCCAACAAGGCCAAGAACGCCTTGACAAAACAAGAGAGCGATGACAACGACTCCGATTACACAGATTCTCAAGAAGGACCCAGCTACGCCTCAGTAGCTGCCGGCGACGCCACACCAGAGAAGACAGAGGAAGGAATTTCCATGGTTCACCCGCCCAACCCGAGCAATCCGGTTGCTGTTGAGAACGCCCCTATTGCTGATGCTTCTGCCTGGGAAAGTGGCGAGGCGCAGAGACCAGTAGACGGTGTCAATGGGGGTAAAAGCAACAAGCGGTACCTGATCACCAAGCAAGAAGACTTCTACCAGGTCAACGACTTCCTCAAGTTTTTGTTCTCGAGCCCGGGAGCGTGGGTATGGTATGCTATTCAGTTGTGGAACTCGATCTTGTGCGTGGTGGGCGTGTTGTTGCTTGAGCCTTTGATCAGAGCTTTGGGGATCAAAAGGGAAGGAGGCGGAAAGCCTAAGTGGACGTGAGTTTCCGAGGATGTTGAGTCTGTAATGTGACCGTCGGGGAACCTTAAGAGGTCCTTGAGTGAGATGAAGGGGAGATCCAAACCGGATGGAACATATGACCTGAGACTTCACTTTAGACACGACCTGCATGGATAATGAATAGCCATAGACTGATTTCAAAGGCTGCAAGAGAATCGATCATCTGTTCATGCCATCTTCAGTGATTAGAACGAGTCTATACTCCAACTGACCGCTCTCCTCTAAGATATTCCCACAAAACATCCCAACGCATGGCGATACTGCCGGTAGAGGGTTCATCAGCTCACCACCAATTTGGAGATACCATATTCTGTTTTTCAATTGATGTACAATGCTTTCCTTCACGTCTCTTACTCCTATGCTTCACAGAAATCGACCTTCGCGTATGAATGATCGGTTTGGTCCTTCCTCTGTACCGTTTTCCCGCTTTCTGAGCTCCAGCCTTGAAACACAGGTCTTCGAATCCCCTATCCGCTGTCTCTGTACTGTTATTTTCTGTACAACGTCGCCATGAGACGTGCACGCTCCCCTGGGTATCGCTGCTCATAATGGGGCGCCTTTCGCATGCAATGTTCTCAGCCGCCAATCATCGATTGGTCTCACTATGCCCATCTCTTCCCCTCCCTTGCTCTCAGGCGAGTCGCCAAATCATACTCATCTTGAGAATTGATCTCCCTAGTTCCTTTTCTCCACCTAGCTAGCTACTCAACCGCGCAACAGAGACGCGGCATCCCAGAGTAGCACCCTCTCGTCCCAACCAGCTGATGCGCACCAGCCGCCCGCACCAAACAGACACCAATCCACGCCCGTAACGAATTCAGTATGTCTGTTCATAAGGCCCAACTGAGTTCCCGCGCGGACAGTCTCGGGCTGACGACCACTCGGTACGATATGCTGAACGTTCTGAGGCATCGTTGACCCATCTGTCCACACGCGCACCGACATATCGTAGCTGGCGCTCACCAAAATGTCGCTGGCGTGCGGGCTCCACGCTACACGGCGGACCGCGTACTCGTGGCCTGTCATCATGGCCAGGGGGCCGCCGGCCGGGTTGCGGATATCAAACGTGCGTATGATCCTGTCGACGCCCGCCGTGGCGATCACCGTGTCGTTGTACTTGTTCCAATCGTGCGTCAGGACTTCGTTGGGCACCGCGCCCGAGTAGATCGATCCGTCGGCAAGGCGCGAGTAGCCCTGCCCCCCCGTGGCCGGCGCGTGCACGGGGATCACGTTGGTCAGGTGATACTTGGCTGTTACGGGCGTGCGCAGGTCGAAGATGCGCAGGGAGGAGTCGGCAGAGACGGACGAGATGAGGGCCGGGTTCGAGGGGCAGTAGGAGGTGCTGTAGGTGCAGCAGCCGACGGGGAGGGTTTTGATGGACTCGTTGCGTGTTGGGGACCACTGGAGAGAGAGAGAGAGCAAAGTAGAAGTATGGTAAGTGAGTGTGCAAGTCGTTTGGGGTTTGGTGTTACGGGTTGGTAGAATCAAGCACATACTAATTTAACGGTGCCATCCCAGGAACTGGAGATGAAGCTGTCCTTGGTGATGGGATTCCAGCAAACAGAGAAAGTTTCCCGCTTGTGTTCGTGGAAGTTCATGACGGGGAAGTTCTCAACCCCCAAGTCGAAGAGCTTGATGGAGCCATCGCCGCAAGCAACGATGAGCTGGTTCTCGTTGATTTCGGACCAGGCAAGATCGTACTGGGCATCGTTTGTTTCGAAGGACTTTTCGCACTGAACGCCGGCGGCGCTCAAGCCCAGGCAGAAGAGGCGGCCGTTTCCGACGATGCCATAGTTGGAGGCAGTAGCGACAGCCAGGCGTGAGTCGTAGTAAGGCGAGTATTTGACGGCGTAGGGGTTGTAGCCCGGGGTACGAAATTCCAGCATGGACGCCATGTTGGGAAACGTGGGGTTGTTATGTGCTGCCCATTACCTGTGAAGTTGTTATGGTGTTGCAGTGGGCGCGTGACCTGCACGGCCTGATGGACCTGCCTGCGAGAGTCGTGAGAGGTGTTGCAAGCTGGAACGACGGCAATGATTGGGACGTATCGGCGGGTTCGGAACGGGCGTCAGGCGTGAGAAGTGATGAGCGTGATGTCGGGTACGTGTATTGGCAGAATCGTGAGTCTCGGGATTGTGACGGGATGGAAAACAGCTGGAAACTGGGGAACGCCGAACGCCAGACCGTGGGGAAGCCTCGGTTGTCAGCTACCTACCCCGGAAGCTCGCCTGCGGTTCCCCTGCTGCGGGCGTGAAACCCCTGGAACGCTACTCGTCTGAGTCGTCTGGGCTCAAAGCGCTTCTCTGTGACGAACGGCAGTCTGATCTGCCTAAATGAGATAGCTGAAGGTAGTAACTATCAGAGTCGTTCGGTGAAGCCAAAGGGTTCACAACAAGTATGCTTGCGTACTGGTCTCAATGTAATGATCTATTGACTACTGTCGAACTATCTGACAATCTGAGTTCTCCCGTAGTCCCTTTATACCTGCTCGCCCTCTGCGAGATATCTGTTTCCGGATGTCCACGTAGACGTGAACCCCATAGCGTGTGGTTTACAAGCTGGCTCGATTTGTGAGTCTGGCTCGACTGGTGAGCCTGGCTCGACTCCCCAGAGCCCTTGCCTGCCCAGAGCTCTTTTCCTGCCTCTGGTTACACTGCCTAGCTTACGCGTGGCTGTTGTGTACCGGTGGCTTGGTTGGCCCGTGCCCGTCATTATCAGCTCGTAACACTCTCAGACCAATGGCTGCTCTGGCGGGTTTATTTGCAAAATATAATTAATTTGCTAAACTTCAAAGGTTAGAATTAGATAAAAGAAAAGAGATTTATGTTATGTTATGCTAATAGTTAGAGAAAGAATTGGGGAAAAATGCAATCAAGCTACTAGCAAAAGACTTGGTTATAATTAATATTTCTTATCTATTTTATTCACGAGACTGATGCAAATGGAATATCTGAGAGTTTTTTTTAAAATTGGAACTATTTGATAAAGTTTGGTTACCTAGAAGGTATTGTACTCTATTCTATAGAGGTTAATAGAGGAACGGGCATTAAACAGCTTTAACCCTAGATAAGAAATTGCATATCCAATCCAAACTTTCGAAATTTTGCGAATTAATTGTATTTTGCAACTTAACCTACCTGACCAATGCCTCACGGCATTAGACAGACGGCGATTCGAGCCCTGACGAGTAACCCCACAGTATGTTAAGGCTAACTCTTGCTGGTTAGCGGCATGCGTATGACGTCGGGTAAAAACCGACCAGTCCCCGTGACAGCGCGTCTTGTGGCACTCTTCAAACCACGTCTCACCTTCCATCTCTTTTCGACGACGCGTCAAACATTACAAATCCATGTCCATCTATCGACTTGCCCATATTCAGCCGTCACGAACCCGGCCATGATCGGAGCAGATCAAACATGTCGAGTTCCCGTAATCACCCCTCTAAGCCGTGGCAATGGATAGATTCGTAACTAGGGGCAAGAGAAAGGCCGACTCGACCCTAGAAGAGACTGTTGTTACAACTCAACTACAGCAGTCTGTCACCGTTCCCCATATTCCACTAGATAATCCAACCGATGGCGACGGGGAATCGACAGATATCAAACTGGCCATACTTGCCTCACTACACCCCCGGTTCGACCATGATACGTTGCTGGATCTTCTGATCGCCCACGATGGGTCCGTGGAAGCCACAACGGAGGCCTTGAAAGGCGCCCAATACGCATTGACTCCCAAGAAGAAGCCGTCAGGAATCACTTCCCAGGCTTCCCTACGATCTTTCGCTGTTTCATCTACCACTGCCGACAACGGCAATGGTAGTGCGAGCACCACCACCCCGAAGAAACCCAAGCTCCTCTCCCGGAAAGGCGCAACACTCCATCTATACGACCCCTCCGACATCAGCACCCACACACCCTGCACCGTCATCCACAACTTTCTTCCCCCGGAGATTGCCAACAGCCTCCTGATAGAGCTCCTCGAAGAAGCCAAATCCTTCGGCAAAACCACCTTCAAGCTCTTCGACAACGTAGTCTCCAGCCCTCACACCTCGGGCTTCTTCGTCGGCAGCGACTGGGAGCTCGCCGAGCAAAAGTCAGCCTACTTCTACAACGGCGCGCGGCTCTCGGACGTTCGGCGGCTGACGCCTCAGCTGGAAAAGGTGCGGCCGTTGGTGCAGGAGGCAGTAAACGCGGAGATTCAGCAGCGCATACGGACTCATCACCTGTACGGTGGTAAGAAGCTCAAGTACCAGTCCCCCGATGCCTGGTCGCCCAACGCGGCGTTTGTGAATCTGTACGATGGCCCGGACCAGAACGTGGGCTGGCACAGCGACCAGTTGACGTATCTCGGTCCTAGGTCCGTCATCGGGTCTCTTTCGCTTGGTGTGGCGAGGGAGTTTCGGGTGCGCAGGATTTTACCCAAGGACGATGACAAGGAAGATGGTACATTATCCAAGACCACCAACCTCGACTCCTCCCTAAACGAAGGCCAAATATCCATCCACCTCCCGCACAACTCTCTCCTTGTCATGCACGCCGAAATGCAAGAGGAGTGGAAGCACTGCGTAACGCCAGCGCAGGCCATCGATCCGCACCCTATTTCCGGTAGGCGGCGCATCAACGTCACGTACCGCGACTACCGGCCAGACTTTCACCCACGATACACGCCGCGGTGCGCCTGCGGGATCCCGACGGTGCTGCGAGTGGTGCAGAAGAAGAGAGAGAACTGGGGCAGGTATTTCTGGATGTGCCATGCTGGTAATCAACCAGGGAAGGAGGCTTGTTCGTTTTTCCAATGGGCGGAGTTTGATGATGATGGGAGGCCGTTGTGGAAGAAGGGCACGGGGGCTCGTACCGCTGGGTTGGAAGTTGAAGAAGGGGAATCAGGTCAACAGCCACCGAAGACCCCGGATGGGGAACAGCTGTCAACGACGGCAAGTCTTGAAGGACACTCGATAATAAACACACGGCCGATGGCGGAATAACCATGTCTTTCCCAGACAAGAACCCCAGTAGAGTCACATGAGAGTCATGGGTTCCTTCCTGGACCTTCCATCATCAATTCATGCTCTACCCCGTACGTATGCTTGCTTCTTTTTCAACCTAGACCTACCTATCTAATCATAACCACCAACTCGGCCATGCCCAACGTCCTGGCTGCTTCTCCTTTTCCCTGTCCTTGCTTTCTCCGACTCTCTCTACCCTTTCATCTCCTCTCATCACCCTCGCTTGGTTGCCCTTCTGCCTCCAGCTACCAGTACCACTACCCATGGTCACCCCACCTGTCCTGCTATTCAGACTTCCTCCTGCACCTCCTCCAGTCTCGTATCTGGCGGCTGCTGCTGCTACTCTACCCCGAAAGCCGTTCGGTCCATTCACATTGCCAGCAACCTGACGAACACGGTCGATGCCGAGAAACCCTCCTGAACCATTTTGTAGGCCACTCTGTCGGTTATTGCGAGACGGTAATGTTTGCGTCGTGAAGCCAAGATCCATACCATAGGACCCGGTATCTTGAGTGTCGTCGTCACTATGGTTACCATCATAACCTGTAGCCCTTCCACTCCTTGTTGGCGCCTTTCCTCGTCCGTCTGCCCTCCGTGGAGTGTCAACCAGACCAAACTCCATGGCATCAAATTCAGCAGGACTTGATACGCGCGTGGTCATGGATGAAGTCCTGCTCATACTTGTTGGGCTAGATAGGTGCTCTTCTGAGGAGGTAGTAGCCCCAGGAACAGGTGGGCACGGGGGAGGAGGAGGTGGTCTTGTAATTGCCCTGCCTCTATTCTGTCGAGACTTTGCTGATGTTGCAGTTACCGATGACGATGCAAAGGATGAGGATTTTGACTGCTCTGATGGCCTTGTCCGTGTTCGGAGGCTATTTTTGGAACTTTGCTGAAGCGATAGGCTCGACTCTAGGTGTCCATCATCATCACTACTATCCCTGACGTTGATATCGCTGCCCCTGTTCCTCTTTATTATGCTACCCGTACTTCCACCGGTTCTTGGTGTGCGGGTGAAAGACGAGTGGTCAGATCTCGTCTGATTAGGGTGTGAGGAGCGTACTAATGTTGGTGTCGCTCTCTCTTCCTCATTGCTCAATCTTCCGTTCTGATCCTGTTCCTGAGGCTGTGGTTCGTAATCCTCACCCCCATAGGTTTCACTAGAGGATATCGAAGCAGTACTGGGAAGTCGTCCTACAGCAGCCACATAGGATGTCCGGATATTGCGAGTCACCGACCCGTGTGCATGAATGTCAGCTCCGGGACCACGATAACTGGCTGCATGGGCGGTGGCTCTCTGTACAGAATCATCCCCGGGTGAGTCTGAGTCTTCGCCCGTGAGAAACGGGAACGCTTTCTCGTAAGATTGCACTGTGTCCTGTCTCTGATCGCCATGGCCTCCTTCGCCGCCCGAAAGCCTGTGGTTACGCGTCCTGATATTCAGACTCGTCTGCCTTCTTGGTATAGGAGGTGCTGCGCGTGTAGGCGGAGCAGGAGGTTTGACATTATTGTCGCTCTTTGACTCCATTGTTCTGGTCCTTGTTAACATTGCTGTTGGCTTCATTGCTGTCCGAACAGCGAGTGCACTCTGGCTTTGCCTCGGTATACGAAAAGGTGTTTGAGCTCTTTGGATGGGAGTTGGTTCTGGACCAAATGATATGGATTGTGCACCACTAGTACCGCTAGTGTCGTGCAAGCGTACAGGTAAAGACGATTGCTGATGGTTCATCGCCCTTCGCTGTGCCGGTAATGATCGTGAACTGAGTATGCGATGTATTACATCACTAGTCGTTTCGACACCCCAATGACTTGCGATAATTTCAAATAAGGGGTTGGGCTGTAGAACGTCACGCGGCGACCAGAGCGACGATGAACCCTGTTGTTTGATGACAGCAACCGCCTTTGTTTCTACCGAGGTCTTCAGGTTCACGATGCCGTCCATCGTAGTGTTGCGTGGTACCCATGTCCTCTGCGAGAAGCCAGAATGTTGGTACCTGATCCGGACCTGTAGGTAATCGAGCTTCGTACTGCCTAGATGATATTCAAGATCTTCAATGAGATCATCAGAACTCTGTCTTCTGTGGCGGTTACTTTTGCTATTGCATCGAGGAGCAGTAGGGAGTAATCGAACATGCACCAACAGGAGTAATCTGGAGCCGAAGTGGAGAGTAGTTCTTTGTTCGAACATGAACGTCAGATTCAAACAAGATAGACTCCAGTGGGAACTCAAAACTCGATCAATGGTAGGAGAGATTATTTAGGGCTGGGAAGGATTCATACCTTGCGCATGCCTTATCGTCTATGACCTCAATGACCTCGCTGTTGGCGGTTGGAAGGACTTCGACGGACAAGTCGTAAAGACAGCCGTATCGTAACACATCTGTTCGTGGAATAACTGGAGTCAGTACCTTTCAATCCAACGACAAGTTTGCCCAAGACACTGGCTGGCATGTCATACCTGGTGAGATTGTGCCGTCGTCGCAATTACCCCGTGATTGGAAGGAAGACTTAGATTGATAATCGGGGGCGCTAGAATGGCAAAGCTGTGTTGAAAGCTGCACCGCCGCCTATAGCGTTGTAACTCCATTGTCTAGAGCTTTGATTTCTGGCGTTACTATCACCTTGGGTACGAGCATAAACGGCTCTTCCGCGACTTGACCAGATGGGCCTGAGTGCAAGGCACTCGAGTGGCCCTGTTGTGATATTTCTCCAGCTTCGAACATCGAATGATGACCCTCTCCATCATAACTTGCAATGGTATTATCGGGGTTGTGGTCGTGAGGGTGGAACATACTCCTCGAGCTTCGAAGGTGTGGCGATGATCGATCTTCCTCTTGCCCAAGATTCTGGACCTTTCGAGATAATGGAGTCGGGGTGTGAGGTCTAGATGTGTTGGCACAAGCAGCTAAGATCATGTCTTTCCTGCTGTTACCTCTTTCGCGCTCGTTGTTCAAGTCTTTGTGGTCCGGAATCAGCTGCCTGGCTCTTCGGAGAAGAAAGTCTGGGCTTCTAGTCATTTTGAAAGGCGACGGGCTCATTCGAGATCGCTGGTTTCGCAGACTTGTGCATGAGTTCGTTCTGGGGGGACCGTATTCGGTATCAAAGATCCTACTGTGGTCTAACCAAATGTTAGAAAAACATGACCACCGAGGCACTGATTAAGAGAAAGCCGCTCAAGTAGGATCTCTGTATATTCCGACCGACTTCATGAAGAGTATTTGGACCCCAAGAAGTCACTTACTGTTCGGCCGGAAGGAATTCACGGTATTCACTGGTTCGTATTGTTCATATCCTTCCAGTAGATTGACCATGGAAGCGGAGGTATACTCAAACGCCTTATTCTCTCTGATCTTTGGCACAGAGAGGGGCGTATTACCCCTGGGTGACTCCGGTATGCTGTTCATGCTTGCATTAGAACTCAAGCTTCCAGCCCTGTTATCTCGTCTGGCTGATGGCGGCCGGTAACTCCGGTTTGTGGTGCTTGAGCTCACAGAGCGCTTGACGATCTGTAGTGGCTTTGGTACGACCTCATCTTCAACAGAGCGGACGTATCGGTGGCTAGTTCGATGGTTTCGCGAAAACGACCCGGTCAAGTCTGCGGTCGCCATGGTTGATAGCGGCAGCAGCAACAGTTTTGTACGCAGTTTTGTGTCAAGTTGCGGTTTCGGACAAACTCCACGATCGGATATGGTGGATTGGCTGGACGAACGGGCTGAGTAAGGCTTGCAAGTAGTATGGAAATGAGAAATGTATTCGAAGTGTATTTGCAAAGATTACTGCTAGTCATGTATGTCGTGTGTCCACGCAACGTCGAATTTCGATGACCTCGAACTGTCAATTCTGACGATGTCCGGGTATATTAGGATTATGTTAAGTTTAGGCAGTTCAACGCTTGAAGCTTTTAAGGGGGGCCGTCTTGCTTCATCATCAGGCCCATTTCCTCGAAGAAACCAGAGAAGGAAGAAACGTCTGACTCGCAGTTGCTTTCTGGACCTCACATGTCCCTGCACGAATTTCAAAACTGCATGGTTCCGAGGGAAAGTGCCACCCTCAGTTTCGGAACACCGTCAGCGGCAGTCACTAAGGTATAACACCAAGAGTCCTAAGGAGGTTCTGTTTCGTTCCCTCCACATCTGGTTCCTCCATGCTGATGAAATTGATCTGTCCATAAAGCATCGTTAGTTAGAACACATGACTTTTAGAGCGAAGAAAATCTTGTCGATGTCGATTACTTACCACTTCATCTGCCGCCCCAGCGTGTCCAAACAAGACCGGCTCTGACAAGCTAGTCGAAATGCCTCTTTTGACCCTCTCTTCCCAAACACCGTCCCAGTTCCATTCTTCAGGGCGCTTTGGTGCGGCCGATGGCGAGGTGGTTGAGCCTGTCTCGGTTTTTCCGCTTGGCGTAGGACTAGTGATGGTCTCGTCTATCTTGGCCATACTTGAGCCCGTGTCAGACTTCACCGAAGCCGGGGAAGAAGTCAACTTGGCAGACTGTTGTCTCCGGTGAGTGCGCCACGCATGCCAGGCGCCTGGATTACCAGCCGCCTCGAGTGGGACTGAGTCAAGGACGTTTGCATTGTCAAAGGTGCTACGGATGTACCGGAGGACCTCGTAGGTTGAAACGTCCCGCCTGGCAGATGACCTGTTGCGGGCGGCAGCCGCATCTGCTTTGGCTTCGGGCTCGATGGTGGGCTCCGACGTCCCGTCCGTTCCTCCGACATTCTCGGTCCCGTCTTCGGACCGGTTTCCGGTTTGGACCTTGCGAGTGTCCGGCGGCGGCGTCATCTCTACAGATGCAGGTGGCCTTCCGCCTGGACCGCCACTGCCATGCTCCACGCGGGACCGACTGGCCCTACCAAACCAGTGCGGGAAGCCATGACGTAGACTGAAGCCTCCGGGTGGAAGGCGCTCCTCGTCGGTGGCACTGACGGTACCGTTGTCCTGGACGTCGGTGCTGTACATGTACGTTGTGAGAGGCGTGATGAGGGGATGGAACATGTCTGTGGAGAAGGTAACTAGGGGTGGCAGGTTCGGATACGAGTCCGGGAAGGAGACTTGTAAGCGGAGGACGGCATTGGCGTATGGACCTACGGAAGGAACCGAGACAGGAGACGTCAGCACTTCACGAAACACACTTGCTTTCTCCCTCATCTCCTCGGAGATGGACAAGACGACTTGGCCTTGGTGGATCTCGCCATTGAATTTCCTGACTTGGGCTGCCAGTGGCAGCGAATGGGATTACCTTTGCGTACAAAGATCACGCCTGACCATAGATTTGGGTCACCAGGCGTGAGACTGACGAAGACGCCATTTGGACATGCTTGTTTAAGACCGGCACTGTATGAAACCCAGGTCATTAGCCCGTTGGCCCAGTTGAGCTCCCATGAGCCCGCCTGGATTCCTGGTAGCTTTCATGCTGTATTCGGGGCTGTGTGTGGCACCTACAACTCGGCAAGGAGATGCTGTCGTCTAACGGCGGGCAAGTTGCCCATCCGGGAGAAGGGCGTAGATGTTGTCATTGGCTCGGGGAATTACCGTGTTACCCGGTGAAATTGTTGGCCGGATGGGGATTATTTTCGTCGGGGAATGTTTACCCTGTGCTTTGGACACACAGCATGCGGGGGAGGAGAGTTTCTCGCCGATATCCCAACTTGCAACGACCGAAGCAATTCGGGGTGCTTTGCGATTAGCTGCTCCTGTGACAGCGTTGAGGATTAGGTATGCAGAAAAAGAAAAGTATGTAGGTTCAATACGACGATGGTGTGGAGAGTAATTCCTGAAGTTCTAAGCAGGTCGCGAAGTGGCGTGGATGTAGAGGTGTGGTGAACGATTGTGAGGCAATCGAAGGTGAGGTTGGAGCTATGGTCACGGAAGGTCGTCTGCCCCTGACGGTGAATGACACTGAAGCTTCCCTAGAGTACCCCTACTGTGTACTGTGTACACTAGCGGGGGTTCTCACGAACAACAAAAAAAGGGGTTAGGGTTATGTATTCCTGCATATTGCACTGTACTGCCGGGTACTTCTCTTACCTACATTAGCGCTTCTAGTGCGCGGTGGAGATCTCGCGCCAGGCATTGTCGAGTCGCAACGACTCTCGACATCACTGCAGTGCAGGGCATCTTCCGTGTCTGTGTCAGGAAATCCTTCCTAGGCTTAACCAGGAAGCATGAGAGCAGCTGAACAGACTGACAGATGGGAAATTTTGGGTTTCCATGGCAAGTACAACCGCAACCTGAAGGGTACAATAACGCGACAATCGCGGCAGGCGCCGGGCCTTCGGGCTTCTCTACCCTGCTACACTACAGACGGACCGGCACCGGGTCGGCTACATGAACAACAACGACAGCATTGGCATTCATCATTATGATCTTACCGCACACTGGGAGAGCAATCACAGAACATCAAACTCACGTCTACGAAAGACTTGTGCCTTACAAACAGTGCCCGAGGTCGACGCTAGATGTCTTTGAGGCTAGACGGGAGTCTAAACGGACGGCTTCTTCGATCCGAGTGGACAAGGGGGATGGGACGTCAGGAGTCGTCGTCAGGAACACCTCCACTGAGAAGAGTGGACCTCCGAGAATCCGGGCCCGTCCCTGTCCGCCTTCCAGGAGGTCAAGTTCGGGAATCCCGCCTAGCTCCACGTGTCGCCAAAGTGGGTCAGGGCTCCGCTCCTTCCGGGCTGCTGGGCATGGAACTGGATCACTGGACTTCGCATTCGCAGACCGCAACCCACCCACCGACCCGGCCACGGACAAGGGACACTTCACCACCTAAACTTTGTTGCGCAGGCAACCGCACGCTAGAAGCATATTGGATATCAAACTTCCATCACGATGCTTTCCGGCGATTGGGTCGACCTCGAGCTGCCAGCGATCGAGACCACTGCATTTGTTACTAAGACCCAGACACTGAGCTCGGCGAGGTCCCCGGCTCCAACCAGGCCAACAAGCCAGCCACCGGCCCAGGACCCGACCGGCCTCTTGTTGTTGTTGTCTTGAAACCCCTCCTTTTTCTCTCTCTTTCGTCACTGCATTGTACAACTACGATACAGGAGCCCATCGAAAGGGGAAAAGCAACGAAGTCGGTCACCACAAAAACAACAAGGCAACCTTTTGCCTGGCCATCCACCGGGCTTCTGGGTCCTTTCTCTGTCCTTGACCGCCTCTTACAGCACAAGGGACTTTACACAACCCATGGCTCTATAGCACTGTCGTCATATCATGCTGAAGTTAAAGTCCCTTTCGTGTATAGAATGCCATTCTCAAGGTACCATCTACGGCTCCTCGCTCTTGAGAGATACAGTAAAGATACCTTTACGATCAGTCCGTACGCTTTTGTCGATTGGACGTGCTTGAACTTGTGTTGTGTCTGCGTATACAGCAAGCAAAGCTGCTAAGCCTGAACAGGTGGGCAGATGGAAAGACCCGTCGCGGCTACACGCGTCCCTGTCCTTAGCCAGCGCATGGAACCGTACGAAAGCCGAATATTCTGAATGGGTTGTCGACCAGAGGGACAAAACATCCTGCTCGGTAGCTTTAGCGTCTGGACCCAAGTCTGGACTCGATCTTGACGCGTTCCTGCTCCTTGAGCTGGGCCAACTCTTCCCTGGAAGCGTCGTAACGCGCAGTAACCTGGTTGAAGGGGTTATCGGGGTGCTTCTCGAACTCCTTCCTGATCCTCTCCTTCTTCTGGTTCTGGCGCAAGCCTTGACCACTGCCGTCCTTCTCCATCTCCGCAAGTCGTCGTTCCTCAAACGCCGCAAGTGCTGCCTTGAAGCGTCTTTCGGGATGCCTGTCAATCTTGTCGACAGCTGAGCCTGTGGTCGCGAGCGACAACGCATCCAGAGCATTGTCAATGCCCGATGCGTTAAGCGCCGCGAGAGAGCCGCTGCCATCGTCGTCCAGCTGTGAGAGGTCAAGTCCCCTTGTCTTCTTGACCGCCGTCTTCGCATTCTTGGGCTGGGTACGGCCCGGGGTGTTCTTCTCTTCTTCCTTTAGAAGAGCCTCCTTCTCCGCCTTCTTGCGCGCCGCCTCGGCCTTTTTCGCGGCCTCGGCCTCCCTGTACGATAATGCGTGGTTAGTATCATTGTTCGGCGCAATTTTATCGCGAATGTTATAGTTCATTTGTGCGAATATGCGCACTTCGCACGTCGCCCTCAGAGTCCGGGCCGTCCACCTTGTCCACCCAACCAACCATCTGTCCCTCCCGTACTGTAGGGAGAGCGCATCAAAGGCAACTTTGCAGTAGCGCATGGGCCTGTGATAGTACGCACTGGACAAAAGAGCCAAACAGAAGCCCACTGGACATTCGCCCGGCATCATTTTATTGCGGCATGCGATGCGACGCTCCTGCCAGGTTGCACAGCGGTCCCGCGGACATCTTCCGATAGCGAGTCGGAACGCGTTCCTGACGAAGGGCAATGTTTCCTTAGGAAACAGCCGAACAAGGGTAAGGGTGCCTCAATGGGAAACGTGAGAGATCAAAGGAATGCAGAGTCCGGGATACGGAGGCATGAGATGTCGCACGAGGGCACGGAGCCTGCTGCCGAGCGAGGATACAGCCCCCTCTTCCTTCCTGTTGTCTCGGAAGGCCGACGACAAGGGCCATAGAACGGACCGGTAAAACAAAATCGGCAGAGTAACGTGGAACCGAACACTTGTGGACTTCATGTTGGACTTACTTCTTAGCGTTGCTCTTGGCTCCCTTATCCCACTCCGCGGCTTCGGCAGCGGCCTTCTTTGCCTCTTCGGCAGCAGCCTTCTGGGCCGCAGACTCGGCCTTGCGCGCCTGGCCGGCCACCTTCTTGCTGTTGTCCTGACCCTTCTTTCCAGCCATCTTCTTTTCTCGTGTTGTTTGTGTTTTTTGAATCCTTCACTGTTCCCGAGAGTGTCGGTAACCCGGTCCTGGTCTTGTCGTGTCGCGCGGACTGGCCGATGGGGTCAGCACTTGGTGTGGTTGTCTTGGTTTTGGGGTGGCAGGGCTATCGATTTTTTGCGCGCGTGTGGGCGTGACGACCTGGTCTAACTATCGGTGCGGCTTGATGCGGTTGCTGTCGAATGTCTTGCCGTTGGTTTTCTAGCGTGCGTAGGTCTCAGCCTGGATGATCTTCGCCAAAGCAAACCTGGATGTTGTGTTGAGTTGTCGACGTCTTTCTTCGTCAGTGGTGGGGTTGAAGCAAAAGGTCAAAGCCAAGCAAGCGCGCAATGCTGCTCGTAGGGCGGGTGTGACGTTTTCGATTTACAGCTACCTTTTGGTGGGGCCAAGCAACCACGAGGCTCTAAAACGTTCCATGCCGCCTTCTGCTGTGACGCATTCGCCGTGTTACGTCCACTTCACAGTCTTACACTACGTACCGAAACGTACTTGGTAAAGCTACTTTGTCTTGCCTACTTATGCATTACGTTACCATACCGGACTGCCCGAATGTTATAATCGTACGGTATGTTACGTGCCCTCTTGGTTTGCTCACCACCACCACTGCGATGACACTCAGCTGGACACGTGCAAACCGCCAATGCGACACCATCTTTTGTGTCAAACTCCCCATACCATAGAGACTGTTTGTCGATATCTGATCCGAGTTGGTGAAGTCGGCGGGAACGATAGGAAGACACAACACACCACAACTATCTCAGCAGCTGACACCACCTCCAGGAAGTCGAAACGAGGCTGACGATGAGCGTCCGGGGCATATCACGACGTCGGATTGTGTGTACGATCCTATAGGCACGGGCCTTGCGCCGTAAGGTCCCTCAACTTATCCATTCTTATCCATGTGTCCTCCATCTCAGGTGGCTTGCTGGCCTCGCTGGCCTAGGGCTTAGGCTGGGTGCGTTGCATGCCTGCCTTTGCCTAACCAACTGCGGTTGAAGTTCAAAATCGACTACACTTCCTTCGAGCCCCGTACCACCTCAGCCTACCATGCCGAGCATATAGTGAGAAGTCGGAGAAGGGGATCGGTAAGGTTCGCCCCCAACAGACAAACACCATTCTACTGAGACCACATTAAAGGGTTCAACATTGAAGGACGTCTTTCCCTTTCCTCTCAGGCATGCATTGCCGAGGCGGACAAAAGCCTCATTTCTTGTCGGTCATGGTCCAATATCGGATGATTTTGTTCAGATTTGGGCCCTGTGGGCTGGCCGGATCTTCTCTTAGCTTCTTATAATTTCAACATTTCATGATATTTTCGTCCGGCCGGAGCTACTGCGCTCGGGCGTCTTCGCAAGAAGAAACATCCGGAAGGCCCTGTCTCCGAATGATCTCAGCTTGATGGTTTATAATTTTTTGTTTTGGTTAACCTGGCTAGGTCCAAACTTACACCCTATTTTATCACCTGCTTCCCTTTGGGGTCCCGAATGAACGCAAGCTCCTCGAATCTGATAGAACCGCTATTTGTCTTTTTGAAACTTCCTGACCCGAGCTGACGGACCTACGATGGTGTCATGCTGCGAGCTATCGAAGTTGACGACTAACATGATGATTATGATGGTAAGGATGCACCTCGGGCGGTGTGCCCGAACCGCTCATGTTGGGTCACAGTAGCAGTTGTGGTTACCGTTCAATGAGAGTAGTGTCTCAAGTGGGCTCTCCCCAAACGGGATATTGGTCGGAATGCTTGCATCCCCGAACAGCGGTTATAAGACCGGAAAAACTATAGTTAGACTGCAGGGCAGTATGTAATAAAATAGCACCCTGACTTAGGTTGTCTTTGATACCAGATTCTACCGCTGTGGTTTTCAGCTGCTGGAACTTGTAAGACGACCCTTCAATCCATAAATCTCCAGCATGTTCTTCAACGTAGATTGACTCAACGTCATGATCTCAGCACGAATCTCACGAGGCATCACCTAGTTCCTCAACCTCAGCAAAGCCCTTGTCGCCTCGTATATCAATGTCAGGGGTTCCTTCGACAGCTTGCGCAGCTCACCCAGGTATATGCGCTTTGAAGCCGATCTTGTTGGTCGAGTGACTGGTATTAGCAGCTGTCGCTAGTTCAAGATACCCTGCAAATGCCCCATAGTTGATACTATCTATTTCTTGCGGGCTGTCAGTTGGTTGTGAGTGTCACCTGGTCTGGCCCAACGACATTCTCGCTCATCTATAGTTCATGGTATTATATCGTGTTAATGGCACATGGTACAACAACTTATCAGGTCTGGTATCTGCGAGTGTTCTCCCCTTATAAGAGTGCTATTCCGATTCAGCCGGCCGCAGGAAGGTGTACCAAAACCTCACGGATTGTGGTTCTAAAAGGGAATGGTACCCATATTGGTTATCGAGATACTTGATTGGTTATAATGGACATATGTTGGTGACTTCTTGGGAAAACCAAACAGTGTCACGACGAAACTAACATGTTTTGCATAGCTTCTTATGCGAACTTGTTAGATGCGGGAACTCACCACACTCACCTTTTTTTGTTAGGAGCGATACTACCTACAGCTCAAAGGCATTTCACAAGTGTCCCGATCGTAAATATCAACGCTACATTAAGTGTAGGGGTCAAATGAACTAGTGATGACCCTCTTGATGGTAGATTAGCCAAGTGCTTACGGCCCGCTGGTGTTAATATCACAGATGATCTCTCTTGTCAAGTCCGTTGGGCTAATTTCATGATCAGTAATCATCTCTGAACTGGTCAGGATAAAATGACAGTTGCATTAGCGTATCCAGGTCTGCGTGAGCCTCCCATTCACCAACGAACCAGCACGGCTGACACTGGCAAAAGGTCTCAGTTCCAGTTGCTTTTATTGCGAGGACACACAGATTTGCAAGGCTAATGTACTATGGAGGGTTTGTGAACTTCCCCATTTGGCGGGTACGCCGACTGTGAACGGCAGTAAACGGTCCAGTCACTGATGGTTGAATTCAACTGCGCGACAGCCCGAACAGAGCTATCTACGCTACTGCGTGGATGTCTGTTGGCTGAATTTATACGTTCACAGAAAGTCTTCGAATGACAAGTTACCTAGTTAAATCCAATTATCTGATAGTGAAACGGATTGGGCATCGGGTTTCGTATATTTCTCCTGCCCGGATTCTATGCTCAGAGGTCTCATGAACATGAAGTTACCTGCTTTCTATATTCTGAAGAATGTGGGTACGACCTACGGGTAGCTGAGAACACCATCAGTGCCTTGCGCTATGGATGATACGCACCCGAGCTGTTTATTTCAATGCCCGATGAAATCCACTCCATGGACCGTTTTGGGCAGAGCTTCTGGTCAAGCCATGGAGTACCCTAGTAGGCTATCCTCGGTCTAGGGACAGAACAAAGCCGCATGCCAAACGTATGCTGAGATGGGAGGATGGTGAGCAGAGCCAACTCAAAGTAAAGTTTATATGAGAACGTCATCCTCCAAATTCATCCAGTCACAACCAGGCCGCTCGATGCCTTGGCCTGAGCTCAACGGTCGGGTTCATCAACGACGATCTATAAACATACCATGGCACCCCTAATTGCATTGCGCGGCCGACTAGCCATCTCCTAGGCAAATCCGAGTTAGCAAGTTGCTCATATGCGAGTGACGCTAAAGTTCAGGCCTAAGACATCTCAATAGCGTCGAGACGCCGTCTGCGGATGTTAACCCTAGTCGATAATCGGTTTGTTAACGAAGCCGATGATATGGGCACGGGCGGTTACTGTCTTACGATACTTGCATGCTCCTTCAGAAGACGGACGCATCTTGCGCCCAACAATCACTGGTGCTTGGCCGTATCAGGAGGTATAAAGTGCAGATCTAGATTCAACGAATGGTTGCCTATCGTGATGGCTCCTCGCTAAGCTGGCCTAAGCCCACAAGGAGCAGCGGTTCTCGCTTGTTAGTGACCGGAGAGGAATGGGTCCTAGATGGTCCGCTGGCAGCCATTGAGTCAGTTGGATAGTGTACCGCTAGATAGCAATCTTTTGCGTATAGCGGTATCACAGCAGGTGCCGTGGCATGGACGCTGGGGCTCGGACGGAGATGTTTGACAAATAAAGGGGATGTCCAGGGGAAATAGTTTGATTCCCGCCGTTCCTGCAGTGACGTATGTACACACTGTGGGCATAGCGGTGCTCGTGGCAGGCAGGCACTTGCGAGATCGTTCCTACCAGCAGCGATAGGCACCTCTAGCACAGGTGCCACTAGTGGCAGTCCACCGCCCAGGTTTCCAGTTAGTCCCTCCACTTTTGTCAAGCTATCAACTTACAACCTTTGTGCAATAAAACATGGAACTCAATGGCCAAAACTGTGATACCCTAGGCTATCATCACCATCGATCTTACCTACATTCTTGATGGAACCTATCAGTCCTTGCTCAATAGAATATCCCCGCGACATCTGTCTGCTTTACCTCGTTAAGTTACCTATGGCCTCTGCCTCTTGGGTGTCCCGGCAGTGCTGTCCATAGACAAGAAGACACTAATGGCATCAATTGTCTGGTGCCGGAGACACGGCCGCGATCCCCAGCCATAGCCATTTAATCTTTTATCAATATTTTTTCATTTCCATGCTTTTCCTGGGAGTTTCAGAACCGCCCCAGCGGAACCTTCTCCAAGCTTGGTACTAGGCCAAGATCCGAACGCCATGGGAGCTGAACCTTTAACCCAAACGGGGCAGAGGCCGGCTTCAGCCATTGAATATTCCAACTGAAATCGAGTACTGTTGAGCTCAGCGTGGCGTAGACGAGGAAAGTGTCATTAGTTACAGTCACTGCGGCCCACATCTCACAGCCACGGGTGAAGCCTTTTCACTTTCCATAGGTATCCTCGGGACAACTCGACCATCACCAAACTAGCGTGAATCGAGCTTGCACTTCAAGATCTCCCTACTTCGTCCGCAGTGTCTACATCTTGTCAGGGCTATGCCCCGATACAGGTACGTAGGCCTTTACACTCTGAGGTATACGGACACATACTCCAGATGCTGCCCTGTTGACGAGATGGGAGATTCAGGAGGTTGTAGCTTTTTGGGAGTTAGGGCGTTCTGCAAATCAACCGCTCGACTTGCATAATTCCTCGCAAGCATTCCTGCATCATATATCACCTTACTTACCGTGTTCGGAAGCACCGTTACCGGCCGGGTGTCAATATTTTGCCGCCGTACGCTAGTATCTTACCTGTCAATGAGGGATCTAGTAGTGCAGTCGCAAAGTGTCGTGCATCTCAGAGGCCTCGTCTCTCCCTCCAACTCCCTTTGGCGCTTCTCCACAGCGTTTGAAGAGAGAAAATCTTTTACCTTCATGCGTGACACAGCTCGATCTTTGCAGAGGAGTCAATATTGTGCGGTAGGTCTTCCACAACACCTTCGATTTACATGTACAGATTTGCTAATCTCCAAAGTTTGGTACCAGATAAAAGTTGGTGGTCGTGTGACCTTGGCTCCTTGGCCACCCATAAGCCCCTCGCCCCTCTTCTCGGCAAGAAAGCGAGGGCATGATGAATAAGAACGCCGAGGACATCGTCCCGAAAGAAGGTCATGGACGAGTAGGCCGTCACAGTGCCTCTCAAGAGTATGCTTTTTTTCTAGAAGCAGGTTTCCATGCTGTGTCATCATGTTGTGCCACTCAAGCACTCCAGCAAGTTAAGTGGTCCTCGAGATCCTATAATACCTACCTGTTTGCTTATGTTGAAGTCCTGTAGCATCCACCAAGTTTTGTGCGAGACGGGGGTAGGCCGTGGGTGCATCTGAAGAACGGAGGGTGAAATACAAGTCATCCAGCACTTCGGATAGATTTTGGACTCATGAACATGTCCGAGTTTGTCTGCCGCGAGTACCGATACTTCCTTACTGTAAGGACTGCTCTGCTATTATACAGTACGGCTTGATCGTCGGTCCAATCGCCGGATAGGTTATCAGATTGGACGGTTTTTACTCCAAACATCGCTCCTTGGGCTGGCCAATGGAGAGGCAGAGATCAACTTTCCCATGCCACGTTTGAAACGACATCTGGGAACCCACTCTGCTCCTTTCTGTCGGTAACGGAAGGGTTCCGTCAACGATCACTGGAGGCTTGGCACCACGAGTTCGGGTCCTCCAAATGCCCACCACGCGATGATGGGTTGAGGTGGAACTGTCCAAAGGGAGGCCCGGCTCGATGCACACCACTCTGGACCTGCCGTGCGTCATTTGTGTAACCGGGGGACACAAGCCGGGTTCCGTTTACAGGTCAAAAGGCTCAACAAACCTCTACGGCCTGGTTTCACAGCCGGCTCCCGCCCAGGCGGATCAAACTTTGCTACCATACCCAGCCTCCAGAAAGAACACGAGTTTGCTGGCTGGCTGGCACGGCTGGGTACCGTACAAGGGGGGATCCGAAATGCTCAGGGGCGGAGTCGGACTTGGTGTGAGTGCGGTAGCCTTGTGGCAGAGGTAGACCGGTAAGCTGCAACTGAGACCCCTCAACGCACCTTATAAGCAGACAGCACGCTTGCAACAAGCCATAAAGTGTCTCCCTTGCCTTACCGGTGAGGACTGCTGGAAGAATAGCAACTCACCATTAAGAGCCACGCACCACTACGAGCTCATGCATGGGACTATACTGACCACGGGCTCGGTACGCTCACAAACTGTCTTGCTGGTTGAGATGTCAATGTCCACCTATGTTGAGATCCGGACGGGCTGTATACACTAAACAGATATGGCATGAACGGAGCGCTGTGAGTGGCCACCTCGCGCTCTTCCCCCTTGCTCACCTGTTGGCACTTGACAACAGGAGCGATGGCTAACGAAAACTCAGATTGGTTTTCATTACCATGGGAGCCTGGGCCGGACAACCAAGTTATCTGCTTGAGAGAGCTTGGTCATAAGCGCCATGTTACACGCTGTAATGGTTCCGGATCACCGAAAGGTCAGCCTCCCTTGTGTCCTGCTAATCTTTGTGGTCCCAAACTCCCAAACTCCCAAACCGCCGTTTCGCATACACGACATCTGGTTAACATTCCTACTGAATCGCCGACATCTCCACCACGTTCCGCCCGGGATTGAAACGGCGATACTTCGAAAAGATACAAGGAAATGAAAGTCTTTAGGAGATGACCGCGACAAGCGCTTACATATGATAACCTATGTGCCCCATATTATGTATGGAAGCTTTCCAGCTTAGTTTCCAAGCCTGGAGCTCCGCCAGGATAGTATGCCAAGCTTCAACCATCGCCCATTCAGACATCGCATTTCTCCAGCACAGTACACAGTATCAACCCACAGCCCAAGTACAACTCTACCACGGTACACCGGCTGCGGCGTGCTAAAGGTGCTGTGGTTCCAGTGCAACGGGTCGCATCTGCTCGTCCGGCGGGATCCCGGACAAATGCCGCGGTAGCGTCGGGTGCTGTACATGTACAAACAAAGTACGTGTACACACTTTGGTCTTCAGCAATCACATCATGTTTGGCGGAGACGACTGGGTTTTTCGCTTCGTGGCATCGGCCCATCTGATCTACAGCACATATGTACATATGCGTTCGGCCACAGAAGTCTACACGGTAACAAGCTACGGAGCAGAACAGCGCTAACCCAGGCATTAAGATGCTCCGTCTCGTCAGGCATTGACGCAGCATACAATTGTATGAAAGTTAGACGGAACTCCCTCCGACGTCGCATGGCGCAGAATGGAGATACGGTTAGCTCTTCGCGCAAAGGCAAGATGATCTGGATCCGAGGCTATCGGCGCTTGCTACGGCATCGGCCAAGATAGCTATGTTGTGCCAGGAGTCGGGCTAGGCAAGGTAGCCGTTAGCAAAACCTGCACAGCTGTCATCCAACCAGTGCGCGGAGAGAATATTACCTTCCACTTAGATCTCGGCCAAGATCAATAGGGCAGCAGGAGATCCAAGTCAAAGCGCGACTATACACCTGCTTATTGTCCAAACTACTGCACGGCGGGAGTACCCAACATTTGCCAACGGTCTCGAGTCCGAACTTAAATTCCCTCATTACTAGTCTAGTGGCATTTGTTTGCGTTGGTTGCTACCTTGCGCGTAAAGGACGGAACAGGCAAGCCGGAGGAGTGAAATGAGGACAGCGATTCAGTCCGTATCACATCTTGGCTGGATCATCGGTCTAGCCGCCTAGGGCGATCTGGGAAGAGCTCACTGATCCGTGATGAAAGAAAAAGGCTAGTAGCCAGGGCTCCAGGGCAGGATCAGGTCGGGCCCTTGCTGGCAGGTCCCTTGGAGGTATGTAAGTCATGTTTTTCCAGGGTCTTGTATGGTGTCATTGCTCCAATCAAGTGTTGATAATCATTGCCCGATGGATACAAGACGTCAAATCTCCTGCAAAGTTAAAACTGCAAAGCGCATCCTTTTTTTTCATTTCAGTACCTGGCAAATGCTGGGGACAGTGGATAATAACAGGCTCCCCTTCTGCTCGTTGGGATTCTTGATGATGCATTCTGCTACATCCGCTCTTCTCCTCCCCGTTTCCCTGGGCTTGGATCTGCGAGCGGCTTGTCACACCTTGCTTGGCCTTACATCAACATGAGCATTTCTGGAGAAGCGAACCAATTCATCATCCTTAGCCTTGTACTACTCTCATGCTTTAACGACTGGGCCTGGACGTATATTACAGTTCATCCGCTGGAGGTCGGCGTGATGAATTTCGAACATTTCACACTACAAATCACACAGTGGGTAAGGAGGCACTCGCCACTGTATACCGCTATTCCATGTGTGCAACCTTTCCCTTCCTCGCGTGTCACTGATGGGGTCCCTGATAGCTGATCCCCAGCCTGCTCCTCCAGGTCCTCCAGGCCGGATGTAGTCCCGCGTGAACCTTCCGCGTCCCGACTCCTCCGAGGCGTCCATTCTTTTCGATTCTGATAACTTTTTTCTTCTCTCTTCCGTTCACCGCCTCCTACCCGACCAATCTTTCGAGCCTTTCCTCGGTTCGCAACAAGATTCCAATGTATGTTTTGGGACAGTCTCGGCGCAAAACCTGTTGTCCACTTCGTCACTCAAGCAATTACCCCCGCGAGCCGCGGACTGTGGTCCACCATTGAGCTACCAACACCCTACCTACCCGGACGAGCTTGAACTGCTGGGGATTCAGGAGAGCAAGGCCTTGCTTAGTTCCTCCACACAAGACCGCCACGCCAATCTCCTCGCCTGTCATTTAATCGTCATAGAGTCAGGAAGATTTTCGCTGCTGTGACGAGATTTTGCGGGAAGCGTAGTGCTAAATTGTCGCTGTGATCGGACATACCATGCCTCGATGGGAATGGTCAATTGGCGCCTCACTTTTGAATCGAGACATTCCTCTCGTTGCCAATGATTCAGTTGCCTGTCACCTCCTTGCCCGTTACCGGTCCGGTCGACTAGCCCACCGAGCCCACCAAAAGCCATGCACTCAAATGCCGGATTTGTGCCCCAGCAGCCAGCTAGTTCTACAGCTTACATACCTACATGTACTCGACCTAACTTACATACACAGTGCTGAGGCGTGAAGGTACGCATCAATTGCCCTGTGTCTCAGTTACTGGAGGTTGCCCATCAACGTAGCTGGATCTTGCACATAGCTCGGAAGTGTGAAGGCAGGTCTCAGTCATGACCCCTTCATCCCTATGGTCCCGAGGCTATGGCACGACTGCAAGCATGGAGCAGTGTATCTCCCATTGAGGCGAACGCTGTGTGTGCGTGTATACGCACAATGCGTCCATGCGTACGACCTAAGTTGGCTGGTTGGTACTTATCCCTGCTTCTATATGAACAACATTAAAACTACATCTCACCTCGCTCGGACTTTCTATCATTGGTGCTGCTCGTCTACTTTACCTATGTCCTCTGTTCCGTGCTTTCATCAAAAGTTATTGGCCAAGGCAGCTCTTGTGGGCATGCCTGTTTTGTGTATCCCGACCGCGACCTGATCGGCTTGCCTGTCCAACCCATTGTCCGAAGGTGATGCAGCCACAGCTCAAGAGTAGGAGGTGGTGGTGGTGGTGGTCAGTCGAGGCAAGAGGTTCGTGGGATAAGGCGGTCTACCGGCCCGCTGTTGTGCAAGGTGTTTCCCAACCCAACGAGCCAACCCCACGCTTCTGTTAGCAAGCAATAAAGCGTGCCCATCACCATGCAGCCCAGCCCGCGCGTTGGGAGGTGAATGGATTGCTGGAGGAGCAACAAAAGGGCCCGGCCGGTCTGACTGTCGTGTCGCCTCGAGTCTCATGGGCACGGCTTGAAACCGGGAAAGCTGAATTGGTCGCGACTCGCGGACGCAGGTAACCGCTGCTCGATGCCTTCTGAGTCGCAAGGCAAAGGCCCGAAAAAGAGACAAAAGGGACAATTATACGGCTTTTGACCATAGGGGCTGGCCGGTCATTCGGCTCCGTGGTCGGGGCCTACAAGCATAGGTCATACAGCTCACACGACATGACTTTCATTTCTTCTTTTTGTACGATACGCGAAACACGGCATTGCAGTCCTAAGGATGTCCATCACCGACCAGCCGTTCTAGCAGCCTCAGGAGCCAGGAGCTGAATGTTCATCTTAACGTAAGTTCCAGAAGCAACGAAACCCACATCTCGAACACACTTGCGAAGCGGCCATTTTGACTTTATGGCGGGTTCCATCCATCAAATTGGGCGGCTGAGGGTGGAAAAGGGTAAAGCGATCTGAGGGTGGCGAAAGAAGAAAGGAAGAAAACAAAAGGAAAAAGAAGGAGACCCAAGAAGAAGGAAGTGGTCGAGACATAAGAAACCTAGCCGACTACTAGCGTCTACCCGTCATCAATGTGTTACTATAAAGCTACAGCACATTCTCATCCTCACCTCAGCAGTGTAGTGCTACCTCGAAGGTACAGCCTCATATCCCTGCCACGGGCATATATCACAGGTAGCGAGATGGTGACCTCTGCCGTAGCGCGCGTGGTAGGTATTAATTGAGAGACAGAATCTTACCTTTACTCACAGTTGAGGTTGCTGTAGCTGCGGCGCTGATGTACAAGTCCCCGCCATCCACATCAAAGGCATACGCGCCAACAAACACTGTGCGCGGGTCCAGCGCCGGCCATGGATCATGGATAGCCCTGCATCACTGCACCTCGCACGCTGGGGCCATGTTCCTTACCTAGCTTGGTACCTGACCTGCTCCAGCTAGGTAGTCCGGGGTTTAAGAAAAAAAAAAAAAAAAGGTAGGATCATCTTGGGCCTTTACTCCTCGCCATGTACAGTAGCAAAGTTTCTTGCTTGTCACCGCCGTTTCAACGTTTCCTCTGTACGCTTGATTACCGATACGTCCTCGCTCACTCGCCCCTCCTCCCGGGGCCCTGTTCCCAATCCCAACAGCCATCATTCATGTACGCAATATGCTTGCCAGCGGCGGTCCTCGCAAGGGGTCCACACAGCATCGTCCTCAACGGATGATCTGGTGACCATGTTCTTCTCAGCCCGTCCTGCGCCTTTGGCCGCCTTCTTTTTGGCGATAGCCGCCTGAGAATGCTGGCTTATTCGGTCAGGGCCCCCTGCCCGCCATGTAGTCGTCTGTGACTACCTAGTTACGTATATAGCACGTAGTCCTTTGATCACTCCTGCTCGCCTCTTCTTCAGATGTATATCCGTCTCACTCCCCCTCCCAGCTTTACGCAGTCCAGCTCTTTGTCTCTCACACCCCTTTCTCCGGTCACCTCCATATATCACTATATATACACCATATCCACCCCTGCTTCGGCACTCGTCTGTTCGGTCTTTGTCCTACTAGACTGGTATCTCAACACACCTTGACATCTGTCGGTCACTGCCGGCACTGGCCGGCTACACTGGAGTCTCCTCCAACAGACAAACAGTCAGCTTATCTCTTCGGCAATAATCCTTTATGGTCCCAGGCACAAACATAGGCAAGATGGTAGTTGGACCTGCTCGTACAGTGGCCGCTGTTAGGGATGGAGTGAAGAAAGCTTCAGCCAAGCGGTCACCACCGCCGTACCCGAAGCGGCAGCTGTTAATTCTCGGTATGTCTTGTATCTTCCCGGTCTTTCTGTGTGACCATCGGAGCGAAACACCAAGAGAGCAAGCATAGAACACCATAACTAAGACAAAACAATAGCACTATGCCGGATATGCGAGCCTATCGCCTTCATGTCGATTTTTCCCTATGTCTACCACATGGTCAAGGACTTCAACATCACCAACGACGAAAGCAAAATCTCCATGTACGCCGGCTGGGTGACGTCTTCTTTCACCCTGGCCGAGTTTCTGGCGGGCTTCCTGTGGGGACGACTGAGCGACAAGATCGGCCGGAAGCCGGTTCTTTTGACGGGAATGGGTGGCACGGGTCTCAGCGTTATCCTGTTCGGTCTTGCGCCTAGCCTTCCGGTCGCCTTGCTTGCCCGTGCTTTGGGTGGAATTTTGAACGGGTGAGTTTCGGTTATGCAAACTGAAAGGGAAGATTTTTGAGTCGAGTTAAACTGACAGATGGGGTCCAGTAACATGGGTGTTTTGCAGACCACTGTTGGAGAGTTGGTGACAGTGAAAGAACATCAGCCACGGGCATACACGGTTATGCCTATTGTTTGGTGCATTGGGTATGTTTTAACACACAGGACAAGGCCACTTCAAAGGTACGAAGCGTGCTAACTGTTTAATAGTTCGATTGTTGGGCCTATGATTGGCGGTACTCTTGCAAGGCCGGTAGATTGGATTCCGACCGTCTTCCAGCCCGGCAGCATCTGGGACCGCTTCCCGTATCTACTGCCTAATATCTTCAGCGCCATGTGTGTGTTTTTCGGCCTCACCGTCGGTTTTCTGTTCCTCGAAGAAACCCACGCCGAAAAAAAGTATCGACGTGACCGCGGTGTTGAGTTGGGCAAATATCTGACCTCTCGTCTTTTCGGAAAGGACAGCATTTTCCGGAAACGAATTCGACGGGGAAAGAACGGGGAGGATCAGCCTTTGCTTGGCGAAACGGACGAGTCGCTGCCTGGATACCGCACCGCAGATGGATCGCCAGAGCTTATTTCGACTGAGGGACCGATTATGCAGGAGGTGCTCGATCTTGAATCGACGGGTGAGATTGTGGAGGCCCAGCCAGAGAAGCCAGAGAGGACTTTTACCAAACCCATCATCTTCATCATTATCAACTACGGCCTTCTTGCTTTGTAGGTTTACATTCCACCTACAACGAACACCTGGAACTTTACTGACCAAATTTTGCTTTATAGCCACACCATGACGTTGGATTCTCTCCTTCCGGTATTCCTCAGCACCGACCCACAGGGCAGCCAGGACAGCTGGTCGCTCCCCTTCAAGTTCGCAGACGGCTTTGGGTATGACACCCGAACCGTCGGCATCATCTTGTCGATCCAGGGTCTCTACTCGATGATCTCCACGTCCTTCTTCTTCCCCCGGATAACCGGTCGGCTCGGAGCGCTTCGTCTATTCCAGATCATTTCCATGTCGTACCCTCTGCTTTACTTCGCCACCCCTTACTTCGTCCTGCTGCCCAGCAGCGTCCGCATGGCCGGCGTTTACATCCTGATCATTTGGAAGTGCACCCTCGCTACGATGGCCTACCCCAGCAACGCGATCCTCCTGACCAACTCGGCACCCTCGACATTGACGCTCGGAACGATCAACGGCGTGGCGGCCTCGATAGCCAGTCTGTGCCGCGCCATGGGACCGATCGTCTCGGGGTACCTTTACACGGTTGGATTGCGGGTGGGATACTGCGGAATCGTTTGGTGGTTCACGGCCTTTGTGACGATCGGCGCGTCCTTCCTTAGCTTCGGAATTACCGAGCCTCGGGGGAGACTGGATGAAAAGGAGGAATTTGAGGAACCTGCTGCTGAAGATGCGGCAGCGATCGAATCGGCAGTCACAACTGAGCCTACAAATACCCCCACGGCCATCAACTTGGCCCCAACAACAACACCAACAACAACAACCCAAAGAGACTGATACCCGTGCGCCGCAAGATCGGCGTTCACACAACTTTTTGCTTGTTTTTGTTTTATCGCTTCAGTTGAGCTTTTGTTTTATTCAATAAGGGTCGGCGTTTGGCGGGGTATCCAGCTGGACAGTTACCTCGGGCTTTGTTTTGTTTTGTTTGGACACGCATATGATATCTTTATAGACTCTGGAGCGTGCTGGGTTTTGGGACTTTGGTGTTGGGCATTGTACAAATTTCAACGGTCGTTCGCTTTATTGTGGCATGTATTCTCCAGTCCTCAGATATACCGGTGTTTTTCTTTGACAAGGGATCAGGACAGTCTGGGCTAGGAACAGGAAATTGGAGTCGGTCGCTTTTTATATGGGAATTTCTGCTGTACGAACGGCATGTGGGGTGAATTATCTTTACTGGGGTTCAATTGTGTTTCTTAGCATGTAAGCAACAATTGTATACTACTATACACATTTGTATATGTGCCTTGTAATCTTGAGTCTATCCTTGGTGGTGACGGGCTTATCTGATCTTCTTGCCTTGAATCGAATTACATCTTGATTGTCAATGTCAGAAACGTTTTCCTTTTTCGAGATACTGATAATGCAACTTCAAGATATTCTATAGAAAGCCGTCCAGGTTTTGCCCAATAGCGTGCCAGGTCTAATAGGACCAAACCAAAAGGGGTTTCTGATTGGATCCCAACGTCAACCTCGCTCGCATCTGTGATATACGTGGTAGGGCGTCTTTTTGTGGTTGGTGATTCGCTGAAGGCTAGGGTCCTTGTCAGGAGGTTGTGATCGTGACTGGAGCTAGCCTAGTGACGTGCGTACACTATAGACTAGAGGTATCCTCTTGGACCTCCCTGGGCGCAAAAAGTGGCTGGGCTGGCTGGGGGGTGGTTGAGCAAATATGTGCGGATTTCATGTAATTCATTCAATCTCACACCGCGCCGCCTTGGGACAGAAATCAACCTAGCTTTATGATCCGAGCAAGCCTGATCATGAAGATTGAGATCATCGTGGTTGGTTTGTGTCGCGGAAAGAAGTGTCTCGTGCATTGTAGTGCAATATCAGTAGAGGTCTCACCACGGACATTTAGCCCACTTGAAAAGACAGGAGAATCTCGTCGTCTGCTGTCCAACACTCCGTGCTTCTTGACACGTCTCGAATGCCCCAATGAGCCGGTAATGGGTGCGTGATATGGATGTGAGCTTGAAAGTTCGCAAAGTTCGGGCACAGTTGAAGTTCATCCGTTGTTGATATGGTTCGGTGCTGTACCTCTCATGATGGATTCCTACCTGTACCTAGACATATAGGGCAGGTGTACCTTTAGGGTACTAGAGGTACCTATCTCAGCTATGTACCTCTTAGCGCCCCCCCCGCGATTTCCACTTTGCTGGGTTTCAGAGCCTACGACGCGCACCGGAGAGGACCTAACTATCAACCACCTCTCCACTTACTATCGACGTCCGCTATCCACCTGCCCTCAGTACATTTTGTACTAGAACTAGGCCTATTATCTACAACTGCGCCGTTGCCGCTTTCCGCGTGCCGTCCGCCTTTGGTTCCTCTTGCATCGTATCGCAGCAAAAAGTCGGCCGAGATCCAAACATGATACTACCGTCCGTCAATGGAGTGTGACCTGCGACGAAACCCGGACGTATTCGACCCTTCCCGCGCCAACAAGGATTGCAACTTTTTTTCTCCCACGGCTCAACCGCGCAAACCAACAACAGCCCTTTGTCCGAAGATTGAGGTGACGGTTGGGACATCACGAGGGTCGCTTCTTGGGGTCCTCCGTCTTGGTTACCACTACGCTACCGTTCGATCTACCTACCTACCCCATCCAGGCCACTCGTTGTCGGTCAAGCTTGCTTCGGATTCGGATGCGCATTCCCCAACGAAAAAAAAGCAACCAACGCAACAGCGCCCAACAGCAGCTGGAGAGGTAGCAGACGCGAACCCTGATCCACGCGCCTAAGCCTCGCACGACAAACCGGACCGCATTTGCGAGCCCGGTCACACAGGGACGGCGGGACTCGATTGGAGTGCTCTATCTACTGAGCAGCCTGGCATGATGCTGGCGGATACTCCTCCGTCCCCGAGCCACCACCCAAACAAGCGCCCGCGCCAATCGTCCCCGGAACGAGAGTCTCCGACTTCGGTTCCGTCCGGGGAAGCACCGTCCCCCGCTAACGATCTTCTACATGACGGTTCCGGCGCCACTCATGGGGGCCAGGGAGGCGGGTCGGCGGGGGGCAAGGCCGGACAAAGCAGCAGCTTCCGCAACGTGAGCGCTTGTAATCGATGTAGGCTTCGCAAGAATCGCTGTGACCAGAAGCTACCGAGTTGTGCCAGTTGCGAAAAGGCCAATGTTGCCTGTGTTGGCTACGATCCCATCACCAAGAGGGAGATCCCGAGGAGGTCAGAAATTCCCCCGGCCGGGATCCGGTTTCCCGCCATAACCCCAGACTCCGCCCAACGCTTCGCTTCCCTGTCTGTAGATAGCAGAAAGTACTGACGCCGTGCTCTTCCAGTTATATCTTTTACCTCGAGAAACGAGTAGAGCAACTGGAAAACCTGCTCAAGGACAACAATATCACTTACCCGCCGGCCGAAAACTTGGACTATTGTTCCAAGAAGGGAGATAGGCCGCGCCATGCCCACTCGACCCATGGGGACGCAAC
The DNA here is from genome assembly GCF_033870435.1 of Sordaria macrospora. NCBI lineage: Eukaryota > Fungi > Ascomycota > Sordariomycetes > Sordariales > Sordariaceae > Sordaria > Sordaria macrospora. The sequence continues at coordinate 3,506,038 of NC_089373.1, read as the reverse complement.
CGGGCATCCCTCACAACTAGAGACACCCGATAGCACCAACAATCCAAGGCCGCAGAATGAAGGAGATGATGTTGTCAGACTACAAAAACTGGTGTCCAAGTCTGACCTTGCTGGAGTATCCGCGACGGCAAACCCTCGTCATCTGGGATCTACCTCGGGCATATCGTTTGCACGCGTTGTTTTTGCTGCTGTACAGTCGTCGGTATCCGATCAAAAGTCCACCTCGGACAAGGCTGGCATCCGACCCTACAAGCCCGCTCCCACAAACAACGGCCCCGCCGCCGCCGGAACTTCTATGAGAGACTCCTTCTTTGGCTTGCATACGAAACCGACGATTCATCCGGCCACATTCCCCAGCAGGGCTTTGGGTGAAAAGTTGGTGTTGCTCTACTTTGAGCATGCGAACCCCCAGATTCCTGTGCTTCACAAGGGCGAGTTCATGGAGATGTTCGAGCAAGCTTACGCCGAGGAGAACCGCGTACGGGGGCCACGAGAACTTTACATGTTGAACATGGTCTTCGCGATAGGCGGCGGCATCATTGTGGGAGAATCGACCAAGGCCAGTGGGTCGGTTGAAGAGCCAGGTAAAACTGATGACGACACAAGACAGTGCCAGCCAGAAGAATATCATGCTAGTGCCATTGTTCATCTTGAGGCTTGTCTTGGCAACAGTGCTGGTGGATTGGAAGAGTTACAGGCCGTCTTGCTTCTCGCCAACTTTGCCTTGTTGAGGCCGGTTCCTCCCGGGCTGTGGTACATCGTCGGTGTCGCTGTCAGGTTGGCGGTCGATCTCGGCCTACACTACGAAGACGGTAAGGACATTGAATCCGGTCTAGGGATGGGAGACCAGAGCGAAGCATTCTCGCGGGAAAGAGGACGACGAGAGTACATGCGTGATCTGCGGCGGCGTCTGTGGTGGTGCACTTATTCACTCGATCGCCTGGTCAGTGTTTGCGTCGGCAGGCCATTTGGCATATCAGATCAAGTCATCACCACCGAGTTCCCTTCTCTTCTAGATGATAGGTTCATTACGCCAAGCGGCTTACTTGAACCACCTCCCGACGTAATAGGACCGACTTACAAACTCATTGCACATCACTATTTCCGTCTCAGGTTGCTCCAGTCAGAAATTCTTCAAGTCTTGCAGTTCCAGCAATCCCAGCTTGCGCGGTCCTCTGGACTGAACCAGAAGAACCCTTACATGCATACTTCTCTTCCATCGCCGTTCTTGTCACAGTTCGAGACCTTCCGGGCATGGCGCATTGATATCGATAGGAGATTATGGGAGTGGAAGAATTCTGCGCCAACAAGGCAGCAGACCGGCGTACAATTCTCGCCTGAATTCTTTGACCTCAACTACTGGCAGGCTGTCATAATGCTCTATCGCCAGAGTCTGAGCGTCCCAGCCTTGTTCGAAGGTGAATATCACACTTCAAAGGAGGTCAACAGTCCCACAATGTTCAACATGGAGCTTCGGGAAGACGAGGACCGCGTCTATCTCAAAGTCGCCGAGGCAGGTCAGCGTATCTTGCGCCTCTACCGCCAATTACACCGTGTGGGCTTGGTCAACTATACGTATCTGGCGACTCATCATCTCTTCATGGCGGGAATATCTTATCTTTATGCGATTTGGCACTCGCCTATCGTGAGAAGCAGGCTTGTAAGTGAACACTGCTCTGGGCCAATGATCTTTTTGCTATGCTTTTCAGACACTCACATCAGGCACCTTCATAGACCGTAGACGAAGTCGACTTCACGATTCTGGCTGCCAAATCTGTTTTCACAGACCTGATGGATAAATGTCCTCCAGCAGAAGCGTGTCGGGATGCCTTTGATCGTACCGCTAAGGCAACCATTAAGATGGCAAACTCGACTGGAGGCTTCGGTCAAGGCCAGGATTTGTCCGGCGGATACGGACACAACACACACACGCGACGTCCTGGAGGAAGCATTGATCAGCGTTTCGACTGGAGTTCACAGAGTGATTCTGCCGCTTCTAGCTTGCAACACTATAGAATGCAGCAACAACAACACCAGCAGCAGCAACAGCAGCAGCAACATCGCCATCACCAACAACACCGCCACCGCCCACCAATGCTTCGCAATCCTTCGTCGCAGTACAGTGATCTCGCCTCTGACGCTTACTCCGTCTCATCAGCATCCCAACTTTCAGCCTTCCAACAGGCAGCACAGTTCCGTGCCGCGGCCGCCGCGGCCATCAAAACCGAACAAGAAGGTGGATTCTCTCTCATGCGAAACCTCCCGCAGCCTCCACGAAGCAACGCAAGCTCTGTTGCAGAAGGCGGGCCGATAGCTCAAAGCCCAGCAGGCGAAACCCCCATTGATCCATCCCTGATGCCCTCGCCGAGCGCCATCCAGCAACACCAGCAACGGCAAGGACAAGGACTTAATAACACCCTGTCGCCGCCTGCCCAGATGGCTGGATCGCCAATCACCGGTTCCAACAACCCCCAACAGCAGCAGCAGCAACGAGGAGGAACACCGGGCTACCTGCAGCAGCAGCAGCAGCAGCAGCAGCAAACATACGCCAACAGTCCTGGCGCACTAAGCTTCAGTGATCTACAGGGGTTGGAGTTCCTCCAAGGCGTTGACGGCGGCGGCGGCACTGGTGGTATGGATGGCAGTAATGGAGGAGGGGACCTGTCGAGCCTGAACATGAACTTAAACCCGGCCGAGGTGGTGGGGCAGATGGATCTAGGCTTCGGTATTGGTTGGGAAGGAAATCATCATGACTTTAGCGATGGACAGCAGTTGGATCTGTTTGAGGGATTCTTCTTTGGTGGGCAGCAGGGCGGTGGGGGCGGGGCAGGAGGAGGAGGTGCAGGTGGGGGGAATTGAGATTGAGGGATGATGATGATGATGAGGTTCACGAGGTTGATGAGGATGATTGGGTTGACGATATATTATACCACGCGCAAGGCAAGGCAAAGGGGTGGACAATAGGTGGAAATATTTGTTGTACGAGGACGTGTTGATATAGCGACATCTGCGCTGACTGCTACATGGCATTTGCTTCCTTTCGGCTAGGGAGAAGATTATCTGAATGGGATGATGGCGGACTTTGAGAATCGAAACAAATATCAAGTACAGTCGAGAATAAGATAAAGGGCTTTGAAGCTTCAATTACCACGGACATGGTTTAGTCCCGATGGGATGAAAAATGCACACCAATCGACGTTCGAGATCAGATCAAATCAGCGGCAGTGAAAATGTGATTATAGGTGGATTGCCAGCTAAAGGTCCTTGTAGAGGTCAATATGAATATAAAGCGGGCAGATGCGGAACGTGTTGGCAGCATGGGTACATATCATACAACGTGAGCGAATGTATATGTGCGGTCCAAGTTGAACCCAGAAGATGTCAGTGAATATGTCAAGATGAAATTTCAAGAACAAAAGAACAAAAGCGTGTTCTTATCTAAAGTCGAGATTGGCCCCAATTCTTTTCCCTATACAAATCAAAAACAAAAAGTGTACGCCCCTTTTAGCCCCCCCCAGCTCCAGCTCCAGTCCCGAGTGTTGTTGTATGTCCACCAGTCCCAGTCCCACTTTTTGAACAACAAAAAAGTCCCCTTTCCTTCTTCTCTTTCTCCCGTGACCATGGAACTGACCAAGAACTGTACTACCCCTCTTTTGCGTGTTGTCCACGCTGTCTATAAAACACACTTCGGTATAGACAACAGACCACCCCGATGTGTGTGGAAACAAAAAGAAACTCCGGCCTTGCTTTCCCGTGATAATTATGCTATAGTACAGATGGTATCAATGTCGAACAGTACAGGAAAGGAAATACATGGGGGACCCGATACCACGGGAACAACAACCCCGCAAGCATCTTCTTTTCATCGGGAAAAAAACGAACAACCCTCATTCGTCGCCGCCAAATGCACAGTTAGACCCACCTCAAATCAAGTTTAGATTTAGAAGGTGGCCTGCTGGCGGCGGGTAGGACGGCGGTCGACGTCCTGAGCCCTGTGGAGGACGTTCTCGAAGGGATCATCGGACTGGCGACGGGGGCCGCGAGAGTTGAGATCACGGCGGTGGCCAGGTCCGCTACCCATGGGGCGCGAAGACATCGATGGGCCCTCGGCCCTCAGACCCTGGACACGGCCCATGTGCTTGACGATGCTCTGGCGGACAGCAGGGGGCTCGGGCAAGCCCCAGCCGTGCTTGGCGAGGTCATTGAGAGCATAGACCAAACCCTGGCGATCGATGCCCTGAAGAGCGCCACCTAGGTAGGATGAGTAGCAGTCCTTGAAGAGTTCCTCGGGGAGCCTGGAGGTCGCCTCAAGGATGTGCTGGAAGTTGGCGGGCAGCTCCTTGCCGGTATCAGCGGCGTTTACGGAAGCGCACTGGAGCTCATCGTTGCGCTTGATGGGGAGACCGGGAAGTCTGCTCCTCGCCATGCTGAGCTCGAGGTCGGGAACGATAAGCCAGCCCTGGCCAGACTTGTTGGCTCTGCCGGTACGTCCGAGACGGTGAATGTACTGCTCCCTGTTGGGGGGAGTATGGAGCTGGATGACGTGGGAAACGTTGGGGAAATCCATGCCTCTAGCGGTAACGTCGGAGGAGAAGAGGATACCGGTGGTGGCCCTCTTGAACTCATCAGCGGCACGAGTTCTGGCGTTCTGGGTGAGCTTGGAGTGAATGTCCCAAGTCTTGGGAATGTGCCTGAACTTCCACTGAAGACGCCTGAAGATGGCGTTGGCCATGATAACCTCAGCGGTAGTAGGCAAGAAGACGATGGCCTTGAAAGGAAGAGCATCGGGGTTGGTCCTGGACTCGTTGATGGCCTTCTCTACGAGCTCAAGCATGGTCGGGTAGATGTTCTCGAAGCCCTTGCAGGGAACGATGTACTGGGGGATACGGTCGTGGGTCAGGACCTCGTCGGCCTTGACGGTCTGCACGAACTCGAAGTTGTTCTTGTCGATGTAGCTTCTGGCGAGACCAACAACATCCTTGGGGATGGTGGCCGAGAAAAGCAGAGTCTGGCGGGGAAGAACCTTGCGATCGGGAAGGTAGTTGATGATCTGGCGGAGCTCCTCGTCGAAACCAACTTCGAGCATTCTATCGGCCTCGTCGAGAACAAGGGTCTGGAGTCTGGGGGCATCGATGCCGCTAGTGCTGTCGGAAAGCAGATCGTTCAGGCGGCCGGGGGTGCCAACAAGGATATGGCAGCCCTGCTGGCGGGTCTTGTACAGCATCTCCCTCTTCTGGGTACCACCAACGGCAGTCTGGACGATGACACCGGTTCCCTTGACCAACTTACGGGCCTCCTCTCCGATCTGCTCTGCAAGCTCGCGGGTTGGCGAGATGACGATGGCGCGGATGTCATCAGAACGAGCTCTACGGCCACCAAACCTGTCGGCGAGCGCGGGATCTTGGGCGACGATCTTCTGGATCACGGGGACGAGGAAACCAAGCGTCTTGCCAGTTCCGGTCTTGGCTTGAGCGACACTGAAAAGGTTCACGTTAGCAACGGTTGGAGGGGCAGAAATGGAGGTGAAGGATTTAGGCGTACATGTCCTTGCCCTTGAGAGCGGGGCTGATGGTCATAGACTGAACCTCGGTCATGTTCTCGTAGCCCATGCCATGGGTGATGGCGCGAACAACATTCTCATGAACACCGAGAGAGGCGAGGTCGGCGAAGCGGGTAATGAGGCCGTTGGAGGCAGCGGCGTCGCTTTGGGCAGAGGCCTCAGCCGAGTAGAAGCGGGGAAGAGAGACCGAAGGAAGAGACTGGACAGCGACGGCGCGGGTGACCTGGCTCAAGAGGGCGGCCGAGGGCTTGGAGGAGATCTGGAGATGGCGGGCAGCAAGGGCGGCACGGCAGAGGCCGGCCTGGCGCAATACGCTGGTCCTCATGTTTGGCGACGGCTACAGCGACGCGACGGGACTGATAAGGTGGTGGTGGCACACACTCGGATCCGTCAACGACTTGGTTTGATGGAGCGATCGTGGGGTTGAGACGACAAGAGGCGGACAATCAAACAAATTTGTCGTTGGCGTCGAGTGTGATGGGGAGGATGGGCGGGAATAGGTGGGAAAAAGAGACTGAGAGATGGGAAGAGAATGTGTCTGGCTACGGGCCTGGTACCTGCAACAGCAAAAAATTTCCATTGCCGTCGAAGTCGAAGCTTGAAGTTATGATCCCTGTCGTATGAGCCGCCTTTATCTTATCAGCCGTTACTCCGCACGCGACCCCATTTTTGGCAGTAAGTAGCTTAAGGTACTTCTTTACCTTTTACTGGACGGAAGCTACTTTTAGATACATGCCCAAGGAACGCTGGAAACCGATCCTCTCCGCAAAGCATGGGGCCGAACTGGACCCCTTTGCCCACTTTGACCGTTCCTGGTCCTTGTCTCATTCTTTTACGAAGGGGATGATGTAGCCATTCTGGGGTAATATAGGCACACATCTGTTTCTATGGTAATCACGTTCGGTTCATGCTATGGAAATGTCAACGGTCCTTCCGGTTGGCTCCGAGTCCCAGCAGTTACGTTGGTGGGCCTGGGAATGGTTCGGGGGACCTCAGCGAACTCCTTAACTGGCTCGGTGATTCTGTTAGGATCGGTTTCGATTACGGCCCCACTTGAGATCCGCTCATTCCGCAACGCCGGGTCAACCGTCACACAGACACTCTTCCGTCTCATAGCAACACCAAGTTGGTATGCTTGTAAGCACACAAGTTGGATTGAGGCCCGAGTCTAGTCCAAAGATATTCTCTCAAATTCCGTGCCGCTATTGCAATAATACATTCTTGCCGCTGTCTCAGTACTCACGACTCTTTACTCGCCTACCAGTCTACCACAAGTACTTGTATCGCTCCCACTAAGATGCCTTCAACTTGACCTCGGGCTCCTCCCCTTCCTTCTTCCCTCCGCTTCCACTCCTCTCAGCAATCTTCATCGCCACAAAATCCGTCACAGCTCCCCTCACCCCTTCATACGTCCACTTGCTAATCGCCTGCGTCGCCTCCATCACCGGTTCCTGATTCACGACGAAGACGATAGCACCAGCAACCGACAGCGCGCCTCTCCCCAGACTGCCAGCCACCTCTTGTCCGTTATCTTGGCTGATTTGCTTCATCCTGACGTACAAATACGGCAGCTTGGGCCAAAGAAAGAAAACCCATCCATCGATGAGGCAAAAGAGCCAAAGAAGGAACTTGTGGAGCAAGTTTTCCTTGTAGACACCGACACCGCCCTTGTGTCTTGTATCCGAAGGCTTGTTGTCTCGGGTTCCACTGCTACTACTACTACTACTACTACTACTACTACTACTACTACTACTACTATTACTACTACTACTCTCTTGAACAATCTTGCTCACCACTGCCGGTGGGATTGCATGCTGCAGCGTGGATATTTCGGCGTCGCGGAGGTCTGGGGGTAATCCGCTGAGTAGGTTCTGGAGACCGCTGATGTAGGTTGATCGCTCGAAGTTGGAACTGAAGGTGCTGTTGCCACTGCGGCGTGATTCCTCGGCGGCGTTGACGAGGAGGTTTGTGCCTGGAGATGTTGTCATGGTCAGAATTCAAGGACTCAGAAGACTAGACTAGCTTGCGAGCAAACTAGGCGGGAAAACGAGAGAGAATCGGCTGGGCCATGCTTATGCTTACCTTGCGCACCATATCGCCAATCGATACCTAGGGTCTTGGGTGCTGTTGTGAAAGGCACGAGTCCACGTCCTAGCGTGCTCAATGGAGAGGCCAAGTCAGGCATAAAGTATTCTGTTCCAGCTTCTGACATCTTGTGGGCGGCGATTATATCTTGTGATGGCGGTGCTGTCGGGATAGGTGTGGACGGAGCAGAGGCGGCCTTAGGCTGGCTAGGGGAAATTTCCGTGTCACTGGGTAGAGACATGTGGTGGTGAAATGATGATATCGAAAATATAGCGCGTAATAAGGAAGGCCGTCTACTTGAAGGCGTCGACAGGACTACCTTGGGACCGGATGCTGTTCCCTTATTCGGATTCATGGAGGCAGATTGATCCTGCATAGCCTTGATAATTCTTGTCTGTTCGAAATAGACTCGGATGGACCAAAGCCAGATTCTAGAATTTGAGTTTGGAAGGTGCAAGTTCCACGGTCTGGCTTGACCAAGAACATGTGCAAGGTGTTGACGCCAGATGCTGCGACTTCTGAGATATGTAGGGTTTGACCTCCCACATATGAAAGCTTAGGACAGTCTGCAGCGTCAAGATCCCTTCATGCAACCCTCAACTCAAAGCACAATGCCACATCTCGTGACACATCGGGCTCTCAGGCCTAGAAGTACGAGTGTTTCCATTGAAAATGGTAGAAATGCTCAAAACCAGACATCGCTTTCAAACGCAGAGGATGCTTCCGGTCTATCCGACCTGTATTCGACACGTTCAATCCAATGACGTCCAGTTCATCTCTGACACGAAAGTCTATACACGCCCTAACCCATAACATGTGCACGAGCTATAATTCCAAAACACCCCCTAACACCACAATCTCCCATCATTCATTCCGCTCTGGAGTCGCGTTGTCGGTCCTATACGCTGCCCGACCTCACCCCTCCAGGCTCAACGTCAAGCCGACGAGCCTTCAGTTGTTCCCAGCGGCAGCAGCCTTCTCTGCCGCAATCTTCGCCTCCATTTTCCTTCTCGCCTCAATAATCATCTGATCCCTCCTCTTCTGTAGCAACGACTGTCTCTCCTCGCGATTCGAGCTCCAGCCTCCTGTCTTAGGGGCACTGCTTGTGGCCGCTCCAGCATCCTCCGAGGGGACACTGGCGAGTTTGTCCTTCAAGTTGTATCTCGTAATCAGATCTGGGTGGGCCTTCTTTTCCGCCGGTTTGTTGTTGGTGGCAGTTGCGCTTTGCTGCGCGGCAGCAGTTGTCTCTGGCGAGGTGGGCGGGGGAGGGGGCTGGAACGTAATTGGAGGCTACGAGGTTGACACTTGGTGTTAGCGAAGGGGTTTCCTCAATTAAGCAAAACAACATCGCACTATGCAAAGTATGGAGAAAAACACCCGGAACATGGGTGAAGGAGGCAAAACTTACAGTCTCCGTTCTCCCCGCCAGGATCCTTTCCGTCGTAGCCTGCAAGTTCCCCCCATGGCGCTGGAGATCCCACAGAATAGTCCGTCTGTCTACCTGCGGAAACATCTGTTGTATCGTTTCGACCGCCGCTTCTCGTTCCCGCTCCCTCCGTCTTTGCAGTTCCTCCGGTGATAGGCCTCCTGTCCCGCCCGGCTGGCGATTTGCCGTAGACGCATTTCCGCTGAAGAAGAAGTAGCGTACTGCCAGACCCGTAATCAACAATACGATCACCAGAGAAGGGAGGTTGATCTCTTCCTCCGCCATTGTCTCCTTCGGATGTTTTCTGAGCCCTTTTCGTTTCGTAATCGTTCGGTTGCGCGAGGGGGGTTGGGCACGCTGAGTAACCGGTTCCTTCGAGCGGACAATCAAGGCCGGAAAGTCGTGGAACGTATTGAGAGATATATACAAATCGTGGTCTGGTATTTTTGTCTCGGTCAAGTTCCGTCTTGATTGTCGCTTGAGAATCTTTGCCGCAGGGTGCTTTGCTCCTAACGCCTGACGTATGATGCGTGTCGCAAGACGATGCCGATGACTAACGGGATTAAGGGAAGTAGCGCGTGCAAAGGGCAGTTGATGTCGACAATATTTTTGGAGCAGGGAGAGGGTTCTTATTCTCTGAACAGGTGGACGTTGTACATCGGGATGTAGTTGATGATTACGAGAGCCCAAGAAAGTTCAGCCGATGAAGTTGGAATCACGAAGAAGAGGTGGTGACTACGACCCAGAGTGATGAGGTAGCCACTGGCAGTGGAAGCAGTGACATCCATGGATTTGGGTACGTTGACAACCACAGTGGGGTCATGCCAAGCCACCAATGCAGCGTAACAATGAACAGATTGATTACAGTAGAAACCCCTATTAATGCAACTAATTCTAGCAGTCGGAATCTTTTGCAAAAGATGGGGGTTTGCAAAACAGAATCGAGCGCACAGACCATACAGGGCTTCTGGCCATTAGAGAGCCGCCGCGGGGCCCAAAAATGGATTCTCCAAAGCAACCGTACCCCCGGTAGAGGGGTATAAGTCTGTCTCTCCCAGCAAAATTTGGCCCCTGTTAATGCAAAATCCGGGCCGTCAGCATTGCAATTGCAGTTTGCAATCCCGCCCACCAGAGGAAATGCAGGCAGGCCAAAGTCTTTGCAAAAGGCGGGGGTTTGCAATAGATAGTCTTTGTATTAACAGGGGTTTCTACTGTTACACAAATTTCACGTGTGAACAGGAACTGGTAACAACAAAGAGGTTGCGTGTAATTACCATAACGATCAACGTTCTGTGACCTTGCCCAGAAACGCAGACATTCTATTCACCAATGATGGAGCTTGAAAATAACCTGAACAGCAAGCAAAAGTTGTTTCGACCATTTTATGCAGATATGTAATCATCTGTCCGGTACCGCTGGTATTCTTGGAACTGCGCTGATCGAAACCCATGGGATCTCTAACTCAACTCATCCGAGATGAGCCCCTTGGCTATAACCCATTCAACAGCGCTATGCCCTGGGCTGTATCGCGCAGGTTCTGATTATCTAATCACCTCCTAAGCCATGTGGTCCGCTCAAAGAGCTACTGTACCCGGTTTATCCTCGCTAGATATGTCCGCCCATGCGAAGAATACGTATTCTAGATGTGTCGAGCTAAACCCTTCCCTATAACCCAAAGCACGGAGGCACCTCGTACTCCGCGTTGACGAGTCCTAAAAGCTTAAGCTCCTATTGCTGGGATCGGGACGCCCAGATTGTTCTCCAAGTCGCAGTAATACAAGGTAAACTCCCGCTGGACAGATCATTAGCATACTCCGCGAATGGAGGCAAGACCAAGTCACTGGATGCTACTTACCCGCTCCTTGTGCCAGTTCACAGTGTCCCACACAATATAGTAACCCCGTTCATGAGCCGGGCTCAGCTGAGCCGTGTTGCCCATCTCGTCCTTGGTGAGCCAGACTTGAAGTTTCTTGTGCCATCTCCAGTTCCGCGTCGTTCTGAGTATATTTGTCAGCTCCATAACAATGGCCAAATGCAAGCTCATGGTAACCTTACAGCTCAGCTGCAGCCAGTTGCTGCTTGATATCTCCTGGGCAGCTGTAGAAAATCCACATCAAGGTCTCCTCGTTAAAGCTCTGAATCTTGGCCTCAATAGGTTGCACGTTCTTGACCATGTAGCAGTCAGGTATCTTGAACTTTGGCACAGCCGGCCTGGGAGGGATTTCGTCCAGTATAGAATAGATTTGGGTGGAATACAGCCTGAAGAAGGTCAGTTTGGTACGGAGGCTCGCGAAAAGTCCGGTTACACATACTCAGAAGAGTCCAACTGCAACCCTAAACTTGAAGGATCGATCCCGATGATGAGGGAGTTGTAGTCGGGGTAGGTATTCATCAAGGTACGCAAACCCTTCAAGCCAAACTTGTCGATAGCGGGCATGCCCTCCAGCGGATCTTGGACTTCACTGGCACGGCTCTTCTCCTCTTCCTTGCCCTTAGCAGACGGAGGATCATTTCCGATTGCGCCAAGCGGGTTCCTGCTACCAACTGCTTGCGAAGCGTCGCCCACCGAGGAGCGTGAAGCCATACCGTCTTCCCGATACACTGGCGGCTTTTGGCGTCCTTCTTCCTCGTTGACCGGGCTCCTCTGGTCCTGTGGGCGTCCAATGGCGGTTGGTGAGCGCCCGTCCGTGGTGCGCATGTTCCCTGTTAGTGCGTTCAACAAGCTGTTGTTTGTGCGATTGGGATGAATGGATGGAGTAGATCCGAACCCCAAGCCTGGCATTCCGCCTAATTCACCGTTTACACTCCTGTTCAACGGAGGGAAGTCGTCCGTAACGCTAGAGGGTGTTTGGGATGTTTGTCCCGAGTTCCCTTGGTTTCCAAATCTGAAAGCTCCTTGGGCCGATTGTTGTCGAGAGGAAAAGAAATCATCCTGTTGCCCTTGCTGCGAAAGCGGTGTAGAAGGACCGCGGTGAGCTGCTCCTCCGAGGTTACGAGCCCCCGTAGACCACATAGAAGCCTGGTTTGCTGTTGACAGCCCTGACGTGTTGGACAAGGTAGGAAACTCCCTGGGGAATGTTAGCACATAAGAATACGCCAGCTGCAGGGATGGCCTAGGAAGGGCGAAGTGTCAAGTCATAGGGGAGGGAAGTCGGAGCCGGCCTTTAGCCCAAGCCCTAACAGAATCTTCAAACGGTGAACATGAGGCGAATGAACTTACGACAGGTCCAACGGTGTCGCTGGTTGCGACCCGCTTAGACTTTGCGCAAAGCTGACGTTGCCGCCGCCCAACTGTCTGGCAGTTCCAGGAGGAACACCAGGGCTCCCGCCCATGGGCATGCCTGAGCCAAACGCCCAGCCAGAACCGCCGCTCACGGCCCCTATATCCAGACCAGTCGTCAGTCATAGCCCAATTGTACCCAAAGCCCATTATAGTCCTGACCTAGCTTTCCGTTCGGTAACCTATTCGCTACGCCACGTCCAGACTGTTGTGGTTGTTGTTGTTGCCCTCCAAATCCAGACATGCCGCGTAAAGATTGGGGAACCGCCCCTGTCATCCCGAGAGAATGTTAGCAGCTATCGACCAGTGGTGTCCACAAACTTGAAGACAACATGTAACATAAGGGGTGTATGTATGGGTAGGAAGACTGCGCCGCTGCCGCTGTAGGAGAGAGCGGAACCGAAAACGTCGAGAACAGCTTCGTGAGAAGCTGGTGAGTGGTGTCGTAACGGGTCGCAAAGATATATTTGACGTAATGGCCAGCCCTCAACACTCCTGCCATATATCATGGTCCGAGTTACGGATAGAACAAAGAAGCAAACATGTAGAAGGCAACGCCCACGGGCTCACGCCGACGCCTCGGTAGCGGCACCACCAGCTTGTCCACCAGCCTGTTCATGACCTCGACCCAACCCAATGTCCGGCACCTGCTTCGGGTAGGCGAGGTGTAGGCGGCGGCGGCGCATGATCACAGCGGCGGTCGGCGATTGCGGGTTTCGAGGAGACAGGGCAGCAGGGCAAACAGCGGGGTAGTCGGCGAAGAATGTTGGAATGAAGAGGGCGGGATTGCCACCGTACCTGGCCGATTCATGATATTCTGCGGTTGTTTGACCAGTCTCTCGGAGAGGTCGAGCGGAAGGGAGGGGAAAACGGATGTTGCTTTTCGGTGTTGCGGTTAGAAAGTTGCGCCGTCGAGTGGAAGGTGACGAATGGTTGAGGTGGTGTCGTCGTGCGCTGCGAGAATGAATAGATGTTTGCAGGTGAATGGTCGCGCTTTGGAAACTGAACGAGCGGGAGCTGCAGGCCAGGCGGACGGCACGCACTCGCTGCAGTGAGTGGTCACCGGGGTGTGGGGACGTTACAGTGTATCTTGGTACGTACCCATTGCCATGGTGTTACAGGTTGTTGGTGTAGGTTGCTTGTAATTTTTAACTTACCTGCGATCCCATATCCCCCGTCACTCTGCAAGGGCTTACACAAGCGGGGTCGTCCATCCAAAATGAAAGCGGTTTCTCAAAGGCTGGCAAGGGAATTTCAATTGATGACAACAAAATTTGCGGAATAAAAGCCCGATTTTCATAGGTTCAGATACTTTAAGAGATAAGCTCCGTGGATGGGAATTTGAGGACATGTGGTCCGTGCTTCAATGTCATCGCATGTCTCCCCCTTTTCTCGAAACATTCCCATAGATACCTATCCTGAGCGCCTCCCCACGGTAAGTATTCGGAGCAGAGTGCACTACATGGAAATCACAACAGACCAACCATACCAAGGCTTTTGCGTCCCTGGAAGATAACGTTTGAGGAAATATCCGTCTTTCTAATTTCCCACATCTCTTAAATTCTGTCTAGCGACTGCCTCTACTTAGTTGCTTTGCGCAAGACCAAGAGTTTGCTCAAGGCTTGCAGGGAAGTCGAAATCGACCAAGTGACGCCCGATCACCACGAGTTTTCCCATGATTTGACCCTCACTCTTGTCTGGGCTATCAAAAATCTCAAAAATCTCCCTTACTCCCTGTACCATCTTCTCGCTGCCATCCTCGAGCACTAACCGACCCTTCAATCGATGGATTTCGAAATCTGGCGTGCCAGTAGCGTGCTCATATCCAGGAAGAACACTCTCCCAGAGAACCCACCTCAGCCAAGCATCCAGCTTTTCTACTTGACCTGATGTCAGGGTCGGTAGCGGAATAGATAATGTGGATATTGTCTAGATTCACGTCAGTTGGTCTGATGAGCAGGACAGATACTACTCGTGGTTGCCGGTCACAAAGGAATGAGGGGAGACTCTTACCTTGTCGAGATGGCTGTGGCCCAGACTTGCCTTGTCCAGTTCCTCCACGCGGTCGTAAGCGTGCAGGTCGAGCAAGAAGCCTTCTAACTCCGGAACCACACTCTGCTTGGTGATGTGGATCTTGGCGAGCCCGTTGATGGACGTGATCCTGTCCTGAACAGCCTGCAGCTCGCCCCCGCTCACCAAGTCTGACTTGTTGATTACGATGACATCAGCGTGTGAAATCTGGACATGAGCGGTCGTCATGACTGGCCCGTGTCCGTGTTCATCACTCTCTTCATCTCCCTCAACCTTGCCAGTTGGATCATCCAAGCTTCGCAAGATGTTCTTGGCGTCCACCAATGTCACAATGCCGTCGAGATAAATTGTGCTTCCCAATCCATCATCCATCCAGAAGAGAGGGGCCAGGTTCCCCGGGTCAGCAAGTCCGGTTGTTTCGAGCAAGATGTAGTCGAACTTTCCCTTCTTCTCCATAAGGGACTCGATGGCGTTCACGCCGGTGTCTCTGAGACGATCATGATTTTGTCAGCTTAAGTATACTATAGCTGACGAGGGCAAGACGTCCAATCTATGAAAACTTACTTCACCGAACAGCAGATGCAGCCATTGCCAACTTCCATCCATTCTTCGACCGACTCCCCGTCCTTATTTACGGTGAGAGATTTTTCAATGTCCAAAGCTATGTCGAGCGTTAGCAGAATTGTGCTATGGGGTTGCAGCAAATGATTGACGAACAGTCTCCAAATTCTGTTTATCTAATCGTCAGCTAACCATTCCAAATCCGCCGAGAACAGGAGTGCCAGCCATACCGTTCATGATGACGGCAATTTTCTTTCCATGTTGGGCAGTCAAGATATAGTTCAAAAGGGTGGTCTTCCCCGCTCCAAGGTAGCCTGAGAATATATTAGCGGAAGTCGACCAACAATATGAGCCTGGGAAGGGAGAGCAAACCTGTTACTATGGTGATTGGAACCTTGACTGGCTTCTCCTCCTCCTCATTTGCGACCTCGGTAGTCTCGATGAGATCCGGCGGAGCATCATCGTCGTAGTCCATATTGAATCGAGGCTGTGCGAGGATTCTTGGTCGTGGATCACACAAACGTTAACGTGGAATGTTGTAGTGTGTAAATCACCTTACCCATTGGTTTCTTGTAGCCGCCAGTGGTACGTATTTATTTACCTTGGAAGAACAGATCGTTAGCCCCCGCCCTTCATTACATATACCGTAATTCAGATTACATCCATACTTACAAGGGTGTATGGTACCTTACACCCCAGATTGGGAGCTTGGGCATCTCCTTGATCTTAGCGCCAGGCACTAGGTAACTTCCCCGTATTCCCGCCTTCCACCGGCCTAAACTTGAACGTTACCCCCCTCCCCCATATCTCGGCTCCAGCTCAGCACAGGGGCAGCAGTTTCCCAAACCCCCATTGACGGCACCGTGGTCCCCAGATGTGGACAGTCAAGTGTCAACCTCCCAAGACCTCACCCAACTTCCTCCCGTCTTTACTTTATCTATTCCCCCGACATATCGATCCAGCAGAATCGACCACCATCCATACCGCTAGGGAATCGAGCGAACTTTACAGGCGGATACCACGAGCAAGGGAATACATTGCGACAGACACACAGCTGGGAGTCGCACGCGCTTGAGCTTGTCCAGCGGCCTCGTTTGTAGCTGTCCAGCTTCGCGTCTCAACCTACCCATTCTACCGAGCATCGCGCTCAGAGAGCGAAGAACCATCATGTCGCTTCCTCTAAGCTCTCCTCGGCTCCCAAGCCCGCCGCCGGCCCCCGAAATCCAGATTGGTCCCAAATCGCCAGCCATGGGCCCCATCGCCAACCGCCAGGCGCAACAATACGAGATGCCTACGATAGACCTGCTATCCCATCGTCGGATCCACCCAGGCACCAAGGCCGCCGATATGGCTGCCGGCCCTCCGCTGGTTCCTCTGCACCAGGTTCGTCCGGTATCCCCTCTAACTGTTCAAGAAGTTATTGAGCTGTTCAGAAATGAGGCTGACATGTTTTGTGTTGCGACGTGCAGCTCGACTCGGCCTTCCAACTCCAAGAGCATTTGGCAGCACTCCATTGGCATCATACGGCCGGTAACACAACTCCCATTACGAGGGAGACAGCCAAGATTCTTGCGACGCCCCCTGCTCATATCGACAAGACGGTCTGGCTGTATGAGCTTTGCCGCTTTTTGATTACACAATGCAATAACCTCATTGTTGGGTTCTTGTTTGATGAGCCGCCCTGCAGCGCCGCCACCTGCCCGGAGATGCGTGCGAGCGAGTGGCAGTTCCTATGCGCCGTCCATGATGCACCGAAGAGCTGCTGCGCAATCGACTATTGCTGTCACACCCTTGATTGGGCGGCCAACACGGTGACCAATCCCAAGTACTTCCCCAGCCGCTTCTTTGTTGACACCCATGACAAAAACCTGGCTTTGAGGCACTTGGTCAATATCTTCCGCCGCCTGCACCGTATGTTTGCCCATGCCTGGTTTCAGCACCGCAGCGTTTTCTGGGCTGTCGAAGGCCAAACGGGTCTTTATATCTTTTTCAAAACCGTTTGCGATCATTTCAAGACTCTCCAACACGAGAACTTCCAGCTTCCTCCTGAGGCTGAGGGATTGGAGAGCACAACTACTACATCAGGCGATGATGACGCTCCTCAAGTCGTGATAGAGAAGCCCAAGACACATCAACCTGGGGGGTCCGTTACTTTTGCGAAGCCCCCAGTGATAGCAAGCCGGGGAACACCGATTGGGGAACCGGCTGCTGATGATAGTCTCATGAGGACCAACACGAGGCGGCATATTAAGAGCAGCCCTTCTGTCGGCAGTGCCCTGACTACTGTTCCGGATGCGGAGGAGGAGGATGGCAGCAGCACAGCGAACACAAGAGGAAAATCAAAGGTCACGCACAGAAGGGTCCCAGAATTGGAGCCGGCTACGGAAGAAGAGATGGAAACGGACAATATTCCCGTTATTGTATACCATGGAGCCGCAGAGCCGCAGGCGCCCCATCAACCGACGGGTGAAGCTGAAACGACGGAACCCGAAGATTCGACATCCGCCGATACAGCGGCAGCTTCGCCTCCTGTCGAAGTGCAAAAACCGGAGACAGAAAAATTAGAGTCGGAAGAAGTCACAGAGGAGGCAACAACGAGCGCTCACGGACCTGTACAAGAAGGCGAACACGCATCTGAAGATCAGCCGACAGAGAAAAGCACCTCCGATGAGACCAATGAGGAGTCCGCAGAAGTCGATCATGATGAAGTAATACAGCCAGGCAACGAACAAGACAAAGGCTCGGAATCAACGGATGTCGCTGCGCACAATGAAGCCGCAACAAGTGCAATCCCAGCATTAGTGTCGGAGTCGGAAGATAGCGATGTTGATACGCCAGCATCCTCTTCTGGGTCTGCCAATGATGACCCCATTGGGGATGATCAGGAGTTGGACAAGAACCCCACGACAAATACTGTTCCCGATGCCGAGAGTGAGGAGAAGCCGGCAGGCGAGGAACCGACACTGGAATCCAACGACGATGGGTCTGGGGAGAAGCAAAATGACCATCATGACGAAACGAAAGAAAGTACTTCAGAGAGTGACTCGGCGCAGTCTGATACAAACACCGCCCAAGAGGAAGAGAAGGAAGAGGAAAAAGAGAAGGAAGAGGAAAAAGAGAAGGAAGCGGAAAAAGAGGAGGAAGAGAAGGGCGAAGGGAAGGGGGAAAAGGATGACAAAAAGGACAAAAAGTCGGATGAAGAGGCCACGGCTCCTGTCGCTGAGCAGGCCCCAAAGGTGGACTAGATAATCCGTCATTGGGAGCTGCCCATGTGAGAGATTTGCCGTTGTATTAAGCTACTGTTATTACATAGCGTAGAGGCATCATTAGGGGACGGCAAAAGCGAAGACGAATAAGGCGGATATGGGTAATTGAAGCGGCTGGGCTGGTCTCACGCACGGAGCTTCTTTTGGTGGTATAATTTGTGACTGAGAATACACGCTGTATTACGATTGCGAAAGAAGAAGCTGGTTCTGTTCTGCCCAGCATTGGTTTCTCATGCTTCAAGGGAAAATTACAAAGTGTCTTGATCTTGATCTGTAAATATGCATGTATGACCCACTCTCGGCTTACTTGTCCGTTAACGATTTTCCAGCAAAGCTCATAGACATGCTGTTATCGCTTCCATCTGTTCGTCTACAGAAAACAACCCATTTTCCGCCCCTTTTTCTATTATTTACGCCCCATATGCGGTCTACCCACGCCGATCTTTCGGCCGCCTATTCTCGGCAATGGCGAATCAAACTGATTCAACGTACAGTTGATAGTATTACACAAACAAAACAAAAAAACAAAACAAAAAAACAAAACAAAAAAACAAAACAAAAAAACAAAACAAAAAAAAAAAAGAAGAAGAAGAAGAAGAAGAAGAAGAAGAAGAAGAAAGAGAAAGAGAAAGAGAAAGAGAAGAGAAGAGAACAAAAGGGACGCCAAAAGTAAGTACGACTCAACCAGTCTCAAATACAAGAAACACCGACACAGCCTATCACTTAAAACTGAAACTCATACATAGCCACCGTTGTGGTTGTCTTCCCAGCCAGCAGCGTACGGAGAAAATGCATGACGAAGTTTGAAATAACAGGGCTGGAGAAAAGAGTAAGGGTAAGAGTAAGAGTACAGGGATTTATATATATATATATATATGCGAGAAGCAAAAAAGAAAGGAAGGAAAGTTGCGAACTAAAGTATGATCAAGTAAGAGATAGGTGTAAATGGAACATACTGCGGGGACAGGTAGGTTCAAGTGCAGAGAGAGAAAGAGGACTGAAAATTTCGTCGGCGTCGGGAAATTTTCTAGGCCCGTGTTTGTCGAAAGCTATCGTTTGTTGACTTATGTTCCCTCCTGGTTGGTGATGCTGTAGTGCCGTCCTTCTGCTCTGCCATGGTGATCCATGGAAACTCTTCCATTTCTCGGGTCTGGGTCAACCTTTCTTTTTGCTTGGGTAGTACTTATGGTAGTAGGTGAAGTAGCACCAAAACGTTGCAGAGCCGCACGCGTTGAGTGAGTGGTCGAGTGGTCGAATGGTGACTGGCGAGCCGGTCCGTCTTGTTTGGGACATTCTCATTCCGCCCCATACTGTAGCTGAAGGGAAGATGGAACGTTTCCTTATAACCCTATACCGTCGTTTTATACAAAAAAGATCGTCCCCAGCCGCACGGCACGGGACGAATGAGCCGCATCCAGTTATTCTTTCTTGCTGGTCAACTTCCGGTTTTGTTCTTCAATCACACGATGGATTTGTGGCTGCTATGGGGGATTTCAGCTTGTTGACATTGCTGCGTGGTTGATTTTGGAAAGCAGAGCTCCAAGCGAAAAGCACCGAGTGTGGAAATCCATTATGTTCCGTCCCTGATGGCAAAGTGGAGATCAAAACAGTCGCTGGGTTGTATTATTGATCACTTCACTGTCCTGTTGCTCTCTCTCTGTGTCTGGATTGGTATATCTGCTTGCTTTGTGGGCAATTGGCTCCAATTAGTGAATAAGCCGTCCCCTCCCTCCCCCAGGCAGAACGACAATTTGTCCGGTTGAGAGGTAAACATCATTCGTAGCCATATTATGCTTCGTATGAATCGGCCGTTAGGGACACCGAATCCATATTGTAAGCGGCTTTCTGTTTTTTTATTAGCACCCTGGCCTGTCCTGGCCCTTGTCCTAGTCCCGTTAATCCACGCTCTTCTCATTCCAAAAGCATAGTATTAACCCCACCGCTCAACTGTCCCTGGCCGTGGCTTGTTGTTCGTCGAATATCCATTCTGGAAAACACGGATCGTATCTGCCGCAGGTTCTCGCTCTGTGTCGACACAGCCGTGGCATTTCGCTCGTCCGCAAAGGCCCGGATGCTCTGCAGCATGGGCGTAAACCCTTCGTCGTTCGGTAACCACCAGCGGAGACAGCTCCCGTCGCGGAAGAGCTCTGCCATTCTTAGTCGCATTGTTCTGGGTGAGATATACCTGTTTGAAAGAGTCATTTGGTCAGCAACCTGTAAAGAGCGGGGAGTTGAAGTTTATATTCTTAATGGCCTTGTGATTCAACACGTTGGCTCAACACCTTCTCGTTGGTAAAGGGAGGGGGCGAAAATGTTCGTACTCACCCCATTCTTTCAAGCAATGCGAACTTCTTCCTGATCCAGAATCGGTAGGCCTCCTCCTGGTGGATAAATAAAGCCGCAATACCGAGACATGGTTGCATGATTATCAGGCTTCCCGCGGGGCTAAGCGGCCATGTCTCGACTGCCTCGATAATTTCGCATACCACATATGCGTGCTTTCTCAACTTCTCCATCGTCTCACTTGAGGGCTCTGTTGCGCCCTGGCTTCCGTGCATCAATGCGATCGAGTTCCATTCGCAAGTCAAGATCGTCGAGGCAAAAAATGGAGGCCGGAAAAGTAAGCCAGGCGTGAGCGGCTGAAAGACGCGATCTGTCCCTGTGGTCCCGTCCATCGGCAAATCCGTAACGAGGAACTCGGGATTTTCCAAGGCAGGATCCCAGCTGCTCTTCCACTCGTGAAGGGCGTTGTATAATCGGCAGTGCTCGGCAGTATACTCCTCTTCCGTCACTTTCTGCCTGGCACCTCTTCCAAACAAGAGTGACATCTCCATGGATATCATGCGTAGTCGTCCTGAGCACCCCTCGATTTTGTAGGAAAGTTCGGTGGGGTTTTCTGCCGCTCGAGTTTCGTAGTAATCGACATATGCTGTGAACCATTCCTGAGGAAGCATAGTTTCGGAGCTGCCCATTATGCCGGTAAACACGTCGAACCGTGTATACCACGTTAGGATCATGCGCCCTACGGGGTTCTGCATGATCGTTTGTGGCGTGTACAGTTCAGTCAGCACTTCTAGGGCAGCCTTCTGATGACCCATGAGGTTGACCCAATCGCCAAGATATTCCTTGCGTTGTCGTCAGTGCCTATCCACATTCGTTGGGAAGGAGGAGGGCTGTTATACTTACTTCGATGGTGGCAAGTTGCAAGATGGTTAACAGAGTCAGGTCCGTATGGCGTTCTTTCCTTTTCAAGAACCCCAGCAGTAAAGTAACACTGCGATTATAGAAATGCAAGAAGTCCTTGATCTCTCCTATCGGATTTTGCAAGGTATGATGGTAGGCGGCAAACCCCACCACGGCATAGAGCAGGCCCTCGTCCTGAAATACCAATCCAGTCAATATCTCCTGGAAAAATTTATCAGAATCATTCACGACCGAGTAGTGATAGTGCGTGATATTGTCCCGGTAGTAGTTGAGATAGAAATGGACGTCCCCGTCTGGCCCCTTCCCAGAGTCTATAGGTCCATGGTTGAAACTTAAAGATGTTGCCGATGCGCTGGACGGTAGAGGAATGGTCGGTATCGAGGATTGCATTGCTGCGCTTTCGGTTTCTTCTTCATCCTCATCCATGATCGGCGTTAGAAATCCATCTTGTCCATTTTCGTCGTCATCATCATCGCCACGTGAAGACGTAGGGCTCTCTTGCTGACTGTGGGCTGATGAATCTTTCACGGATCCCTTCGGTGGTGTCGGTTCGGGGTAGACACATTCTCGGTTTCCCTTTCTGCATCCTAATGTAAGGTCAGCGCGTTGATTTACGGCGGCTAGGATAGCTGGTTGGCGCACTCTCGCAGACTGGATGAGTTTCATCACACTAAAGCCTGTTAGCACTGCCATCGTCCGCTCGTTGTCAGGATATAATACCTTGACTCGCCTGCTCCTGCATGTATAGCAGCCTGACCTTGTGCGTCGATGTTTGATGTGATCCAATCCGGGCGCAGACTTGCGACGGCTTCTTTGAGCCTTGGGAGCGCTGAACATAATAGGCTCCGCATATCCGTTGAAATATCCACCGAGGTTTGGGTAAGCGGGAGACATTGGTGTCGTTCCTAAGCCTAACACCGGGGCTTGTGGTACAGGTATAGAAGCCCCATGTTGATTCGGAGGAGGATTTCCTCCACCACCTGACATCGAGGTTAGAAAGTGGTGATAATAGTCACTCATGGTGATAACTCGGAAGCTTGTTGAGGGCGTGCTATAATTGCTTGTCGCTGTTAGTCCGTACACGAAAAACCTGTCCAAATCCTAGGTTCCGTGTCTAGTCCGTGGTGTTTCTTTCGGACCACATTGAACTTCTCGTACTGAAGAACTGCCTTCCAAAGAATGCTCTAGCATGCACTGCGTATGGTAAGCAGGTAAGGATTGTGTAGATGGGCGAGCTGTAGGTAGTTGATCGTGGGTGAAGGGTTTCGCCAGGGGATTGTTGATAAGGACGACTTAAGGCTTGAGAGGAATCCATCCAGTAAGGGTAGGGTGAATATGATCCGATGTGCGGGACAACTGAATTAGAGGAGAAAGTTCATGTAGTGGTTGATCTGATGTATCTGGAGATGCCACGGACCAGCCTTGTTGTAGGACCCCGGAGATTAGAAGCTTTGTGATCCGCGTGGATCGGGGGTACACTTTGGACTAATGTTGAGGGGCCCAGAAACCCTTGCGAGACGTGTATGACAGGTGGCCGGCGTCCTCATAGGGTTCAGGGAGTGTATCCTTGATCAAAGGAAGACAGATCCGCCAAGCTGGGAGGAATCTTCTCGGGCACAGCTGGTTACAAGATAGTTAGACAGCTTGCCAGTGGCAAGAATTTTCTCCCACAAGGTAGGAAGCGGAGGGGCCGTGCATGAGAAGTCGATAAGTATGATTGTTGGCGGGGATGTAGCGGCTCTCAGGGCCCTCCCGGTGGTATGGTATTCAAGGAAGGTGCTACTAGCTTGAGGGGTGTCGATTTCCGGGTGGAAGTGTGATCGTCCGATGAACCACTGGTAAGAGGGCGGGTATGCGGGTGAGTTCCCACCAAGTGATCGTTGGTGGAATAAGGAGTTGAAGATATCCCTGTAGCTCTAAGTACCGGTTGCGTGTGGGCAAGCAGAAGGGGACATGGACCAGGAGGTATACGTCTTGCCCTTGTTTGATATAGGAATCAGATGAAGTAAGTAGCTCGGCACCGCGGTGACATGGACATACACCCAACTAGAGACAATCACCTGTGTATTGGTCGACGAGGAAGTCTAAGGGGGTGAACTGAGTGACGGTAAAGGTTGCTGGGCTGCTCGACCGGGGGCGGGAGAGACCGATTATACCCCCAGATGTCGATATGTCCGGAATTATGACGGTATTCACAAGAAGTTGAATTCGGAGCAAGCTACCAGAGAGACGAAAGGAGAAATTTAGGTGGCATTCCCGAGAAAGCGACGAGTGTTTACCGACCAGTGAAAGGTCCGTGGGAAGAGGAGAGGTAAAAGCGTCAGTAGCCTCACATGTACTCGATCCCTTGGTGCTGCTAGTCAATCAGTCGATGGCAGCCGGTGGAGAAATTCCAATGGCCAGGATAAACTACCTGTGATCAGCAAGGGTCCCGAGCAGATACAAGGGGCTATGAGGTGTACGCGGGGGGGGGGGGGGGGGGGGGGGGCGGCGTTGCCTTTTTTTTCTTTCTTTTTTTAATAGCCCCGGTTTAGTCACATTCACGCAAATCTCAGTCGAAAGGGTTTCCTACATGAATATCGTCGGGCAGAAGAGTCGAATATCATTCCCGTTGGATGCTGGGTATCTCTATGGAAGTTTGGCAGCAACATCAAGCGAAGAAAGCCGCAGAAATCTACACCAAAGACCGAGGCAGGTAGATGTCGGGCATCCAAGTGCCTGCCAGGAAATCCATCGTATCTCAACCGCAAAAGCCGAGCTACCCCCATTTCTAGGGAGCTGAGATTTGTTCATGCAGCATGGATGAAGCTTCGTAGTTCACTTCTCACAGTAGAGATACTTCCGCTCCGGGCTAGACTCGCTGGTTCCGAGGTAAGTGTAGCGTTCTCTGACCCTTGCTCTTTTTTTCTTTCACTCCTTGTTTCCTTTTCACACTGGCTCCTGTATCCGTCGGCCATATGGTTGTTAAACTCGGAGCAGGGTTGAGGGCTTAAGCTGTAGTCTATAGGCCACCGGAGTTTCCCGTAGAAAGGAACTGAAGCGGAGAGTAACGAATGATGAGTGACCCATAACCGCACCAAGGCCCGAGAGTCTTGAGGGTGTCTTTGACAGCTGAGATGTGGATTTTCCTCTGCCCCCCCTCACGGTCCACGGATATGGGTGCTTCGACAGGACCAGTTGAACCCACGTCGGCGCGGTGGGGAGCAAACAGGGTTGGGTAGCAAAGTGTCAGTCATCCCATTGCCAGTGCCAGTCCGCCAAAGTAGGCACACAACAGTGCGTGCTACTGCAAGGTGTACCACAGTAGATAGCTCTGGGAGCCCAGCTAGATAGGACAAGGATCTGCCAAAGTGTGAGGATAGCCCAGGCGGGAAGGATTGCAGTGCGGCTGGGCGGTGTCAAAAGTCAACCATATCTGTACAGTACCGAGGACCTGGCTCTCACCACCTTGTCGAACCTGCCAAGCACCGAGGACTCGAGAAGCCTCGAATCCCGTCAAGATGCGAGGTCATGACTGCTTGGCTCCAGCTGTGTTTTCGTAGCTGGAGGACGAGAGCTTAACGGCGAGACAGTGGACCAAACGGGACTGGTGCATTTTGGAGAGGTCTTCGGGACAGCCGTCTAGCCGTCTGCCAGGACGACGACCCCGAGCAGCACGCGGTGTGCTTTTGCGTGGATAAGACAATGGTACAACCACACAGCAAAGCCAGAAAGCGAGAGTTTGGCGAAGAGCCAATGGGAGGTTGCTTGATTCCCTTGCCATGGTGCTCCACTACCACTGAACACAGCGCCATGGCGGTGGGTCCTTAACTGTGACGCACATTGAATCTCTCTGACCAGGGGTCAACATCGGAGACGCTTATGATGGGTCATGGGCCTGAGAAAGTGAGAACTGACTCCTGTCACCTTGTTAGTTCGTCCCATATCAACACGCCCTTCCGAGTTCTGACACGGATATGGCCTTTCCATGCAGCCCCTGCACAACTGCCCAGCCCGCGGAAGACGTACCGTTTAGATTCGGCCATTTGAGGGTTTGGAAGATACCGTCATTAATGTGTCATTCATGTCTTGAGGGTATTGTGTCGCTTGACTGGGCTGAAAATACCCCGTTCACAGTCCACCGGCACAATTGGGGGTCGGCACTCGGCGGGCGTCAAGATCGAGCTCGACGTGAGTCAGTGTTGTTGAGACGGGAGATGGTGGTCTTTGTCGTCGTTGATTCTCGAGGGCGGGCAGCTTGCATGACAGGAGTCAGTGGTTGGAATTGGGTCAATCCGCGAGTCTCAAAGTGGATCACGTCTGATGGACAACGAAACCGGGACTGTCACTGCCCACTGGCGTGGAATGATGGAGCGTCCTCCGGAGCGGCTGCCGCTGGTGCAGTGTGGCACAGCGATCTGGAACCTGTACGGTGTGGGGTTATGGTGCCATGCTCTCCCACAGGCTCGTAATTTTACCTTGCGATCCACTCCAATATTTTTGCCTGCCCCACCATGTACCTATGCCCAGCCGTCGCCGCGGGCACGACACATTATCTTGTATTGGTAGAACGTAGTCGCAAAATACATTCTTCTTCTTCTTCCACTCCAATACTCACCTTATCTCCACCACCTTAGCCCGGCTTGGGATGGCGTTTCTCTTGGACAACTCTTGGCTCTTTCCGCTTGCCAGCAACACGTCCGTGGGTACGGGGTGCCGATCACGGCGCAGCCCGCGACAATGGAGGTTTGACAAGTCCCGTCTTGGTTTGTAAGTTGGCTTTCCACGGGCCGCGCAAAGGGGCATTCCAACTGAAAGGGTCCAGGGGCTGAACCGCGAACGAGATGGGTAATGGGTGGCTCAGCTTGATCTCCTTCAAGAGGATCATGGACTTCCATGGTGTTCCCATCGCACCTGCCTCATACCCCGAGTTGAAGTGGGTTGTGTGAGAAGAAGGTACAGATGTGTTTGGCTGGCATTGGCGGGGAGAGAGCTATTTCGCACTTGCCCCAAGCCCAACCCCTTTAACCTTGCTTCTTTTTGGACGGCGTGTCTCGAGACAAGACCACGATTACGCAACTACTGAACCAGCAATTCGGTGAATTCCACCAGCGCGAATTGCAAATTCCGTCTCCAACCATGGATATCCCCGCGGAAACCGAACTGGGCAATGTGCTGCACATCGATAGTGTCTGCCGTCGGTGTTGTGACCAAAGAGGCTGGTGGTTTTTGGTTCGGAGGTATAGCACCCAGTTGCTAAGGCATGGAGCAACGTCTATTGTACCTACCTACCTCTACAGAGGTATTCAAGGCGAGCGAAGCAGCACACCAGTACCGTCGTCACGTCCGCGGCTCGCTTTATCCTGTTTACCCATGCCAATCAAGAACATCCCCTCTGGACTTGTTGCTTGGGTCCCGGCAAGCCCAGGTCCTGTCAGAGAGGAGAGTCGGCGGGAGTTGCGCAGAGAGACCTAGAGGTAGGTTACCTTGGAGCTGGCTACAGGTAAGGACAAGAAAGCATTCGCTAAGGCCTGCAGATGATAGGATGTCAAGTGGTACGGAATGGCCGTTTGGTTATCATGAACCAGCAGCCAGGTGCAGACCAGAGTCTTGGGATTGCTCAATCCAGTTAGTCGTCCCCTATTACCAAAACATTCAAAGAGGGGTTCAGTCAATGAGCAGTGTCTTTATCAGCGCCTCCGGGGCCATCTCGATGGCAGTCCATATGCAGCATCATCCATACCACGGCCTACCCTCGCGTGCCTCGGTGTTCTAGCTCAATTCGAGAGCACAACGCGGGTGAGAGCCTGCAATGGATCAGGATGTTCTCCAAGGCTTCTAGAAGTCCAACCATCCAATCGAGTCTGGCTGGTGATGGAAATGAGCATCTCTTTTTCGGGTCGAGCCAAGTTTATGCAAGATGGCCACGACCTTGCTATGCCATGTGGTCGGTATGGTGTGGTACGTACAAGTGTCTTGACGGCCCGCTCGAAGAGTGTATGTTCTACGCTCGTTGCCAGTGGCCGTGTGTCCAGGGGAAGCTTCAGGGGTCCAACGTCCATTGCCAGGGGTGTCTGCAGGGGCGACGAGTCCATACAAGGGGAAATTCCAAGTCAACAAGCATCTGATGCCGGCACAATCACATTGACAGACAACTTCAAGATACACAGAATGCACGCCGGCTGGACTTGTATTAACATCTGACTGGGGAACGGAATTTGTTCCGTCATAGGGTAACCTCATGGAAAGCCATAAAAGATCGGAAATTTTCTACCCGCAAGGAAATACAAATACGAGCACTGCCTGGCTTCAGGTAATGCAAATCAAGCCTTCTCCTACAAGGCAGTACATCCTCGTCCGGCTCACTGTCGAGATTTCTTAGAGTTGCATTGTTGCTCCTTCCCATAAATTGCATCATTTACCAGAAAGATCGTTCTGTCGTGCTTTGGAAGGATCAGCCTGACATTCAACTTGGAGATTACCACACGAGGGCAGCTCTTTTCGATAGGGTTACTAATAAGTGGAAGAAGAAATCGGCTCTGCCCAATGGTGTCGGGCACAGTTACCACATGAGGCCACCAGCAAACCCGGCATCTTGGATACCAAAAGATGAGCATGCATGGGGCTGGAGTCACCACCTCCGGGCATTGCCCTGCGCCATCGAAGAGTCTGACAATCAGCACGACAAGGGTCCTGGCATTCGGATGCCGTACGGACCTTACCTGAAGCCAAGAAAACGGAACAAAAAATATGAAGCCAAGGAACAATGACTTCGGCGCAAGATCCCGTGTGTTCCTGTCGAGCATCGAGCCGCAAATTTTCTTCGGTGAGGTCACCTTTGTACACTACTTTCTTTTCTGTATGCATCATATTTGAATCCAAAGATTTTATCGTCAAAATTCCATTTGCTTCTCGTTATGTCCTCGGCCGTCTTTTCCCTTTTACTCATCCTGCTGGGCAGTTGCTTTCATCTCGCCTGCCACATACCGGACAGCCACCCGCAAATCAAAGTTGACGAACAACCACTTGTACCAAACTTACCAGCATTTGCGCCTTATTCATCATTTAAAACACTCACCACGGAGGCTCTTTCAGAGAGCTGTTACCACTCGCCTTTTGTCATGGCGCTTCTAATGACCGACAGACAGCTACCCTATTCTGTCACCTGCCCCGTGTTAAACGGCTATGACTTGATATTAATTCCGCTAATCTCTCCACAGACTCCTAATATCACTACAACGTAAGACCGGCTTCCTACGTAACTACTATTCCAGGCCCTATGATATGACATACTAAACCATAACATGTCGGTGATATTGACGGCATCAGGGTAGTATCCTGCGCAGCCTCATCACATGTTAAAGCTGGTTCTATCATATCTCACTCCGTCGGCAAATTTGGGTTTTCTCGTCGCTGAAACTTCTGAGCTTTTTGTTACATGACAGCACCGAGCGTGAGCTGACATCTGGATCAGCCCTGCAATGAGGACCTGGTCAACGGCTATCACGAAGAACAAACACCCATTGTGATGTATTTCAAACGCTTATTGTCAGAGTCGCCTGCAAGTTGTGTATTCCGACGAAGTCTCCCCATTGGAAGTTCAAGAGCATGTACTTGCCTACAACTTCATACCCGTGATGACCGCAGATGAAGGCGTGAAATAAGAATCTTCCCTTCGGGATCGATGTCAGCTTGAGAATGAAGATTGCTGGGAACGTCGGCGGGATACTACATCGAACGGTATTGGCACCATCACTTTACCGGAGCGTTGAGTGGGTGTTCACCCTGCAGGAACACAATGATTCTCCTCGCCAAAAGAACAACGCAGTATGAACAGCTGGGGTGGGCGGTTGTGAGTCAAGAAGCGCACCATCCGTCCAAGAAAATAATTATGGCTTGCCTTATCAGCAAAATACCATCACCTTCCGTGTTCAGCACCGAAGGAGATTGGAGCCGTTTGGGCGCGTCAGCTCAATATAACGGGGTTCCATTACTACGCAAGCTTATACGATCGAAAGGGACGACAGCATGGCTCGACAATCCCGGATCACAGGGATCACAGAAGCCTGCAAGATGTAATACTACGCAGACAGGGCAAAATAACGGTCAACTTCCACATTGGCTCCAGCCTGCATAGTTCTGAGTCGACATCATTGCTCTGTCGGTGTCTGTCAAGCGCTCTGCGTGCAGAGTGCCGGGTGACAGCCGCGTTTTCCCTGCTAGTTCCGGTCGGTGCGTTTGCGCCGGTCACGGACTTAAGTCGATTTCCCCTGTCAAGAGGCTATAAACATGCAATTAAAATCATATAGGAGTATACAAGCATGGTCATTTGGGTCAAGGATTGGGTAGCCCGACCAAGCTTTGTACCCTCTAATCCAGTCCTATGTCACATTACATTGTCAGCACCTAATCAACACGCGCCTGGGGTGTATCGTTTGTTCTTTTCTCCTCTCTGACAATATTTGAACTGGGTTTCGTATCTTTGACGACATCTATGTAGAGGTACTAATCAATATCTGGGTTGCACTGGTACCTGAATAATGCAGTGGCCGAAATAATGCACCAACCCTGGCCGCAGGACGTTCACGTCGCCTCCCGCCTGCATGGCACCTGTCGATGCGTTCTGGCGGTCCGTCCGTCCACGATGGCACTTGCACCCTGAGAGTGAATGGAAGCTCCTTCCCAAAACAACCTCCTTGATTCTATCCAAGAAGGTCCATTCGTACCTCTAGTCTAGCCACGGCATCTCCTTCCGCGAATTGCACTGGCAGTCCATGTCCTCGACTTTTCGCAATCTCTCAACATTGGAAAGTCTGACCCTCCTCTAGCGAACCAAGAAGGAGTGACCGAGCGAACTCCTTCCTCGCTTGGTACGGACCTAACAGCGATCACCCTTCCTCCGCTTGCCTTCCAATTGTTTGCCGATACAACCTCATCCATGGTGGCGGTCAAGACTCACTCATTGCGGCCCATCCTGTTGCTACCTTGAATCGGCATTGTTGACCGACTCTCAAAGCTCGAAAATATTCTGTCTCACACCATTAGCCGTTGACAGCTGCGACAGAAGACCTCACTACTCCCACACATCTTCCACGTCGACATGGGATACGAAGCTGACCCGCCGCGGCCCGGTCCGGTCGTTAGTCCCGGCAGCATATTCCTGATCGTTGTCACCATCATTGTCTTTTTACTGCCCATCTTCATCTACTTCCCTCCAACCCTGCCTTCAGTAACGGAGGCACTCCTCCAAACACACAGCAAGATAGGGCTGGATGAGTACCAACGCCGACTACCCAGGCACTCAAAAAGAGACAGCAAAGCCAGCACAAATGGTCCTGGCAAAATTCGGAGTTTATGGATCTTCCCAGTGAAGTCCTGCAAGGGCATTGAGGTACTTGAGAGCAAAGTTGTACCTGCCGGTCTCGAATACGATCGCATCTACACTTTTGCTCAGCTCAAGAGTCCGTTCCCGGTAGGGCTTGACACCCCGGACGAGGGAAAGAAGGAGCATTCATGGGAATTCATCTCGCAGAGACAGTTCCCCCGTCTTGCGACCATTCATGTGGATCTTTATGTCCCTGACATCTGCAAGGCCCGTAGCGGAGGCCACCAAGTATTGTCCCTGGACAACACCAACAAGTCTAGCTCGGCCAATGCTGCTTTGGGGGACTCCTTCATCGTTGTTCGTTTTCCCTGGCAGGAGCTAGGACTGCGCGGCACTCTGGCATGGCTGGGCGCAAAACTTTCGCGGGGGCTTCACGCCGTACCCGAAAAGGAAATCATTCTCCCCGTCTCATTTCCTTCTGAGAGTGAGATCGAGGCCAGGAAGTACAAATGGGAGCCGGTAAAGATCTGGCGGGATACGGTCACCGCGCTCAACATGGAGGCGGACCTACCTCGGGAGCTGAGGCTGTACTTGGGAGTGAGCAACCGGCTCGGCTTATTTCGCGTCGACCCGGCCCGATTGCGGGAGGTGTACCGGAATGCGCCCAAGAAGGAAGAGGCCGGCTATCAGCCCGTTACAGGCTGGCAGGATGCGGTGCGTTTTCGTCCATTTTCCTCTTCGTAGCCCAAAGACACGCGGAAACCCAAAACTAACCATATGTGAATAGTACCCCGTGCATATGCTCAACCTTTCGAGTGTCCAGGATTTTGACGCCAAAATT
This sequence comes from Sordaria macrospora, assembly GCF_033870435.1. NCBI lineage: Eukaryota > Fungi > Ascomycota > Sordariomycetes > Sordariales > Sordariaceae > Sordaria > Sordaria macrospora. The sequence goes on along the minus strand of NC_089373.1, from coordinate 3,474,480 downwards.
GACAAGGATGACAACCTCAAATCACTCGACCCGTTGAGGTTTCGAGCCAACATTATAGGTAAGTCAGTCTGGACGCTACAGCTCCGGGCATTGGCCGAGCAAAGTTTTCAAAGATCCTGGGACATCTTGCCTCCCCCCGGAAGCCATAAAGCGCATGGCGAGTAGAGCCATCAAGATTCATTCATGGAGGGTAGAAGGCACGTTGGTTGGGGGAACTTTCTCCAAGCAATTAATTCTCTCCCGGTGCAACATTCCCTATGAAGAAGGCCTGCATTATTCTCCAAGGATAAGGCCCGATTGCGCAGCGCTAATAAAGCACATATATACACACACACACATACTAACCTAACCACATCACACACACAGTTGACGGCGTCAAAGCCTATGAAGAAGAAACCTGGAAGACAATCCGCTTCAATCCCGGCCAATCTAACAAACGACAAGACAAGACCAACTTTCATGTATCATGCCGGACCGTACGGTAAGTTTTATATGCCACGCTTCCTCGCGCGCCTACCTCTATTACCTGGAGACCATCTCCCTCCAGGTTGACCAGGTTATACCCAAAGGAACATTCCCGACTAACCCCAACAGCTGCAAAATGCCCAACGTGGATCAAGACACAGGTTTCCGTCACCCTTCCGAGCCAGACCGATCTCTTCGAAAGTACAGAGACGTAGATCCGGGGATCAAGGGCGTTGGCTGCCTCGGCATGCAGCTCACCCCCTTGTTCAATGACCCTACTGCCGAACATGCAGGTAGTCCCAATGCCGATGATATAGTGATGGATAACTGGGTCGAAGTCGGTATGGATGTCGAGGTGCTCAGCCGAGGACCTCATCGGTACGCCAGGATGTTTGAGACTGATAGGCCGGATATCTGAGTCTATAACCATCACGGCAGCATCGAGTTCAGGCAGGTAAGCAAAAAGGAAAGAAGAAAAGGTGGGATAGAGTCATCAAAAGTCTTCATTTAGAATGGGTTGTTGTGCATTACCGGGTAGACTTAGACCTTTGTCGGACCTAAAGGCGTGGCTAGTCTGGAAAGCGACTGAACTTGACATCTTCATGGTTGAATCGCATGTACGGAAATGATAAGACTGAGAGAGATGAATGGGATTACTGAGAACAGCAAAGGGGATAAGACATTCACACTCCAACAATAAGCAAAGAAGCGAAGCTTGGATGTGTCAGTCACCCAACCACGCGCGCCAGAAAGCCCTGATCCAAAGTCAGAGACATCACCCTTCATTGACTCAGACTCCCGTTCATCCATTCTCCCTGGATGTTTCCAACCTCCATAGATTCAAAACAAAACAAAATATTGTTCAAGTTCATTTTCTGTATCGAGCCAAAACCGATCACGCCCAAGTAGGCTAACAGAAAACCACCCTACTTTTCCCACACTCCCTCGTTTTAGGAAAACCATCATACGTACTAATAAATCCATCCATCGTACAAACTTGTGTTTGCATAAACCATAAACCATGAAGCCCAACACATACTACAGACTCTTCGTTCCCAGAAAATTCGTCACTTCAGATCCGCCGGCGTGAGCGCCTGCACCATACTCGTTCCCTCGCTGAACCTCGTCCGGAAGATGCGGTTGGCGTTCTGGAACATGCCGTCCTTGAGACTGACGACGATGAACTGCGAACCCTTAAACCGGGTCTTGATCAGCCGACCAATGTTCTGCGTGTGAGAGAGATCGAGCGCCGCGTCGACTTCGTCGAGAATGTACATGGGGGCTGGCTTGAACTGGAGCAGGGCCATGATGAGGGAGAGGGCGATTAGGGATCTGCAGGATAAAGTTAGTGGAGGTTCTAAAAATGAATACATAGGTTGAACTGAGAAAGGGGGAGAGGGGCAAAGGGGGATGGAAGATAGCGTGCGTACCTTTGACCACCACTCAACTCGGTAAGACTCTGTTTCCACACTTTACCAAGCTGCACCTTGACTTCCAACCCTTCACTGATAGTCTTGCCCTCGGGGGGATCCAGCTTGGCGAAACTGCCGGGAAGCAGCTCGGCAAAGATCTGACCGAAGTCGGCATTGACCTTCTCCCACGTCTCCTGCAGCGCCTTCTTCTTGTAGTCATCCAAGCTGAAAATGGTCTCCTCGATTTTGCGCTTGTCGCGGATGACGGTGCGCATCATGTGCTTGAGCGACACCTCCTTCTTCTCGACGCTGTCGATCATGTTCATTACCTTGGGATTGATCTTCTTGCGCAGGCCCTGGCTGCGCTCCGTCAGGTTCCGCAGCGTAGACTTGCACTCGCCAATGTTCTGGCCTTTGAAGTCGTAGAGGGTGCCCGGTCGGCCAAACTGGTCCTTGGTCTCGGCAATCCAATCGTGCTCGCGCTCCATGTGCGAGGCTGTCTGGGCAGCTTGCTGCTGCTCCTTATGGAATTTCTCGATTTGGTGGCCGAGCTTCTGGAGCTCGAGTCCCTCTTCGGCGATTCGGGCATTCTTCGACCGGGTAGCTTCTTCCAAAGCCCGAAGCTCGTCGTCGTACACATGCAGCTTGGTCCGCTCGTCTTCTAGCTGTGCTAGGACAGAGTCATGTGTCTCTTGTAGGACTGTTCCTTGCTTCACGATGTCGTCGATCTCTTCCTGTTGGGCTTTAAGAGCAACATCGATGTCTTGAACCTGCTCCCGCGCAGCCGCGAGATCGGCAGCAACCTGTTCCGAGTCAAGTTGCGCCTCTTGAAGCTCTTTTTGCAATGCCTTGTTAGTAACAGACATTTTGTCCAGCGAGGCACGTAGCTTGTCGACCGAAGCTTGAAGCTCCACTAGCTTGGCGTCTTTGTTGTTATCAAAGTCCTTCATGTCCTTCTCGATTCTTTTGGCTTCCGCTGTAGCCTCCACTTGTCGTTGCTTGGCCTCCACGATCGACTGTTTGAGTTGGACTATTGTTTCCTTCATATTCGCAATCTCTTGGATGATCGATGATGACGAGTTGCCGCCGATTTGCTCCTCCGCTAGTTTGATCTCATGTGTCTTAAGGTCAAGTTCTTGCTTGATTCTCTTTGCTTGGTCGAGCTTCGTCTTTTCCCGGTATATTTGGGCGCGCAACTCATTGAGGGCCGCCTCGGCCTCCTTCAGCTGCCGGTTGATTTCGTTGAGCTTCTGCAAAGTAACCAGAACACCGCTCGAGTTGGGGGCACTTCCACCCGACAGTGTACCTGATGGATCATATGAATCACCCTCGACTGTGATACTCCTCATACGAACGTTAGGATCGAACGTCACCCTCTTGGCTGTGTCTGCATCGGCGCAGATAAGCGTGTTTCCGAAGACGTACTCCATTGCCGCCGACACTTCTTCATCGTACCCGACTAGGGACAAAGCTAGGTGCACCTTCCCTGGAGCAATTCTTTGCGCGTTGGCAATCGTTTGTGCCGAGGCCTTGAAAGCGGAGATCTTGTTTAAAGGAATGATCGTTACCCTCTTCCGCAGTCTACCACCCTGCAATAGTTGCGTACCAGTCACTTCGGTGTCCACAACGACGTTGTAAAGACGGCCTCCAGCGCAAATCTCCAGGGCGGTTCCAGCTTCCATATACTCCTTAGGCAACGAGAAGAGTTGTGCAACCAGTCCTTTTACTTTTGATCGGTCAAAGTTTGGGACTGGATCTTGGTAGTTGAAGTCGATATTTGCCACCTTGCGTTTAAGCGCATCGGATTCTTGTCGTAGGTTGCGGATGGTCTGTTGAAGCGAGCTTTCTTGCTTGTACATTTCCTCCTCCGACCCGGGTTGGAACCCAAGCTTTCCAAGCTCCTTCTCGAGTCTTTGGGCTTGAGCTTTCAGACCATCAAGATCCTTCAGTAAGCCAGCATTTTGCTCTTTGGCCTTTTTTGCCCGGGGTTCTTCTTCCTTAATTCGCTTCTCCAGATGGGCGATCTTGATTTTAGCTTGCTCTTGTTCCGTTGCCGCGGCGGTGACCCTGTTTCTCGCGTCCTGCAGTTGTCCTTGGTAGCCATTCTCCTGTCCCTCCTTAGACGCAACACCGGTTTGCAGGGTTTGTAGCAGCTCTTCCTTGGTGTCTGCCTCTTGCCTCTGCTTTTCAAGGGCCTCCTTGGCGGCATCGTATTTTGCCTTGGTCTTCTCGTATGTCTTGGTCTTTTCCTTCAGCGCCGCTTCCAGGTCGGCGACGTTCTTCTCTCCGGCTTTCCTCCGTTCTTGCTCCTCCTTCATACTGCTCTTCTTCAGATCCACAACGGTAGCAAGCCTAACCAGCTCGTTGGCGTGCTTCTTTACTGCTTCTTCCAGGGCTTGCGCCTTGCCACCTTTCCGCAACTCCTTGTCGCGCTGCGCCCTGACACGTTTTAAGTCGTCCTCCAGATGGGATATCTCGTTTTTTAGCCGGATAGCGGATTCCTCAAGCTCTTTCTGGCGCTGTTTCTTCGCTTCAAGATCCGATGCTGACTGTTGTAGCTTCTCCTGACACCTTACGTAATCATGTGCCACCACAAGCCTTGTTAATCGCTCCAGGTCGTTTTGTGTTTGCTGAAAGTCGAGGAATGCGCGCTTCTCGGTCCGTAGCTTCTCCAGTTTCGGTTCGATCTCATCTCGCAAGAGTTCCTTGATCTCCTGTAACTTCATTTCCTTCTTGGCCATCGTCTTGAGCGCTTTGTCCCTCCTGTCCTCGAACATCCTTGTTCCGGCTGCCTCCTCGATCATGGCCAAGATCTCAACGGCCTTCATATTCAACACCTTTGTAATACGACCCTGCATGATGAGGAAGTTGGGGTTGTTGATGTTGAGCTGTACCGATTGGAAGAGATTTTGGACGGTTTGTTGCTGCGCGCGATGGCCGTTGATCAGATATTTCGAGGTACCTCCGAGCACGATTTGGCGCGTCACGCTGATTGTCGCATACTCTTCGAATCCGATTGGTGACTTTTTCTTGTCTCTATTATCGAACACTATTGTGACGCTGGCCTTCGTGACGCCGGCTTGGCCTCGCTTGTAGATAAGATCCTGCAGGTTTTGAGCGCGGACTGTTGACATATTCGTGATTCCGAGAACGAAGCAGATGGCGTCGAGGATGTTGGATTTACCACTGCCGTTGAGGCCGGTAATCGAGTTGAAGCTCTCGTCCCTGTGTCGGCCGGTTAGTTACGAAACTATGATATCTTGAATCGCCCGGATGATTCCGTGTCCTTACCATCCTGAAATCACTGTTCTGACGGCGTACGATTTGAAGCCCTATTCGACGCGCCGGTGTGTCAGCTCTGTCACAACTTGAAGTTGTCGCATTACACGTGGGATCCGGTCGCGACTAATGGCGCGGTGCAAAAACACGTACGTCGATAATGACTTCGGTAACCCTCATGTTGGAGTCGTCGTGATTATGTCTGAGGAATCGGCAGTGGTGCAAAAGTTCGGCGCTGCTTCAAAGACACGCCCGCCTTTGCCCGAGCAAATCAAGAAGATTGATGATGGACCCAACGTTTGTTTACTCTTCTCAGGCACCATCAGGGTTTGGGGGAAGGGGGATGTGGGCCACGACTAGACGCCCCACATTCGCGTCTGCACGTGCCCGTCTGCCCCTGGCGCGATGCTCCCAAAGCGGGTCCGAAAGGGCGGCTCTGTCACACTTGGTGTGTGCTTTGCGTACCCCTTTTCGGTCCATCATAATTCTTTCAAAATGGGTGGTTTTCAATTCATTGTTTCAATCCCCGACTTTCACTTGCCTGCATTGTAAGATGCCCGCTAACATCATTAAGCATATATGTAATGCTCTCGTCGGCACATATCTCAGGGTATTCGGGCTTGGCCAAGGAAAGATCTGGACACGATGCTTCCCGCGGCGGAATTTTGTCCTCCGTCTTTTAAGAGCATTTTATTCGGCCTGAAGCAGCATATCATTACGTACCAAAGACGATGCGAAACGGACCTGATTTGTAAATCGCACGAACCCCAAACACATTGTGGATCATTTCCTTCAAGTGCAGGCAAGGCATGGCCCGCTCACCCCGCTATAGCTCTTGGCGCTGAATTGGCCGACCGGAGTCCGGGATCTGTGAGCCTCCATCCGTCACCAAAACAGGGCCATGCCGCTGGAAGGCAGTCGGCCACAGGCACGCCGCCAACTGAACACAGTGGCAGTCGCACGACTGGTGGGTGGGAACCTGTAGAGGAACGAATTGAAGGCACGTTCCTGTCCACCTGCACCTTCCACCAGCTCGTCATAAACTCTTGAATCCTTTCCCCCTCCATGTTTTTCGTGAAACATTGAACGATCCTCGTTCGAGATCATTGTTCGGCTTTTGATGGTGTTATATATATACTTCGCGCAGTTCCAGAATAACCTAATTGACAACGACCCATCAACCGTCATACCTTTGTCTCGACGTCCTGCCATCCGATCTCACGGCCCATACCTACTAGCTCCGACCGGCTAAGCCATCACAACCAGGAGTCCATCTCTGTCGACCAAGTGAACTTCCAAAGAGAAGACGACGTTACGGCACCATCTTGAGAAAGACAACATACGAAGCGAGGGCATTCATAACTTGCCACTGCCCATAGTTCCCAGCAGCTACACACTTGCAAACGAATAATAACAGCCCAGCAACAAGGGGCGTCCTCTCCATGATTCCTCGAACAATTGCCATCTGATGCTCCCTTCGAACAACGAACCCTAGGCGCCGAGGTCTGCGCCCTCCCCGCGAGGACACAATCAACACAAAGCCATGAGTCTCACACAGCGTTCCTCCAGGAGTACCCTCTTGTCGGCTTCAAAAGATGCAGATGACAACTCTGCGCGCCCACGAAATCGCCGGGTAGCGAGCAACCGAAACGATGCAAACACATCCTCCGTCTACTCAAGTCCAAGCAGGACGCCAGACAGAGGTGCCTCTCCGATTCCCGCCGCACGCATAGGAGATGTCACTGGCAGAAATAATTCTAGACTTGAGGTCGCGGCGGGCTCTGCTCGTGCAAGTAGCCCCAGAGGCGGTGGTGGTCTGCTCGATGGATCATGGGCTTCGACGTGGGCTACCGTTTCAGAATTCACCACATCACTACTTACCGGTGGGGAATCATATCACACCGGGTCAGAACGATCAGCAACGAGAACTACTGGAAAACAGAAGGCTTCCAACAGCTGGGGTCCCGAACCACCAAACGAATCGAGGCCACGCTTAGCGGATGTTGGGTCAGGATCAATGACTGAGCGTGAGGGGCTTCTCAGAGCACTCAGGACAGCAAGTGTACTCGAAAGCCATGAAGGCGTCAATGGTGGTCTGGATGTTTCTAGGAGATTCAAGAAGCGTAGTTCAGACGAAGACCTGCGAGAAACTTCCCAAAGTCAGGAAACAGCAGAGCACCTGGTGTACATTCACCATGTACAATCAACCGACACCTATGCCGGGATCGTGCTTCGGTACAAGTGCCGTGAAGACGCATTTCGTAAGGCCAACGGTTTATGGTCCCGAGACAATATCCAAATACGCAAATGGCTTGCCATACCTGTCGACGCCTGCGAAATCAAAGGGCGCCCTTGCGAAGGACCCTCGTTTCCCGGAGCTCATGTTGATTACTTGGCCCGTACACCGGAAGCAACAGACCCATTTGGTCGAGACATCTCCAACAGCCGAGAGTTTTTCGGCACCTCGCCCAACGACCAAGGCGGGGATAACAAGTTACAAACAAATGACGACGAGCGACCATGGACACACGTGCGCTGGGTATCACTCGACTCGTTTCCTGATCCTGTCGAGGTCGCACGTGTAGAACGCAAAGTTTTGGGCTACTTCCCACCGCGTCGGAGGAAGAGCATGAACACCACTTCCACCATGACGTCGCCTAGGACGTCGATGGACGTCCCAGGCATCACCCTAAGTGGAGAGGCAGGTCCTGGAAGTCCCGGTAGCGTCTCTTCCCGCCGAACTAGTCTCATGGGAAGTCGCCCCAATTTAATCGAGGACGATGCTCGGCCGGCATGGATGAGACGGCCTGGAGGCGTAGGCTCGCTGCGGAATGTGAGAGCACCAGGACCCGAGAAAGATTACTTCAACACGTGGACAAATAAGCATCTACCAGGACTAAACATTGATACTCTACCGTCCATGGCCGTCCTAGGTGCCGAAACTGCTCACATCGGATTCACCGGTGGCGGAGAGCACCCGACTATCGTCGAGAGTCCTTTTGAAGACGGAGGCGATGCCTCCACGATAAATGGGCAAGGGTCTACTGGGCTTGACAAAGCGGCCGCGGCGGTCGAGAACTGGCTGCGTGGCGCATTTGCCAAGCGGCCAAGTGGACTAAGAACGCCTTCTCTAAGCACACCAAGACGGTCGGCTCTGGGGCCAGAAGAAGGCGACCTCATCGAGCTTACCGACACTAATAGTGACGATGGTCGAGGAAGCAGCGCCAATCCTGCATCTGGGGATATGGGGGACACAGGCCTGTTAAACTTCGCAGTTGGTACGTCTGGAAGAAGCGCCACAATGGGCGGGAATGGGACAGCGAGAGAGAGGTATCCCAGCGGCAGTCTGGCTGGGAGAGATAAGAAGGCGGACTGATTGTAGCCTGGGGAGCAAGATCGCTCGGTTGCATAGGATGTCGGGTGATTTACAACTTTGGATTCCTGAGGGGCAGAAACCCATGATAAAGCAGCATATTAGTAAAGCATAATGGCGGTCTCTTCCTGCATACCAAGGCGCCGGTGAAGTTGGTCAGTTTCCGTTAACATTCTTTTTGGCGGTTTTCTATATATCGAGAATTAGAGCGAAAGCGAGCACATTCAAAAGCAATCATTAGACAACTGTATTACCAAAGAGTAGATTTCCTATGCGCCCATATCCGGTCTCCTTTTGGCTCCATAAACACTGTGGTACGATTTCGATGTTCAGGTGTACCGTACCGTACCTACCTTAGATATTTGGCCACGGAGAAGTAATATATTCAGCTGGCGAAGGGACATTTGACGCCAACTCGAGCCCCTGAATGGCTGGGAAGGGGCGAGGTACACGCATTAAACCCTAACCCAGCGCTTAACCAGACGTGGACCGACACTGAATCTTGACCACCGTCGACTAGGGAATTGAACGCCAAGAACTCACCTTCAACAGTCATCCACGTCGAGAACCTTGAGGAACACACAATCCGATAACAACACTGCACGTGGAGAGTCATCGCAGCATCCCAAGCCTCAGTTTCGACGCAGTTTCTAAATCCATTCCTCGCCTCAAAGCTCAAATCTCGCCGTCCGAATGCCGATTTGCATCGAATGCAGACATCCTGTGAAGACGTTATGGAGGGAGGGCGCAGGTGACAAGTCGACCGGACACAACATCCGGTTGACGGTGTGCAAGAACTGCGGCCGCTTCTGTGACAAATATGTCGAGCACGACTTTGTCGTTCTGTTTATCGATCTGGTCTTGATCAAGCCGCAGGTATGTGATGAACAAACTCATAAACCAATTGGGACACATCAGGTGCTCCTGGCGATCAAGCTCCAGTGAGTGAGTGAGCGAGCTTGGAGTATACTTGTGAAGGGAAAGACAGAGTTTGATGTGAAGAGAACAACGAGCTAACAGGTTTATGGTTGGTTATAGGTCTACAGACATTTACTTCACAACACATTGATGAAAGACGAGGATGAATTCGCAGTAAGTGTCGATTGCCTGATTCCACCGGTATATATATATATGGGTTACTGACGTATCGCATCTAGCCTTCCATCATCCGCCTCGGAGTCCTCCTCCTTCTCTTCGATGTCTACCTTACATGGGCACGCATCGAGAAGCAATCGGTTCCAGCTGCCAGCTGTGTAGATGACAGCGGAAACGTCAGCAACTTTGGTCGTCTGGCGCAACAACCCATTGTGCTACAGTATATGTTCTTCCGTATGTCCAATCCCATACCATGAAACTCTCCATCTCTTTCCTTGATGCTAATAGACACAAAAGTCCTCCTCTGCACCCTCTCCACCCTCGCCTTCCACGGTTCCATCCGCTTCCTCACCTCTAGCCGTTACTCTCCTCTCCACCTCCTCGGCATTCTCCCGCAGTTCAGTCGGCCCAACTCTGTCTCAACCGCCCTTCTCGTCTCGTCTTCTACCAAGTTGTTCCCCATCCTTATGGTGATATGGGAATACGATGTCCCCGCCGCGGCGCGTTCGCTGGGCTGGGCGGTGGTGGCCAACAATGTCGAGGCGCTCAAGATCCTGCTGGACTGTAACTACGGCGTGGCGACGCTGCTGGCGACGGCGGGCGCGCTGAGCCGGTGGGCCATGGGAAGGGCCGTCTTGTGGGCGGCTGGATTGGACGGGGTGGACTCGGTTGGGGAGCATAGCGTGGCGGAGGAAGGAAAGGTGTTGGGTTCTCTGTTAATGTACGCGAAGGATTGGCTTGGGAGGTTAGCTGTTGGTTGATATTCACGGGCTTGTTGTCTGTCATTGTGCCTCAGGGAGGTGTGTTTGAAAAGTATTTACCATCGTCTAGCTTACTCGTCAGGACTTGAAGCGGCCCTCCCCCCAGCGAAAAGTAGAGATCGGAGCGGTTGCATGGAGGTGGCATGATTTGTGTTATGAATAACCATCATCTGTAAATAAAAGAAGTGTATCGAATGAAACCATTTATTAGCCACATCTCCTCGTTGTCAATGGTGATCACACACACAGTGGCTGTCGTCTTGAAGGCCAATTCATCAGGGCCCTCTTTCCTAATGCTTCTGATAATGCACCAAAGTTTTGAAAGTTGCATATTTCGCCCAATAACGCCATGCCCGTCTTCTCCGATATGTGTATAAGTGGTGGTTGGGGTATTCATACAACCCTAGAAATGCCACGGTCCAGATCCCGTCTGCTGGAACGGCTCCCTCCAAATCTTCTTCTCTTTCTCGGCCATTATTGCCCAGCGCATTCCAGACCTAAATGTCTGTCTCGTCTCGGATTCTTGGCCCCTTCGTCAGAATCTCTGTGTCGTGTTCGTCTAAGTCGTTACCGCCGTCATCTCTCCCGCTTCAGTGGTGAATGTACTCTTTGCGCAAATCGGAGCGTCTCGGTTCGATGAGGGGATGTAGTTGCGCCAGGAATGTGATAGCCCACATGAGATAACAGCTGATGAAAGCGAGGATGAGAGATGATCGCCATAGTCTGCGCAATTTGGGTAACAGGTTAGCTGGTGTTCTTGGAGGTGGCGCCGGCCATTACTGCTCGGAAACACAACAAACAAGAAGACATAGGCAAGCAAATGAAGAAAATAAAAAAGTACGTACACTTGGTTCTCACCCTTGGGCGAAAAGATCCAGGCGGCCACACACATGCCGGCGACAACCACCAGGCCGATGATAATACTCCATCTGCGCGCGCCAGAAGCAAGTTTGTCAGTTCAGAGTCCCGGCGCGGTTCGGCGACGGAAATTGAAGGACTGGAGCACTAACCCGTTCGCCATTTTCCCAGTATTTGGTTATCTGTTGTTTGATACGGACGACCCGGGCACAATAATTGTCGATACGGACGCTAGAAAATCGAGCGGGTTCGTGATGGTTCGCTGTTGTTGCTGTCGTTCTTGTTGGAGTACCTAGTTGGATCGCGGATGATGTCGTTGGCGGATTCACAACACAAGGCGATTGCAGCGGCAGGCTGGCAGCTCGCTGGCGCGCAGCTACATCCCTACTTGTACCCTACAGGGGACAGTGGGTGGCAGGAGCACCGCATCACTTGCGCTTTCCGATTGCGCTGTAGGAGCATCTGCACTACGCGCTATTTAGCTGCTGACTAAGGCAGATGCTTAAGTAAACAGTGGGCAAGCCTGACTCCCCTGATCACTGTATGGCCGGAACGACTTGACCTTTCAGCTTCAGTACCTTTGAAAGTCTTCTCAAATCGTTCACTTATTCTCTCTTGGTGTTTGGGTTTCGTCGATCGTATCAGTAATGATCATATGCAGAATTATTACAGGTAATTTGGAGAATAGTCATCAAAACTTGGGGTGACAGTTACCCTCCGCGTTGTTAATGGCGAAGCTCAATGAACATCCATGGATCACCGACCGTTGCCCGAACCCCTCATTCGGCTCTTCTAGCGACAACGACTAGAGGACACCGGATCTCGGATTTAACTGGTGCAATGGGACTGGTATAAATCAATGTGTAGTCCATTTATCACCCCAAGTAGAGCTTAGAGAAACACGAACTTGTCTCGACATTGCAACTATCCCGTCTCTCTGTTAGAACAACCTCTTTGGGGTGTAAGACGCTGAAGTTCCCTGAAGTTTACGACCGTATCGGAACGAGCAGAAACCCTTGACAGGAGTAAACACCAACAACGACAGCAAAAATGACTCCGAGACTGTTTTGGATTGGATTGGGCAACATGGGACGGGTGAGGATCACTTTGACAGCTTCGAATTTGCAACAGGAGCATATCTAACACCTGTGCAGGGGATGTCCACAAACATCGTGGAAAAGGCAAACCTCGATCAGCCGCTACTGATCTATAACCGTACCAAGCAGAGGTGCATCGACCTCAGCGAAAAGCTTCCCGCCGGAAAGACGGAAATCGTTGACTCCATTGCCGAGGGCGTAAGCAAGGCGGACATCATCTTCAATATCCTCTCCAACGACGCGGTGGTGGAAGCTTCCATTGCTGAGATTCTGAAGAATGACATCAATGGGAAGCTCATTGTCGAGTGCTCTACCATTCATCCAGATACGACCGAGAGGATTGCTAAGCAAGTTGAAGATGCGGGAGCTCAGTTTGTTGCGGCTCCTGTCTTCGGTGCTCCAGCCATGGCGGACGCTGGTCAGCTCGTCGGTGTCCTGGCCGGACCCAAGGCTGCTGTGGACAGAGCCAGGCCGTATTTCAAGGGCGTCACAGCCAAGGCCGAGGTCAACATGAGCGATGAGCCTTACCGGAAGGCGTTGACGCTCAAGCTCATTGGGAACACCTTCATTCTCAATATGGTCGAGCAAATCGCCGAGGGCCACGTCCTAGCTGAGAAGTCCGGTCTGGGCACAGAGTACCTGCATCAGTGGATCGAGGGCATGTTTCCGGGTCCCTATGCAGCCTATTCGACTCGGATGCTCACGGGAGACTATTACAAACGGGATTACCCTCTCTTTACCGTGGATCTTGCGAGAAAGGACGCAGGTCATGCGATGAGCCTTGCAAAGGAGGCAGGTGTGAGGTTGCGCAATGTGGAAACGGGCGATGCTCACCTTGCTGAGCTCAAGGCGCATGTTGGGGAGAAGGGTGATATTGCCGGTATCTATGGCGCGGTCAGGATGGAGAACGGCTTGACATATGAAAACGAGTAAATCCCTAGAAGTCTTATCACCCAGATATGTTGCTGTAGCTTATAGAAGAGTAAGGGTGTCGAGAATCAGGTGGCCGAGGTGACATACCTACGGAGGTAACGGATGGTAGTTTTGTTATCGGATGATCTGATTATTCCCCTCCAGTGCGGAGTAGCGAAGGAATCTGGAAGCTGTCCCGCTCGACATTTTGTGGAGTTTTCTGCCTGTCACACAGCGCATCTAACCTTTTGGAGCAACAACTGCGGTCACTGTATCCTCCCAGTGGCACCCGCCCCGGCCGTCCCTTGTTGACGCATCGAGTACAAGATAGTGACGGCTTCCTTCCTCTCCCAACCTCGAGTGCCGTTTGATCCCGTTCGATTGAGTTTCTAGGGTAACGGGAACACAGCCGGGAATGAGTTTGTCTGTAATTCTCAGGCTCGCACTGGTTTCTTAGGTCGGGCGAGCCTGGAAAGGGTATCGCGGCTCTGTCTAGTTTGTCACGATATTTTGTCACTGTCAGCCTGCTCTTACCTGTCATCACCCAAACAACAACTTCGTGAGGAGCCATGTTTGTGCGAACTTCCCGCAGCTCGTGCAATGCATGGACCAACGCTACATTCTCAAAGCAGGTAGGCTTTCTTTCGCCTCCAAAATTCTCATCGTTCTGTCGTTCTCACACTCGCACTCCAGGTTTGCTCTGCGAGAACGCATGAGTTGCTGATCCGTTCTTTCGCAACCACGGCATCCCAGTCAAAACGTCAAGAAGCCGAAGCGGAAGAGAAGCGCCAAGTGAGCCCCAGATCGGGGCCTTCTTCACCCAGAAGCTCATACCCCTCGTCTGCGGAAGCGAGACAAAAGAGGGACAGTGACAGAGTATGGTCACCTCCCGTCAGCTATCGGGTCGCCCTTCCATTTCTTCTCATTGTTCATGACTGACCCTCTGTGCAGGAGTTCCTTATTTCCGTTCTCGAGTCGTCGGCTACCAAGCGCGATGCTCGAGGTTATCTTCAAACTTTCGGCTCTCCCGCAGCCCTAACCAGCACTGGGCAGAAGAAACCATCCGCCATCGGTATCTTGGGCGTCCCAGCCTCTGTGGCCGGCAGGCCTGCCTTTGTGCAAGGACCAGAAAAGGAAACTCCGGTCAAGACAAACGAAGCACCACATGTGGCCGTTGTGAAGCTGAGGGCACCACAGGCGTGGGATGACGTCCTCCTTGATGGTGTCGCGAAGACCCTCACCAGGCTGAGAGATCTTGGTCTCCTCAGTGTGATTGTCCTTGGTTGCGACGACATCAAACCCAACCAAACTTTTAGCTGGCAAGAAATTGTCACAGAACAGACGGATAGACTCTTGCGAGCAATCGGTCAGTTTGGGTCCCCGGCCGCCGAAGTTGTTGACTCGGGGATATGGAAATCAACCGAAAATCCTCAGATTACATCCTTCGTTCCCTCCAACCCTCTTTACGTGGGGTTCGGAAAGGCGTTTACTACACCACTTGCTAAAGGGCACATATTGGTCGTCCCCCCGCGAGCATACTCCGATGCGACTCTTCAATACTCTAAAGCTGATGCCAATGATATTGTCATTGCCCTAACGACCTTCTTTGCGGGACTGCAGTTTGGTCGACAATATTCGGACTACCGGGAGCTGGCGGAGAAGGTCAACGACCGTCAGCCTTTCCGAAGGGCTTTGGTCGATCGTGTTATCGTTATCGATCCATTGGGCGGCATCCCATCCCACAGACAAGGACACGGTACACAAGTTTTCATCAACCTGGAAGACGAGTTCAAAAACATCCGTGACGCTCTCTACGAGAAGACTCAACCTACTTCGGCAGGTACGAAAGACGCTGGTGTTGGTGCCAGGGCTTCCGTACATCTGGAAAACCTGCGGCTTGCCAAATCTACGTTGGCCATACTTCCATCAAACGCATCCGTGGTGATGACCAGTCCTGCGGAGGCTGCAAATATCAACGTATCAAAGCGGGACGACACTGAAGCCAAGCCTGGTGGGTTCGCGGGTGAAGTTAAGACTAGAACCTGGCGCAATCCTTTGATTCATAACCTACTTACCGACCGACCCATCTACTCATCGTCGCTTCCTATCGGCCGAATCAAACCCACGCACCCAGATGAGGAGATCGCTCTCTCACGAATGCCCACAACTACCCTAGCCAAGAGAGGACTGCCAGTCACCATCTTTCCTGATCCACGAGCAAGTCCTTGGAAGCCACCACAACCTGGCGTTCCCAGACTCAGGCTAACGGATACGTGTATCGATCTGCCTAGGCTCGTACACCTGATCAACGACTCCTTTGGAAGAAAACTTGACGTTGAACATTACCTCAATAGAGTCAAGGACAGTCTCGCAGGCATTATTATTGCCGGCGAGTACGAAGGAGGCGCAATCCTCACATGGGAGACGCCATTTGGTCTTGATGAAGAGACGGCCTACCGAGAGGGCCGACTAGTGCCGTATCTGGACAAATTTGCAGTGCTACGCAAGAGTCAAGGAGCCGGTGGCGTGGCAGATATCGTGTTCAACGCAATGGTTCGAGATGCTTTTCCGGAAGGCGTCTGCTGGAGGAGCAGGAAAGACAACCCGGTCAATAAGTGGTACTTTGAGCGGTCTCGAGGTGTGCTGAAGTTGCCACAGAGCAACTGGGCCATGTTCTGGACGACTCCGGAGGCGGTTTTGAACGACCAGATGATGAGAGACTATGAAGATGTGTGCAGAAATATTCTACCTTCTTGGCAAGATACCACGAAGCCAGCGGACTGAGGAACAGGATTCGAAGATTTTGGTTGGTTGCTGTTGTTGTTGGTGTTGGGTGGTGGTGGGGGAGTCGGGTCTTTTGAGATAAGTGTAGGGTACCGTGTACGAGTGTGGATTTGGGCACACGATAAGACTGGCGATAAGAGGCGCACTCGGTCGAGTTGTCTTGGGAGGCTTTGAGGTCGTTTGCCATGTTGAACTAGAAGAGGGACCACCATGTCTGTATGGAAACCAGTTACATTGATTATCTCACCTGTCCGGCCTTCAGTGGGCGATGCCCTTTCATCATGATACGAAAACGTACTTGAAACGAATGTGACAATCATCAGCCAATCAACTCTTTCGAGCCTTCAAGGTGTTGTATCTCCAAGTGCACGGTCTCCAAGATGACAAGGACCAGTGGAGTTATAGGTGGGGCACCTTCCAGGCGCCGTACATCAGCATCTCCCCTGGGCTCTAGCACACTTGACCGAAGAGGAGCTCCCGTCCATTTGAATTACACGAGGCAGCCAACATTCAAATACTCGACGCACCCTCCTTCCGTCAACTTCGTCAACCCATCTTCGCAACAGATCGCAGACTACTGAATTTTGTGTCTTCACCCAAAAATTATATCACCATGGATATGTTCAAGGGCTTCCAAAAGAACCTTGGGTAAATAGCTTGCCCCGCCATGATCTTCCTTCTGCCCTTTGGGTACGAAGAGTCACGGGAGAGTTGGGTATGCTAACTTGCCTTGATGAATGCAGTTCTTGGGGTGGGCAAATCGCCCCCATCGCCTCGCGCACCGTTCAGTTTACCAAGGAGCAGCTGGGTCAGGCCGAGGATAAGGTCAGCAGCAACTGAGAGTCGCTACTCACTATGGCTTGCGATGGCTGACAGCCCTCGCGACAGACTCAATTGCCCGCCGAGTATATCGAGCTCGAGAAGCGTGTCGATGCGATCAAGGCTGTCCATCAGAAGATGCTCGCTGTGACGTAAGCTGTTCCTAAACACATCCCGCCTGGTCGTTGTCTGTGCCGTGATGCTAATCCGGCTTTCCGTTCCACAGCTCCCAATACTCGCACGAGCCCTACGATTATCCTCCCAACATTAAGGAGACCTTCTCGGATCTCGGCCGCACCGTCAGCGAAAAGGTCCAGCTTCTGTCATCGGCAACCTCGACCGCCGAGGCGCAGGCTGCCCTCACTGCTCCTCCCAGCGCCAAGCCGCAGCCCAAGACCTTCAACCATGCTATTGCTCGTGCCAGTTTGGCGAGCAGCCAGCTTTTGCACCAACAGCATACCGGTGCCGGAGAGGATCCTTTGGCCACGGCTCTTGAGAAGTATGCTCTAGCCATGGAGAGCGTTGGCGAGGCTCGCCTCGCTCAGGACGCGCAGATCCAGAGCCGCTTCCTCGCTGGATGGAATACCACTCTCAACACCAACCTCAAGTTCGCTACTCGCGCCCGTCAGAACGTCGAGAAGGCCCGTCTGAACCTTGACGCCGTCAAGGCGCGCGTCAAGGGTACCACCTGGAGATTGCCTGGAACTGCCGCCCCCGCCCATGACGACCATGAGCTCAGCCCTGAGGCGCAAGAAGAGATTGAGAAGGCTGAGGATGAGTTCGTCACTCAGACCGAGGAGGCCGTGGCTGTGATGAAGAACGTGAGTGCTCCCTATCATCCGCTTTATTCTCCCTTGTATAACTAACAGATGGCGATGCATTAGGTCCTTGATACCCCTGAGCCTCTACGTAACCTTGCCGAACTCATTGCCGCCCAGATGGAATATCACAAGCGCGCTCACGAGATTCTGAGCGAGCTTGCGCCCGTCATTGACGGATTGCAGGTCGAACAGGAGGCAAGTCGTGCTTCGGCGTACTCTTTGCAGTAAACCCCAGGCCTTAATTGTGCTAACTATTGCCATTGTCGCCACAGGCGAGCTACCGCAAGAGCCGCGAGAACGCTTAAACCAAATCAGATCATAAAAAGAAAGAGAGAGATACCTCGGGGTAGTGTGTGCATCTACTGGGGTCCTTTGTTAGCTTCGACCTCTGATACCCTAGTAGGTACAAGGCGCCATGAGTAATAATGGCATGTTTGGTACATTAATCATATCATGTCCATGGATCTGCTCGGTCGGGACAGAGACCAAGCTCTGTTAATCTGTTTGTTTCATTATACCGGACATGTTTTCGAATGTTGACCGGACTATCTGCTTCATCCCTATCATCACTATACTGCCTTTTGCGAATGAAAAGTCGAATGAGCGTCGAGGGCGTTGCCTCTGGTCTCATATAGTCTCACATGGCAAACTAACATGGTAATCTTCCATCATATCCATGTAACATCTTCAATCAGATGCGATTCTCGGTACTACCTTTGCTACCAAACTTCACTCGTATTGGTCCCACCTTATCCTGCTAATTCCTTTCGAGAACACGGACCCCTGCCTATCTTTGACAGCCAGTCTCTTTTATGGACTATCATCAACGGCTATCACGCAACACGCGACTAAACCATTCACACCTGTATCCGGACGACTAGCACAAGCCGGCGTCGCAAGAGATTTGCGAAAGTATCCGCCATGGCTTATAGTGACAACATCCAGGCAAAACTTCAACAACAACAACACGGGCGTGTGGCTCAGTTGGTAGAGCGTTCGCTTAGCATGTTTCCGAGCATGCGAAAGGTCCTGGGTTCGATTCCCAGCTCGTCCACTTCTTTTTGGATTTTGGTCGTCCTATCCTTATTACCTGTTTTCCTTTTTGATGATTTCGTCTTCTTTTTTTGCTTCTGTAGCAGTTTCAGCACGATGTTTGCCTTTCCGGTATCCTGGTGTTGGGCAAAAGGCGAGTGTCTCGAGGAATAAAAGCTACTCGGCACTAGCATTCCAAACAGGTTGCATGATCTTCCAGGGTCCTCGTTTTGCTTTCGTGGTTGCCTTCTTGCACATAGTGGACGGATCAAAACCCGTCAGTTCGTGGAACTGAACCGTTGTCGGTGTCACGTTGTCGTCTTGGTCATGGCTTACTGGTGGTAGTCGTTAACCTTGGACAGCGAACTGAAAAGAGAAGGATGAACCAGCAGGTATCTTCTGGTGATACTCCGATCAAGATTAACCAACTGCTTTTCAAGATCGTATGAGAGGGAGTTCATATTGCACGTTCGTTACCTCCGTGACTCGATCTTGCCTCTATGTGGTTTTGATATCGAAGTATCATCTTGTTGTCCTTCTATGACAGGCCAGGAGTGCACATGCCTAAAGCGCCAAACCACTAAAAGATAGACGATATTCAGCTTGCAAGGTAGATACCAAAGTGCACACGATATAGCCACAGCCCTGTGACACCTTCGGCGCTATACTTGATCCAGGGAAAATCAGCTAGAGTACACTGTTAGAGCCATTTAAGCCAATACATCTAGAAGAAAGTATTGCACTGTTTACCAGGTTCGAATTCTATCTAACTTCGGTTGACGTGAGGAAGATAGTGATGCCACGAGCTGGATTTACACGATGTTTTTAGAGTCCCTAGCTTGCCTGCAGCAACGCCATTGAGGACAGGAACCAAGTACGATTTGTGTCGGACTCGGGGAGAATGTCGGACTTATTGAAATGTGAATTGATCAGCCCTCTGTCCTTGCCGAACATCATTAACACGTGGTAAGCTTGGACTAACGTGTGTAGACTTCAGAGGATTTTGACCTATCATGGTACGCGAGGATTTGACTCTACAATACGTACTTGACTGACGGAAAAGGTAGGCATGGATTATCATTTGCTGTATTTTAATGGTATTGGAGTCTCCTCACTCACCTTCAAAATGTTTACATGGATTGATACACGTAGTGTTTCTACTTGCAATTCCGGTTTGAACACAACTCGTGATCATTTTTCCAATCTTATCCGCTATACTCAATCATATCTCGACATCCTAGCAATCTACTCAATCTTTCAGTTATGCTAGCGAGGACTAGATACTGCAAAATATTTTGGTGTTCATAATCACCCAACTTCGAAGTTCCGGTTAACCTCCACCACATAAGTTTAAGACAGAAGCGCAGCATTTAACAATCATTAGGGCGTGTGGCTCAGTTGGTAGAGCGTTCGCTTAGCATGTTTCCGAGCATGCGAAAGGTCCTGGGTTCGATTCCCAGCTCGTCCATTTCTCTCCTTTTTTGTATTTTTCTCTTTCCATATCAACTCTGCATCCCTTGGTGCTTGACGGCGATCGCAATGAAGTGACAGATTGAACGTTTGTTGCTCCCGGCGTGAAGCTCTTGAGTAACAACCCCGCGTTAAAACTCCCCGTCACTTTTTAAATGCCCCACCTTTTCAATCTTGTCTACCGGCCGGCAAATCCTCAGCTCCCTAGACATCCCAGTGAAACAAACATGTCATTGCTCCACTTATAGCTCTGGTGTCGTTGCCCGCGGCCGGCAAGCTGCAGCTACACCACCACAGGACAGGCTTCCCGTCGCGGGCGCACTTCCCTTTGGTCGCTGCATCCAACACGTCAACAACTCCTTTTCGTCTTCTTCGTCGCAACAACACCAGACAGCTAAATCATCGCAGTCAATCCACAAATTCAGAATCATGGTATGTTTTAGCCCATATGGACGCAACGCTAATTCAGTATTGTTTCGCATATAACTAACCTCTTGCCTTTTTCGCCAACAAACAGCTACCGTTAGGCATCCTCACCGCGGCGCAAGGCCACCCCATGCTCGTCGAGCTCAAGAACGGCGAAACTCTCAACGGCCACTTGATCCAATGCGACACGTGGATGAACCTGACACTAAGGGAGGTTGTTCAGACCAGCCCGGTCAGTGCTACCCCGGTTCCCAAATTCTGGCAATGGCGATAATCATGAGGAGGAGGAGATGGTGGTGGTGGCGTTGGAAAGCAATCCACAAGGCGAAGTAAAAGGGTCGGGGACAAGACAGCTGACTGTTCGATTTGAGCAACAAACAGGAAGGTGACAAGTTCGCAAGGTTACCAGAGGTTTACGTCAAGGGAAACAATGTGAGTTCTTCTCGGTCTTCTCTTCCCATCTTTCTCCCTCTTCTTGATCTCTCCCTTCGCTCTAACCAACCAATGCATGGTTCGCTGATTGCCGTGGAACACAGATCAAATACCTCCGAGTACCGGACGACGTGATCGACATCGCTCGCGAGCAGCAACACAACTCACACGGCGGACATAGAGGCGGTCGCGGCGGCGGACAGAACAGAGGCGACTACGGTGGCCGTGGCGGCCGTGGCGGACGAGGAGGAGGCGACAGAGGTGGTCAGAGAGGAGGCCGCGGCCGTGGCAGGGGCGCATGAGGTGGAAGTTTGGAGAATCCCATGTTGTTGGGACGGCGAGCGAGGGAGGCTTAACGACCATACCGAACGAATGAAAATACAGCTCTTAATAACGACACGATGAGCCGAGGGACGACAGTTGGGGGCTGCCGCTATCGCGATTAGGGAGGAGAGGAAAGGGGCGGAGAGCTTCGGCCGAGAGACATGATCGGATGGATTGTTGACCTATACGAATCCGTTTTCGCAAAGAATACCGGTAGATGAGCATGAAGCACAGCTCCAACTACAGAGCTTCATGACAACTCATTGGCGATCATGGTAATGATATGGGCTTTGGGAAGAAGAGGACCTGGCTCGGACACATAGACCAGACTGGGTGTTGGTGTCATCAGCATGGAAATTACGGCAAGAAGGACATGATTATTTTAAAGCAAAAGATACCCAAGCTTGAAGTACCTGGGTGAGTTCTTCATGAACCTGGCGCAACGTTTTACGCATCATATCACATCTTGGTCCTTTCGAAACCTCCTTTCCCTCGACATCAAGTATCTGAGAATGAAAAACAAAAAAAAGTGGAAACATGAATAACGGCACCCTGAGTACACTGCACGTCACACAAAATGATGCACTCTGCGGGTGATCTAGTCCAAACCTCAGAAGCAAACAAATATTGACTACGGGAAGGAAGCGAGAAGCATGAATCGGTCATGACCATGAAAAAGCACCAAAAAATTCAAAAGTTGAGGTCGTACCCGGAATCGAACCGGGGTTGCCGGAATGTTCTAATGGAATTCAGAATCCGGAGTGATAACCGCTACACTATACAACCGTAAATTGTAATTGTTGAGAAATGATGCTCGCACAATTCCCTATATTGTCCGGCGCGACGTATTAGCCAAGCCATTAATTAACTATATAACCGCTCTTCTTCATCCCATTTGACTATTTGTCTTCTTTAAGACGCAGACGAACTCGAAGTTTTGAGATCACCAACATCCAAAACCTCTTCTTCCGCACCCGCTATCTCCACTTTGCCCATCGCCGCTATCTCCTCTTGCGCCCTCTGATCCGCCCCGACCGTCTCCTTCGGCATCTCCGCCAGCAACTTCTTGATCTCAATCTCGAGATCAATCTTCCTCTCCCTAGCCACATCAACAATCGCCCACGCTCTGGGATCCATTTCCTTGAAGCAGCGCTTCAGCAGCTGGACCAAAGTCGGGTGACTGATCCACGTGCGCCTGGAAGCGTTTCTCGCCAGCGGCGCCAGCTCCATTTTTGCCAGGTACTCAAAAGCGGTGTTGAGGTCGCCATCCTGGCCAGAAGCGCACCGCACAAAGTGCTCGTACATGTCCCGCGTGGGCTTGAGCGTGTACATGAGCATCTCCGACTCCAGCTCCTGCGCCGTCTGCGCGCTCTGCGCCTTCTGCAGGAGAACCTGGAAGGTGCGCAGGTCCGGTCCCGTGGAGCAGAGCTGCAGGAGCTTGCGGTACATGCCGAATGCCTTGTCGACTGTCGGTTCTTCCTCGCAGACGGCCTCGAGCACCACGTTTACGGCCGCGATGGGGATTTTGTAGCCGGCTGCCTTGAGACTTTCCATCATCTCTTTGACGCTCTCCAGGAGCTCGGGCGACCGGCGAAAGAGGAGGAAGAGGGACCGCGTGCTGGCGGCTTCGGGGGGAATGTCTGCGCCTTCCATGATGCAAACCACTTGCAACGCATTCAGAAGGTCACCGTTGTAGGCGTAGCATTCCACCAGCGCTTCGTAATGATGCAGACCCAGTCGCACTCCCCTTGCCGCGAGAAGCTCGATGGCCCGAGTAGCCAAGTCTGCGTCTTGATGGCGAGAGGCCGTGTTGAGCACGTTAATGACGACGCCGTCAGGAGGGTTGACAATGCGGTTCTCTACCAAGTGGTCCCAGACCAACCTTGTCCCTTCGTAATGCATTGCCCTGCTACACTCGTCGAGCAAAAAGTACCAAGTCCCCAAAGGCAGCGCATAGGACGGGGTGTTCTGATTCCGAGCTTTGAGCCTTACATGCATGACCCGGACGGCCTCCTCGATGAACCCACGCCTTGAGAGCGTGTAGATGAAGACCTCGTATATCCAAGCAGGTACCCATTGGTCGCTTTGCACCAGTTCGTCCAGCATATCCAGGGCTTTTTCAAGTTGTCCATCGCGGAGAAGGCCCAAGCTGACGCTGAACTTGGCGTGTTTGTCGAGTCTGGCTCCCTTGGTTCCCATGGAACGGAGGATATCCGTCCTCAGAAGATAATCAGGATGGACCGCTAGTGCTTTCAGAGCACTTTGTAGGACACCTATTGATGGTTCGACACCGGCTGCCACCATGGAGTCAAAGATGAAGCCGAGTTCGTCGGCCGAGCCTGTGATATCCCAGTTGGCGACAACCAGCGATTCGTATATGAATGGGTTTGGCTTTTCTTTTCGGTTGTTTATGAGGAACTGTACAACAGGCCGAATCTTGCCATGTTTCCCGTGGTGATTGCGAAGCTCACGGAGCGCTTCGTAAATAACAGGTGTTGACGCCTTGTTCAAGACCGTCATAAGGTCACTCGTCGCTTGGATAATCTCGGTCACGGTTGTTACCGTCCCGTCCGCGACGGCTCCGGGATTCTGTTGTTGACTCTGTGGCCATTTCGGTTCGGTGTATAGATCGGGAGAGACGAGGCTGCCGGCGTTATGTCTATGAGTATGCGATTGTTGACTGAGCGAGCGCACTCCTCGATGATGTCGAAGCAGGCCAATCCTGCGACTGACTCGTGGTCTCGATCGGACTGCGGAGGCGGAAGACAGGGTTATGGTCTCGAGGGCCTTCGCCAGCAAGGTGGCATCGACAGAAGGACATAGGCAACGCCATAAACCGTCGATTACTTGTCGAGATGGCGGCATTGTGGTAAGCGCTGGAGGAAATCAAAGTCGTGACAAGGTCAAAATTCAAGCCGGACGAATGTGACTGTCGTTTTCGGCGCAATAATGTTGTGTCCCGCACAAGGGGACATCGTGCAGCTGCGAGCTTCCCCAACTTCCAGGGGCATGGCGTGCGGGGTAGAAGGGATCGAGGGAGCGGTACGTACCTGGAAGAGTGGGATTTTGGATTTCGAGAGGTCGAGTCGGGAGAGTGAGGTTGACAAAGTTAAAGCCCATACATAGCATTGGATGTTATCCGTTATTCCATCCTCATATTTGTGCATGAGCAAGGGGAAATAATAACTCGTAAACAAACCGTCGAGCAACCCAGAGTTAAGACAAACACCCAGCTTTTCATAGCATGCGAATGACGCAATTTGCAACTGAAGTCAACCACGGTGATCTTCCTTACCAGTATGGCCGTCTGCTTAGGGCAAGCACTAATATATAGCAAAAGATGAAGATTAAGCGAGGAGGATCGCAAGCCAGGTAAGGGAACAGAAAAAGACGATGTTCAAAGGACGAAGGTAAAAAATAACAGAAACACCAGTGATAAAAATGCCAAAAAAAATACAAAATATAGGTCTCTCCCGCCGGGAATTGAACCCGGGTCTCGAGCGAATCGAACTGATGTTCAAGCTTGACAAGCTCACATACTGACCACTATACTACGGAAGACTTCCAGCTGTTAATCAGCTGTCGTAGTTGATTGATTGTTGCCTCTTTGGATCCGACCCTTATATACCCAATCAGCAAAAACACGAAGCTAATTGGACAATTCACTCCTCCACCAAGCAACGACACCATTCCGGGAGAAGACGGCAAGACAGCATCATATGTTACAAGATCACAAGTGGAAGGTACACTTGATATACAACACTAGTGATTACGCAGGAAAGCGTGTATCGATACTGGATTACAAGACATACTCCTTATTTATTAGACCACAGATATAAAGCGACGTGGACAGAATCAAATGACGGACAAGCTTTGAATGACCACAAAGCCAGCCATTATATACAACCTATGCGAGCAAATGGTTACATAGTAGAGCATAGCACATGCAAAAGCGATAAGCATTTATGACACAGAACAAGGATATGAATGAATTGCGCTGAGTGACCCGTTATATTGAGGGGTTCGAGACTACCCATATAGTCTTGTTGCGCTCCGCCGTCACGATCTTTATACCTCCATGCCGAACACGCTCGTTCTCACATACTCATAGTTACCGCTCTTTCTATCTCCCTCACATATAACCAGTGACAGACTGACTACCTACCTCGGCTCAGACTTCCGTTGTCCATACTGAGGCCACTGTTGTCGCTGCTGTCCATCCTAAGGGCCGCGGTACCCAGGAGGAAGCATACCGCGCCGATCAACGGGGAAAGGAAGACCGCCGGCACCACCAAATCCAGCAGGGCCGTCCGGTCCCTGGAAACCACCCATTCCGGGAGGGGGAGGTCCCATGAAGCCGGGTGGGGGTCCACCACCGAAAAAGCCCGGGGGAGGCTGCATCCCTCTAGGAGGGGGAGGTCCAACGAGGCCATCCGGGGGTGGAGGGCCAGGAGGGAACGCTCCACCAGGAGGCGGGAAGTTCATAGGGAACATACCCGGCATCGGTCCGTTACGGGGTCCATTGACAAGACCCGGAGGAGGGATCATGGGACCTCTTTGAGGCGGACCCATAGGCTGACCACCAACTCCGCTTCCAGGGTTACCGGCACCGCCAGCACCCAGTGGGAAAGGAAGCATGTGATGATCCAGACCAGGGGGAGGAGGCCGCTGAAGAATCTGCGTCGGCATCTGCGTCGGCGGCTGAGGTGGACGATTGTCAATATCCGAAGGGTGAAACTGGTCATTGAAGAAGCCAGGGGGAGCCGGGCCTCTAATTTGCTGTTGCTGTTGCTGTTGCTGTCTCTGAGCAGCAATACGTTCTCGCTGATATTCAGCCTCACGCTCAGCAAGATCGGAAATATTGACCTGCTTGGTGGGCTGCGGCATTCGGACCTGGAGCTGTTCCTGCCGAGGCGGTTCAGGCACCTTCTCGTGATTCTGCATGAGCTTCATGAGGAATTCAGCCTGGTTGTTCACCATAGGATTCTGACCGCCCCGGTTGTTGCCATGGTTCGGCATAGCGTGGCGTTGGGCGAGGAGATCATGCAATGCTTGCTCGGGCCGTGTCATCGGAGGCGGCTGAGTGGGCGGAGCCATAGGACGAGGGGAGATAATGTCGTGCAAGGGGTTCGGTGGAGGTGCCCGGAATCGAGGATCATCACGGCGATCTCCACCATACTGCTGAAACGGTTCCGGGGAAGCAATGTGGCTCTTGGGTTGGGAGTCAGCAGGAGGAGCCGGCTGCGAAAAGTTGCCGAAGAGCTGAGCCATGGGATTGGCTGCTTGCGCAGATGGACCCGAAGGCCCCCCGATTCCGCTCTTCTGCAGCTTCTGGATAAGGAGATTGAAGGCCTCCTTCTCAGCCTCATTCTTTTGAGGCACTTCGTTGGGCTGTCCGCTCGAGGGAGCAGTGGCAGCGGGAGTTGACGGCTCTGTCTTTGCCCCTTCCTGAGGAGCGAGGAAAGCCATAAATCGGGACCCCTTGCCGGATACAGGCTTACTGGCTTCCTTCTCGGCCGTTGGGGTGCTAACCTGAAGGCTGCCACCATAGGCTGCAAAAAACTTGTCCGGACCAGTTTCGAGGGCAGGTGCAGACAACACCTTCTCTGCCTCGAAGGCGGGCTCGGGCAGATTGGTTTGCAAAGGCGCAGGGGCCTTGTCCTCAGCCTTTGGCCCGCCGCCATGTTTGCTCTTCATACTCTCCATGAACTTCTTGAAATCTTCGGCCGTATGACCCTGCGACTTATGCTCAACGGGTTCATCGAGCCATTCAGGATCGCGCTCAACACGCTGGTCACGGTCACGGTCATATCTTCCTCCGCCATATCCACCAGCCCGGTCGCCATATCTGTCGTTCTGTTGCTGCCGATCTTCGTTGGGTTCGCGATCACGCCAACTCTTCGACCTGTCAATACGTTCCCTGACAGAGAGAGAAGCAGAAGCGCCATTGTTGTCGCTGCTGTTCGTATTCTCCTTGTTGAACCAGGAATCGGTCTTGCCTCTTGACAATCCGTTCCTACGAGGTGTATCAATGTCTTCGCCATCTTTGTCTCGGACGTCCTGGGCCCGGTTACGGCGATCCGAAGCATCTTTAGCCTGGGTATCGCGGGAGCCGCCAAAACGCTCTCCCGCGGCGCCCATGCGACCCTGGAATCGCTCTGCACCCTCAGTGCCAAAGCTCTTGCGGGGCTTGACCGGAGTCCAGCCTTCGCCGTTATCCTGGTCCTCCCCACGGCGGCGGAATGCGTTGTTCCGCCCGTTACCAAACCGGTCATTGGTAGTTTCCGGGTCATTGGTGCGCGTACGGAAGTTGAATCGATCCGTCCGATCCTGGCGATCGTTATCTTTCAGTCCCTTATCAGCGTCGGAGGTCCTGTTGTTGCGCAAAGTGGTAGCGGATGCGAAGCTTGTTCTGGGAGGTCCAAGGATAATATCCTCAGGATCTGATAGGGTCAGCAAGAGATCCACGGTAAGACCACATAGTTGCATCCCGAACCCAAAGATCCAGGACTGAGAGAAAGCGTACTCGTTGTGGTGCGCGAACCGGCACGGTCCAGCGCTGGACGTCTGTTTTCTTGGTTCAGAAGAAAACTGTCCCCGCCTTTGATGCGGTCATTTGTGGTTTTGGCCTGGCTATTGCGGCCTGTCTCTGGAGGCGGTCTATGGAGGGATTAGCCAGAGTGTCCGAGGAATGCCTAGCAGGGCACACATGTATAATGGGTAACCATTCATGTGCGCCCATCGCCTGGCCGAGTTGAGAGAAGACACATACCCCATCCACTCCTCGGCGGGAGGGAGTCCGGGAGGCTTAACGCATAATGGCGACGCTCGTAGATACAGCAGAAACTCTGCTGAGTATTGCACTGCTGCCATGGTATTGTCTGTTTCTGTATTATGCAAAGACCATCGGCTGTAGACTAAATGGCAGTTTCACCAGCATCCGCAGCTGGGTAGGGGAGGACAGCAAGTCGGTGACAGACAGGAGGAGGCGGGCGTCCTAGCGGCACAATGCCGCAGTCCAGTGATAATTATTCGTTCGAGGGAACCAGCGCGGCGACAGCTCAAGTTGGATCGAGGGATATGTTGCGGAAGACGGGTCGGTAGGTGCAGGTTGTGCAGACCGTGCACGAGGACAAAGATGAATGGAGGGGGTTTGGTTAGATGACGGACGGGATGATGGAGGCTGCGGCTGGCTGCTCGCCGGCTTCACTGCTTCGGGCTACGTCTGCTGGTGGGCCAACAGAGGCTGCGAGGAGAGTGAGACTGGGATGAGCAATGCGGTGGATTGAAAGCGATGCTTTGGCTTTAAACGGTAGTAGTTTTCTCGACAGGTGATAGCGCTGTTGTTGTGGTTTTGTGATGCGTTCTGGAAATGGAGGCCGGTGGCTAAAATAGTAGAAACCGTTCTCTTGTTGCTTCAGGTTCAGGTTACGATGCGGAGAGGAGAAGGGGCGTGAATGACAATGGAGAGAGGCAAGTCACAAGTGTGGTGGTAGTAAAACTGGAATGGGGACAGCGCAGAACCAGATGGGGGTTCAGGGCAAGGACGGGCTGGACGGGAGACCGACTGGGAGGGCGAAGGAGGCACCGAGGTGGAGGTGGAGGACGAGGGTGGTGTTTCCTGGCGAAACTGGAACAGGCAAGCAGCTGGCTGGGCCTGCCCACTGGCTGCCCGGCTGCCCGCCATAGGCTGGACTCTCCTCCTTCTCTCAGCTGCCCGCTGAAGTTTTGGGTCATCAGAAGTCATCGCCCGCTGCATTTCAGGTTCTCTACAAAATCACACAACATCCTCCTCCACTTGAAGGTGGATCTGAGACCGCTTTTTAGTGCTGCCACTTCACCATCCAGAACCTGTGAGCCTGTCACGCTGCCATTCCATTCTATCAATATGTGTGTCATCGTCGTCCATGGAAGGTTTGGCTTCAAATCGTTCTTGCAGGTTCCTTTGTAAGCTTTTGGGGCCCAAGCGCCTTTGATATCCCAAGAAGTCTTCACCACCTCCCCGCATAGCAACCTTATCTGTCGCCGGCATTGCAGTCCAGCCTTTGTGATTCTGCCTGTGGTGAACTCCTTGTTTAATACAACGAGATGGGCTTGTTCTCCTTGTGCAAAGCATCATTGGAATGGTGCAAATTGGACGCCGATGTCGCTACTGCCAGCTGTCGTCATTAGTTCTGGTCTTCCTGGACTGGGATCCCTTCTTCATCATTAGCCCCTTTAGTTCCCCTTTTGCAGCATTGTTATGTACGACTCCGCGTCGTATCTCTGTCGAAGAGGACCGGAATAGGGGATTTCGGTTAGTCTGCGTCTAGAGAATTGCAATATCCCGTTGCCAAATAACACCGGCGCCCTCTTATTTAGTCCTAGGTATCACATATCATTTGAAAGTAGTAATCGAGTATATATGCCAATGACTCGACATTCCGTGGTATTTATTCAACAACTACAATGCACAGTCCTTTGTGGCTGATCCCCGTTGGGAATCCTCTAGGCAATCACACCCTCAACACCTCCTTTACTCCATCCCTTAACCCTTCCCTTATCACAAGTATCCCAGATCCTCTTCAGCAGGCCCTTATACACCGCAACCTCGTCCTCAGAGCTGACAATGTTGCCTGCTGCACCTTGAGTTTGCGTCGTCAACAAGCCCTTCTTCATCTTCAACAGCTCCTCTAGCCAGCTGACCACGCCAAACCTTGTGACGAGCGTTGTGCTACCCCCCTCGATTTTAGTTGCCCGGTACAGTATCCTGAGGACCTGCATTCTCAGCGGCGTTCTCATGTATGGGTTTCCTGCTACCGCCAACAACCGCTCAAACAGCGGGCCCTTTGCCCTCTTCTTGTGGAACAACTCCAAGTCCTTAGACGTCCTAAGGCCGTCCAGCAGATATGCCAGTAGCCAGTTGAGCTGCGCAAAGTACGAATCGCCAACTGCGGGTTCCTCGGTCAAGACCTCATCCGCCAGCGGCACTCTGTCCACGCTCCAAAAGGGCCCCCTTGTAAGGAGGGAGTTGATCTTGGGATAGAGGCTGTGTGTCGGGTCGCGCAAGACGTTGACGGCGTGGCAAGCGAAAGCAATGATGGTGCTCGGGAGCGGCGCCACTGCGTTGACGGCCTGGCTGACGGCTGCCACCCTGGCGGTTTCCGCAAGCTCTGAGAGCAACAACCAGATCTGTTCTTTCTCCTCGTACTCGGATTGCTGGACTTTGGCAGCTATCTTTAAAATGTTGACGAGCGCCTCCTTCCTGATACTGGCGTGCTCGGAGGCAAGCAGGCTAATGAGGGAGATGGCGTGACCTTCGTCCACAAGCTCATCCACGGACTTGTTTTGCCACTTGATGAGTGCTGAGTTATCAGTGGCCAGGCTGTCTGGAAGATCGAGAACACGCTCCAACTGTTCGCTGTCCAAGGCGGCGACGTCATCACCAGATTCCGGTTTCTTCCCTTCCGCTGCTGTGTTGTTCGTGTCCTGCTTGACTTCGGTCGACTTTCCACCCTTTGTTTGCTTGAATGGATGCTTCTTGGGCACAGCCAATGACTTCCCAAGTCCTTTGGTAAATGAGTCAGACATGACCGCAAGCGCAGCCTCAAGCAAAGGCTTGCTCTCCCCAACAGCTGCCGAATATCCGAGGAACTTTGGCAGGAAACGACTAAGTCCATCGAGTGTAGTCTTGGAATCCGTCGCCTTGGCAGCAAAAGGCAGTTGCTCGATGATAGCAGCGACCAACGGGCTGACAGTAAGTACCTCGTCCTCCGCATCCTTGGCCAGATCCTGCAGCATCTCGAGATACTTGACTGGCGCCGTGGTGCAGCGAGTAAGGCATTTATCCAAGAAAGGCCACAAGGCGGCAAGAGACGAAGGAGACGACGCCGTGAGCTCCTTAAGAGTTTCAAGAAGAACAGAGATTCCAGGGTGACCCTTATCCTTTGCGGGGACAACCTGCTGCTCCACCGCTACGAAGTCGAGAACCTGCCGTACTGGTGCCAGCGAAACGCCATGGAGTGCCTCAACATAAACCTTCAACAGGGTTGTAAACGGTGACAGAGTGAGCTGCTCTGTCGCCGCAAACCACCTCATGCCGGGAGAATAACCTGCAATCGCGAGGAGATTCTCCAGTTCTTTGAGGCTCAGCGCAAAGTCACGAGGATCAATCTCACCATCCTCTTCTGAGGCAGCCTCCTTCTGCTTTTCCTGCTTGGACAGTCTCTTGAGTGCTGTCTCTAGTAGTGGGGAGACGTCGAACTTGGCCATGAGCGCGACCTGCGGAATGACCTCGTAATACAAGCGCAACAGCTGACTAGCAGCCTCGCGGTGCAAAATATCATCCTCTGGGATAGATCGGTACGAATTGATCATCTCCTTGATGCCTGGGCTCCTTTGGCAGAACTCGTCAACTAACCGGCGAGCTGCTTCCGTCCAGAGCGCTTGGTTATTGTGGAATTTCGAGCTGTGAGCTGGGTCTTGGTGCATCTTAACGGCCGTGTCAAGCTTCTGCACCGCTAGGATGAGAATTCGGGTCGCAAAGAAGGAGATCATCCTGGCCTTATTCGTTAAGCAGCGGCTGAGTGCTTTCTGGTTCAGGGGAAGAGGCAGGATGTTATCCATGACGATGGATGTCGGGGGAGGAAGTTCGGCATAGCCAGACCCACGGCAAAAGTACTCAGGCAGCGGCAGTGCTACTGTGTTGAACAAGAATGCTGCATATCCAATCCATGTCGCAGATAGCTTGGGCTCGAAGGTAAACGATTTGTTCTTGATAAAAAAGTCCGCGATCAACTCTGGTGCAACCTTGAAGATCGCGGTGATCAGCTCGCTCTGCTTCACGCTTGACCATGGGCGAAGATTTTGGAGCAAGTTTGACAGAACAAAGTTGCGGACGGGAACTTCTGTCTTGAACTTGTTCATCCATACAATAGCTTCCAGCCCAAGCTCTTCAAGGTCGGCGCTGGGGATAGCAGCGTTTGGATCCGCCTCTCTGGGATACAGTCCGCTATCCTGTCTCAGAACACCACATGATGGGTTGGTGCATGCGGTCATTAGAAAGTCATGAGCGGCGTCTGATATCGATGGGAGATCATCGCTAGCTAGACGGTAGTAGTATAAGCCCGAGATTTTGATCAATGTCGTGGAACTGAGAAAATTGGACTTGGCCTCCCGGGGAACCTTGTTGTCAAGTAAGACGTGATCCCTCAATCCATTGAGAATATCCAGCACCAGGTAAGGTAGATCTTGCTTGATATCCCTCGTGAGGGCAGTAACGACATCCCTCTGCGCAAGCAGCTCCTTCTTGGCTTCGGGATGCAAGTATTTGAGAGCGCTCAGGAAAAGTTGAACAGCATTGGTGCGTGGGGAGGGCTTCTTGATGTCCTCAGGCTCCTCTCCGATGTGAACAATCCCCATGTTCCGTGCCAATGACTTGAGCATCGAAACTCTCGCGCGGAACATTGGCCGAGCAATGGCACCTCCATCGAAGCATACCGCCTCCCTGAGCATACGCAGGGTGGGCGAGATAATGAAAGCCTTTCCTTTGTCGGCCGACAAGCTGCGGGAGATCAGTTCTTGCTGACGTTTTTGCAACAAGGTCCTGCAAATTCCCAATCCGATTGGCGTAAGCTCAAGGCTTTGAGACAGCAGTTTTAGAAGCAGTGCGAGGACAACCGGTACAGCGGAAAGGAGGTTCTCGTTATTGACTTGGCCAGCATTGCTCCATGTTTGCATGATATCCGGAAGATATGTTGAGCTTTCGTCGTCCTCGATCGGTTTCGTAGACTGTAGGTATTCCTTGACTATCGTGAAGCGTGCTTCATGCTGTTGGCGTTTCTCAGCACTGTCGGTCTTGTCATCGCGAGAGAGTAGGGAATCGAGAAGAAGCTTGAACGATTGGAGTCCTGCATAGAGTCAGAATTTGTGAGCGAAAATGGATTGGAAATCACGAATGTTCATACCATGTCTCGAACGCCCAAGGTCTGGGTCAAAGGCGAGGAGCTGCCTCAATTGGCGACTGGTGTGAATGACTTCAGACGTGGGAGCCTCGTGGACGACGCGTTGCCTTTTTCGCGGCCCGTCCCCATTTTCTGCGCCTCTGAACTGGCGTTTTCCCATTGTGAGTAATCAATGACTCTTCTTTAGGTCGAAATTTGGGTGTGGATGAAGCCTTTCGATTTCGCGATCGAGTAGTTGGAATTGAAGCTTGCCTCGTCGACTTTCTGGGAATTTCCTACCGTCGCATGTTCTGCAGTGATTTACCGCCTGCCAATCGCGACTAAGTGGGGCGATAATGGTTACCTCTTTAACTGTGCTCCACCAGAGCGTTCAGGGTCGCAGCTTGCAGAGCCGGGATTCGACCAATCAACCCCACACGATCTCGTCATTGGTCAGGGGTACCTGCATTTATCTACACTTACAGTACTTCCG
The DNA here is from genome assembly GCF_033870435.1 of Sordaria macrospora. Taxonomy (NCBI): domain Eukaryota; kingdom Fungi; phylum Ascomycota; class Sordariomycetes; order Sordariales; family Sordariaceae; genus Sordaria; species Sordaria macrospora. The sequence goes on along the minus strand of NC_089373.1, from coordinate 3,440,706 downwards.
CATTTACATGACATTAAGTACACTCGGCGTACAGCTTCATGGATAAAACGGCAGTAAGTGTCTTTCATGCAACTGTTCATCCGAGCTCATCGAACAGTACATGGTGCCGCAGCAATGTCTCTTGAAGACTCCGGATTCCCGTTTAAAGGGCATCCAAAAATCGGATATTTATGGACCATCTCGGTTTCTGTTCTCCAATCGTTCCTTTAATGTGCTGACCGGTCCGTTGACCCCATCTTCCGCGGCATCATCTGCCACAAGACTCTGTACACCCAATGACCGGAGCCGCTTTGATAGAAGACTCTCTGCCGACCCAGGCCGCCCGTTTTTAACGTGACCAAAAGGATTGCCGCCATATCCCACATCTCCCCTGTTGAGCTTGTCGTATCTACCCAGCAGCGCTGGGGGTCCCGTCAGTTCAAGTCCGGTCATAGCATCACCGCCAGCTGTTATGGCTGTTGGCCGGGGGAGACGGAGACAAGTGTTGAGATATCCCATGTCTTGACTTGGCTGGCACATGTGGGATTGATTCTCATGTTGACTACCGGCAGCCAAACTCGGAGCATTCTGTGATGGTTTTGGAGCAACGAAGTTATTTGTTGGAGTTGACGACAGGTGACATGTTCGCAACGCTTTGTATGGCATGTACCGCGGCTCTGGGTACGTGACTTCATTGCGAAGTTTTTCGGTGCCATCCGGGACGCGGTTGGCGAATACAACTCTGATGTCCTTGTACAAATAAAAACGGCCACTCGACGGGCTGCAGATGTGAAGATGGATCAAGTATCGAAGAATAGGAGGGCCGTCCGGCACCGTACTCTTAATACCGTCAATGATGGGCCCAGCAGAGTAGCTCCGCTGGCGGATGAACGTTTTCGTGCCCGCTTCCATGCCTGTCAGATCATATGGAACCAGGAAGAGTTTGACGGCTGTTTTGTTCTGATTTTTGATAATAATCTGGAGTTGTCCCTTCTCTGGAATGCGATAAGAGCCTCCAGGAGGCGCTTTCGGAGACCGGGAGGTTTTCTTATTCTTTTCGAGTCTCTGGCTATCGCCCCCTGAAACCTCGCCCCCAATATTGTGAGTTAATCGGTCATCATCTGGCGACGTTCGTCCGGCGAACCTTGATTGTTGCTTCCGTTTGGACCGCTGCAACTCCTCTGGATTTGGCAATCCGTTCTCCAGGTCGATTTGGCCCACATAGGGGCTCGGTCCATCCTCCCCTTTATTCCTGCCATGAACAGTGCTAGAATAACGATAGAACACAGCTGAAAATGGCAGAGTGACATGAGATGGGCAACGCAAGTTCGGTTTGCACTTTCCAAGGCCTAGGACCCCAATTTGCGCCATGAACTCCAAGGGCTTGGAAGGCGTCGTCGACATTCGCCCCCTGAGAATACTCTCTTCATAAGATCCGACCATTGATGCATGCTGTAGGGGGGAGCCTTCGGAGCTGTGAGACAGACGCCTTGACCGAAATATGGAAAGCGTTTGAGGAGAAGAACTTGGTATCGAGAGGCCTGATAGTGACGCTAACGAACGACGAGGTTGATGTGCTTGGTAGGGAAGCGCACGCTCTCTGTGTGGTGGCGTATGCCTTAGCATTCCTCCATGACCGAGAGAAGAGCCATGAGCCCAGTTTATTGTATGTCTTCGCATATTTGGGGATACGGAGCTGATCCCGTCCGAAGATGTCTCCAACTCAATATCCTCCCGGCTTTCTGTATGCACCAGAGGACTGGTGGGGTGCTTATAAGCAAAACTTGTGGAGAGAGATGAAGAAAGCGAGGAAGAGGGTGAACCAAATGCCTCTTTTCTATAACCCATTGCTTGCCGTGAAAAGGGCAACGACGTAGGATCTCTGGAGGTCCATGAGTCTTCGAAATGCCTGAAATCATGGGATTCCCGTAAATGGGTAGCGTCTCGTCTCTCTCGAGCATCGGCATTTTGATCGTCTGGTGTAAAATCTCCGCTGTGAAGGGCAGAGCGTGGGCGTTCGATACCAAGTCCCGACTCGAGCTGTCCTGCAGCGTTTACATCCGATAGACCCTGTTTGCCATCTCGTTTCTCATGGGCAATCGCAGGCGGGGGCAGCAAGCATGCTCCGTTTAAGCTCGATGTTTGGGGTATCTGTTGGGATGGCTGTACTTCGTCTTCATAAAGCCGGGACTCAGGCTGCAAGCATGTCAGTAGAAAAGCAAGGCAAAGCAGCCGGACCTAGATGTGTAAACGTACATGGCAACCAGGCACCCAGATCGGGCTTTCTTTCATCTTCAAGCGATGAATGAGCTCGGCTCGATCATAGATCAAGGCACCAGTGAGCTTCCTCTCAGGAGTGGTTGGGCTATATGGGTTGTCGACGGGCCCCTCGCAAAATTCGGTCCTGATGCTCTCCGCAGAGACACGACGAGACAAGGACTTGGCGGAGGCCGTCGTTTGATGGGACTGTATAAGATGAGTGGGCTCCGACATCTCCGCATGAGTGATGTGAGCCAGGCGGCCCTGATCCGACATGTCTTGGGAAAAGGGCTTCATGAAGTGATCCTATGGATTCAAGAAAAAGCCAAATTGCGGTGTAGGACGTCTGTGCTCTTATAAAGAAACCAACTTCCGCGTCGATTCAAGAGTTGAAGCAACACGGATCTCAGGCATGTCTTTATCGAAAGACTTTACATGTTTTCAACCGTCAAAGAACTATGTTGGTCTGCTGGGCCGGAAAATCGGGAGGGTGGAGGAGGTTCGTAAATCCAAGACCTATCGGGGAGATAGGAGGATCAGTCCGGGCATGCACAAGACCTGGACCGTGTGGTGATTAAGTCGCAGTGGCGGAGAAGCAGAGCACGAATATCATCATAGTCGGAAGGTCGTGGAAGCTGGATGGGTCCGGAATTCGAGTCAAGCACCATAGCACTTTGCTGGAGTGGTGAAGGCTGCTATTCGGTATGAATTGACCACATCGATTTGTTCGGACGATATGCCTGAGTTTCCAAAGAAAAGGCAGATCGGACAAGGACCTACCATACAGGTCTAGACTTTTGACGCCGAGAACAAAGACTTGCGCGGCGCCTATGTATGGCATGTATGATTGACGGATTGCGGAAATTAGGCAAAGATCTCTTTTGGGATTTGAAGAGTTTTAAATCCTGAAAGCACTGAAGTGACGCTTCTCAGTTTGCTGCAACCGGCTCATGCAGGAAAGATGGGACGGAAGGGACCAGTAGCAGCTTTATGAGATGGCAGTGCAGTGATGGGGCAGTAATGCAGACGGCCGGGTATCGGGCTAAAGTACAGCACAGTTATGCGCAAATCTGTGCGCAATGGTCCCTTGCTAACGGTGGCTGCCTCGCAAAAACCACGGCACTGCACTGCAGGACCCGGACATCGATCTGTCGGATATCCAGTCGGGCGGACCTGGAGATCAATACCGAACCTTTGCGGTTGAGGCCGGGCTATGTACATAGAGGTATGCGTCCAAATGAATCCGATCATATTACCTGTCCAGTCCCGACAGAATGAATGGGTTTCGACTCGTCCAGGCAATATCGAAGAGTAGATTGATCAAGGGATTCGAGAAGTCAGGATAGGAGGTCGGGACCCAAGAAGCAGAAGATGTGGTTAACATGCGGAGTGGATACTACTTCTGGTGGTACTTACCCGTAAAGGTTCCCGGCGATCTTTCGTTCTATGTACTTAGTGTAAACAATGAATGGGAGCCCAAAGTTTCCATTACGTATCAATAGTCAAGGAATATGATACGTTCACTTCAGCTTCCTGTATCGCGGGTATAAAGTTTCAGCAAGTTCAACATCAGGGTCTCGGTGAGTTACGGTACCAACCGGAGCGTAGAGGTGTTGTAGGTTCCTGGACTTTTGAAAATGATGCAACTGCACCCGGCGTCATTTGGATGTTGGTCCATGCATGAGCCCCACACCAGATCTTCTGCCAGTTTCTACCGCCTGTAGCGATAACGAACAAGGGGAGCTTATCAGTAGATTTCTCTCGTTCGAGCTAGGAGAAAAAAACAGAAGCTTCCAACAACCTAACACCCAAGACCATCATCAATCGCCCACCACATTGTCCACCGCAAAACCACCCCTACCAGGATACCTTCGCCCTTAAATTCTTCGATTACCAACAGAAAAACCCTGACATCCCACAATATGGCGCCCAAAAGAGCCCGCGACGAGGACCCGACAACCGGCGCCCCCGACAAGAAGAAGGCCAAGCACGGCTTCCGCGTTGGCCCAGCAAACCTTCCAGATGGAGCGTGGAAGCGCAAAGGTTAGCCACCATCATGTCTATTTGTGGTCATTTACCTTACAGCCGTTTACATACTGACCTGAAATCTTTCCTTTCCACCAGCCGACAAGATCAAGAAGGAGCTCATCACCAAGTCCAAAGTCAAGAAGGAATACGCCAAACTGAAAGCCAAGAAAGAAGCCGAAGCCGCAGCTGCTCCCGGTGTTCCCGTCGGACCTGTTCTAGACATCCACAACGCCGAAGGTGACAACGACAACAACAACAACAACAACGCCCATACAATCACCGACAAGAACGACAACATACAGGGAGAAGATGTAGACGCTCCCGCGCCCATCCACCCTTCGCGGCAAATGCTCCTCGAAAAGGGCGCCGCCGTCAAAGCAGCTAGAGCCGCCGAACAAGAACAACGAACAACAACAACCAACGAAGAGGTACAGCAGGATGGGAGCAACGGAGAAGAACAACAACAACAACAACAACAACAACAACAACAACAACAGAAGGAGGAACAACCAACAACGACCACAAAGCCAGCTGCCGACGACGACGGGGTCTACGTTCCCCCACCCATGGACCCCAACATGCACCCCTCGCGCCTACCCAAACGCCACCGCAAACCGAACTACTACGAGAAGGAGCTGGCGCTGGCCGAGAAGAAGAAGAAACAGGCCGAGGAAAGGGCGGCCGAGATTGCGCGGCGCGAGGAGGAGAAGCGCCAGCGGATTGCCGAGAGGGAGAAATATCGCAGGCAGATGGCCAAGGCGAGGCAGCCCGGAGCGAGGGATGGGAAGATGAAGTTGGGGAGACAGGGGAATTTGTTGTTGGATAAGGTTAAGAGGATTGTTGGACAGTGAAAAAGTGCACCGAAAACAGCACGGTTGGGTCATAGAGGTTGGCTTGTTGGACCTTGACCGATGCCTCACAGGGAGGGGTTGTTCGAAAGCGAGTTGGAGAGGAGGGGTTGAACGGGACATAATGATGTTTGTCTGTTGGTCTGTTGGGAGTGAGTTTATGCCCCCGCTCATGTTTGCGTGGATGTTGGTGGGATTTTTTGACAAAAAAGTTGCGTCTGTGTGAAAGAAATGATACCCGGCTGGAGAAAGGGAGGGAGGAAAGGGAGTGTGTTCGCAACGTCATTGAGGAGAGAGCCAATCAAAAAGCTCAAGTTACAGTTTCGAGAATGAACGACGTTTTCATCACATTTGCTTGATGTGCCTAGGAGGACAGCCCGTCACAGCCAATTTGGAGGTGAATAACTTAGTCCATTCTTCATATTGACTCATCTCAGGCTGGTTCCCATCCAACTGTAGAGAACCAAGCTGAACCTTTCATTTTCACAAATACATTAAGACCACTAGAATACACCCATCACCTTCTTTACAGAGTCATAATACTATTCTTCATTTTCTTTTAGGCCAAAGCATTCAGATCACCAAAGACGCAACAAAGGCCAAATTTGGACTGGAAGAATACGAGCGAAGTGGCCCCTACGAGCCCTCCGCGAGAAGAGAAGAACAACAACGCCAATCGAGTCCGTCGCTTCCGCATCTTCCTTGCTTTCACAAGCGCACCGCCTAGCCGCCGTCGCTCCGGCACTCTTGAGAGAAAGGCAAAATATATCATCAGTATATACAAACCATGTATAAGTCATTTGGTGGTTAAGAATAGGCTTTCCCGTCCTTCCGTCTTCATTCCCACGCCGCGCCCACGCGCCCGCTCCAACTCCCTATTCCTCGAAAATGAGGGCACTGTTCTCGATCAGGAACTGAACGGCATTATTCTTGGCGTGCATGTCCGTCATTTCTTTTTCGAGACTGTGATCTCTCATAATGGTAGGCGCAAACACTACAGCCAAGTTTTTGGGTGACATCTAACAGGAGCGAGTTAGCCGAATGTTCTGAGTGCAGGGAAGGAAACCGACGGAACGGCAGACTTACCAGGTTCTCGCGTTCTCTGCTCGCTACTCGAGCAAGATGGAACATGAGGAACTCGAGACAGTCACGATGCTTTGGTGGAAGCATGTTGACTGTTTTCTTCAAGTGAGCGCATTTCTCTTCTACGTCTTGAATATCTGTGGAGCGCCGGGTTAGCATCTGTGGACACCCGTCAGTCATACAGAGCAGAGGATGGACTTACTGTTCGAGTCTAGGACCCTTTCATACACCTCAAACGTCAGCAAGGGGTTCGGCAGCTTGCGGAAATACTGCTTGAGAACGCTGGTCACAGCAGTGATATCGATCTCCGGGTCGGAAATGTCGAAATCTTGCTGCTTCTCGAAGCCCTCCTGAATCATCTTGATCTGAGAGTTGCCTCCAGTTTTCCTGTAGATTCCTTCAACATCCATACCACGAAGCTCAACCTCCTCGATGCAGCGGGTGACTACGCTTGGTATTTGACGGCGTTCATGCTCAGTCCGCTCAACCAGGTCGGAACCGAAGAGAGTAGTAGGGGCCTCCGCAACCGCAGGAGTAGAGATATTGGTTAACGACATCGACTTTTGCTGCGCATTTGGCTTCTTGCCTCCAAAGAAACCAAATCCTCCACCACCACCACCACCTCCACCTTGCCGCGAGTTGTCAACAAGCACAGGCTTGATGGTATTGGCTGGTGGAGGATTAACAGTGACAGGAGCCTCGACCTGGGCAACTGTCATGGCGTAAGGAAGGCCAATGTTGTCTCCGTTCAGGGGGCCCTGCTGCTGTTGCTGCTGTTGCTGTTGCCTCTGGGTTCCTTCCTGTCCTTGGAAGGCGCCCGCCGCACCACGGATACCCTTCGAGATATTGTGCGCCACCTTGCTGGAGCCCTTCTTCCAGTTGAACTTCTTGACCTGGCCCTTGCGGATGTTCACCACGGTAGGGCCTTCCACAAGCTGATCTTCCATATCAGGACCAACCATGGTCGTAGCTGTCTGCAAGCTCGAGGAGTCCATGTTGAGTGAGGCACCCTTGGCATGGCCGTAAATACCCAAACCATTGGGTGACTTGAGCTCGCCGTTGTTAATCTGCTGCTTGAATCTCTCCTGGATCTGGTGAGTGAGATCATTGTTCATATCAGCCAGCTGAGCGTTCTTGGAAGAGAGCTGCTCAAACTCGAGCAGAGCGCGATCACGGTCGGCAATGGCCTGGTTCTTCTCCTCTACCAAGTCATCTCTCTCAGCGATGAGCTGCTCGATCGCAGAAGTCATGTTGTGCTTGAGACGCTCCAGCTTTTGGACAAACTCCTTAATTGCCGATTCCTCCAGCTCGCGGGCGTCAAACGACTCATTAGTCTTCTTTGCGCGCTCAACATACCCGGCCAGTACCTCAAGCTGCCTAATCATGATCTCAGTCTGAGTGTCAAGCACCGAAACTGTCTTCCTCTTCTCGATCAACTTCTTGTTGAGGCTCTTCAGATCCTTCTCCGTGTTGAACTGTCGCTCCAGCTCTGCCACCCGTTGCTCGGAGGTTCTGAGTTGCCGCTTCAAATAGGCTGGATCATCCTGGGTCGTACTAGCTAGAGACAACGGACTTGTGATATCGTTGATATTACCGGTTGAGTAATCCTCAACGATCGGGGTTCTCGGCCAACGGGGCGAAGTAGTTCCTCGGGTGGTCTCGCTCACGCTCCTACTGTGAGAAATCCTGCCAGGAGTAGCGCCTATTTCGCCGCTGCTGTTCCGTCCATGTCGTACTGCGTTCGAGACCCGGCGCAGAATCGACGACGAGCCCTCATCTGTTCCGAGTATCCTGGCCATATCCTCATCCATGCTGAACTCTACCCCAGAGCTCCACCTAGGCAGCTTGGGGGATGGCTTCAGCTCCTGGTTTTCACCACCTGTTGCAGTCTGGTTCTTAGGGGTCTGCTGAGTGGGAGGCAAAGGTGGTGCTCTGGGCTGCATATACGTGTTACTGAGCTTCTGCTCAGGCGGCGGAGGACGCAGCGGGAGAGCAGGGCCATCGTTAGTGTTCGACCCTGGAACTGGTAGAGGTTTGCCATCGGCTACTTGCAAGACGTCAGTAAACACTCCTCATACATTTACACGGGATTGAGACGGGGACGTACAGTTTCTGGATACGAAAGGCGGAACCTCTTTCCGCGGAATGGATCGCCCAACGTTCGAGACTTCTGAGCGCGAGGTCACAGATTCACTCGACGGCCGTATTTCATCGCTCACGGCATCCCTGGGACGTGAATCCTGGGAGGATCTAGGGGTCATGACCCTGTCGGGACTCATGGTTGAAGGTGGCTCAGGACTGTCCTTGATGCGTTGCGTTGTTCCATTCTCGATATTGTTGCTCGCTTGAGACTCACTCCGGGTACTCACAAGCCTCTTGCTTTTGGGAACGTTCTGCAGCTTGAAGTCTTCGGTGTTAGGCTGCTGATTGTAGGCTTCGGCCAGGATGCTAGCGATATGGGCCGGCTTTGTATTCATATCGGCCGCTCTAGAGAGCTTCCGGGGTGGGGGTCGCTCCTGTTGGGGACTCTCATAGTCGGACGACGCTTGCCTCTCTTGCGCCATCTGCGCCATCAATGCGATGTGCGGTGTTGGAGTGTTTGATTCCTTCTTCTCCGGCTGGACGGCGTTTGACCTGGTGGAGCCAAAGTAATCTTTGTTCTTCCGGCTCGAGTCCGAAAACGTATCGGCCATAGACTGAGGCGTCATTGACGGCGCGGGACTCTGGTCAAGCGCGACAGGTATAAAGAAGTCCTCAGTATCACCCCCGTTGAGATCGGCAGACAACATGGTTGAGTTGCGGTTGTGTCTATAGTTTGGCGCTGGCGGGGCCAGCACCGTTTCCTTGTTCTCCGCCGATCTTTCAGGGGAGCGGTCAGGCCTCGAACTGCTGCGCGACGACGAGTCCTGCCGTCCGTAAGCATTTCGAGGTCGTGGTGATAGTTCGGTAGGTGTATCCGAGTCCGCCGCAAGCTTTTCAGGCGCGAAACCTGTACTGGATGGGGGCACAGCGTTTGGCGGTAGCGCAGGAAGAGATTTGTCGGTGTCTCGAGCTTTTGCTTGAGCCGCTGCTTTTGCTTTCTTTCGTCTTCGTGCCATTAGACTCTCGTGACAATTCATACAGAATATCCCATGGGCGGTCCTGGCATAGCGCAGGTTCTCGATCTTTCTCTTGCAATTCCTACAGCGGAAGCATGTTGCGCAAAAGGCCTGGTCTCCGGTCAGGATGGCCAAGTCCTCAATCTTATTACCGCAAGCACTGCAGCTGTAGGTGCAATTGTTGCAGATCAACGAGCCATCTCCAAGCAGAAGGAGGTTCGCATCCGAGTCAAGGAGCGTGTTGCATGTGTTACAACGGAAGCAATCGAGATGCCATCGGTTTCCAGCTGCGATACAGTCAGTCAGTAAAGTAGATCATAAGCACCCAACGCATTCGCCTCTGAAAGCTCCAGCTGTCGTAGGTGCCGCCGGACGTGATGAAGGGTTGGTATCCCCAGCGAACCCATTTAAGCTACAGGTATAGATGTATATGCAACATACCAAGTTCGAATGCTTTGCCTTCTTCCAAAATCTACCACAGGAGGGTCAGCAATGATCAAGCAGTAGCTCTGAGTGGGAAGCTTACTTCTCCGCATCCCTTGCATGGGAACACATCGTCAGCATCCATGGGGGCATCTAGATAGTCATCCATGATGGCGGTATTGACCCTTTCCGTGCTGAGACTCCAAGTTCACCACCACCCTTTTCAGGTATAGGACAATCGCGAGAATCAAATGGCGTAAGGGCGAAGGTCGAGGGAACGGGAATCCGTTAGAAATAGCACATGGAGAGTATTCCAGGGCGCAACCGCGTGAAGCAGATTTTGGTCCCCAACGGTGAATAAAAGGGGCACGCAGGAGCGGTAATGAATCGTCCGTCACTGTCGGGCCGGCGTGGTAATGAACCTCGGTCGATCGTTTGCGTCTTGATGATGCGTCTATAAGAGCAAGGGAATCAGATTGCCTTTGCGTATATCTGATTACCTATTCTACCCGGGGCGGAGTCCAGCGCCAGGCGGGATAGGGGGGATGTGCGATGGAACGGGAGGTATGCGTCTAGCAAATGCGTTCGTCGTTTGTCGTTCGTCTTCGGCGCGGCAGCTGGCGTGAGCTGTGACAGTATGCTTGGATGGCCTTGACTCGGACTCTTCTTGTGGGGGAGGTTGAGGTTGGGGTTGAGGTTGAGGTCAAAGTCGGGGTCGGGAAAGCGGTCGCGGTGGGCGTCGCTGATGCCGAAAGTTAACGGGGAGGTAGATAGCCAGATTGGTGGAAGGCGACGGAAGGGAAACCGTCCTCTACGGAGCCCCGAGAGGCAACGAGGTAAGCAGGGGTTGGGCAGAGCAGACGTAAATATCGTGATGTTCCGATGCTCACGGGCCAGTGAAAAAATGAGGCAGAGAAACTGAAAGCAGATAACAACAATGGCAAGGCTCGACTCGCCAGGCCAAGTATGTGTGGTCTTGATGGCCTGGAGCTTTGTCGACCTTGAAGAATGGAAAGTGGGAGACGGAGACTGGACGATCGGGACGCCTTAGAACGCGCACGGCGGGCCCCCTGGACTGGAACCTCTGTCTGGCACAACAAGTGCTGGGTGGACTGTGCTTCCGAGTTCCATGCGATCTCACTGGACACATCGGTTTGGCGGTCGCACCTCCTCCAACAGCACCAGCACTCCCAGCACTGGACAGCACAAATTTGCGTGGTGTCGGGTATGGCCTGTGCCTGCCACTCAGGGCATTCCGTTCCTGGGGCTTTCCCAAGGGCCCCTTCCTTCATCAAAAGAGACGACCCCGTCATTGCTGCGTACCCCACTCAATCCACCTCCCTCAGGCGGTGGGTGGGTCAGACTCAAGGGGTGCTCAGGGTGCTGCCGGGGAGACAGGAGGGTCCAGCAGGGGGTTGAGCAGGGGAAACGAAGGTCTGGGTGGAGACTAGCCAATAGGCAGCCGTCTTTTTCACGTGTAGATGGTCTCGAAAAATATCGAAATGAATTCCTTACCTCAACCACGGACATTGATGACAGACACTTCCTCAAACAGCAAAAGAGACAACCCACAGGGTAATATCACTGCTTCTACACATAAGCGGGTGGCAGTCAACATGTCAGGTCAGAACGCTGTGCTGCGTCAGCTTAACTGTTTGCTTTGCCAGTCAGCTCCATGGGTCTATATCTAGTCAATGTCTAGACCTAGCCGTCATCTACTCCCCCATATACCTGGCCTGTTACACAAATTGCTAACAATGCTTCACCCTTAATATTTCCTTGTCTTGCCCTTTCTTTCATTTCTCCTTGTCCCAGAAACTGCCCCAGTAGTCAAACAAGGAGACTTGACGACATCCAGATACCTTCGACTACATAGCCCTGCAATATTCCCCAGATATACAAGCCCTGGCAAGCATGCTTGGCGAAACGACAACTCGCCGTTTGTGAGGACCCCTTTACAAGCATTATCTTGTCTGAAAGATGCAGCATCCAGGGGAAAGGAAGCCAATCAAGGGAGAGTGAACTCTGATGCAACTCAGAAAAATGATGAAAATCCAGGATGACCAACTGAAGAAAGCTTGCGACTTTGTGACCCCTCCCGAATCCCACCTCAACACTCGAGTGAGAACTCATGGTGAAAGCAAAAATGGCCCGTGCCGTATAATTCTGGGGCGTTGAGGTTCAACAACCATGAGAATTCGGGTTTGGCCCAGAATTATGCAGTAGTCCACCAAACATCATCCCTTCCTCACGCAGGAATTGAAGCTGCAGTTTACCGACAAGGATGATGAGGCATCTCAAAAGTTCACCACAGTTCGCCGCTTGGCCACTGCCGCGGTCGCGTATCCATGTGTGATTGTGATAGATATCAGGCGCGTTTGCCGCACAACATGTGACGAGGGCTCGACGACGACCTAGGGATACCGTGACCATAGATAGAGCTTTACTGTTGCTTTCAGTTTCCTTCCTCTGAAAGTCCGGCTCACCAGTGACCACCGTCACCTCTGATCTGAGATCCGAAGTATTTGTACATTCCAACTCACCGCGTCAACTTTTCCGAATTCCTACGACGGAGATACTGAAACACTCTTTATTTACAGCTGAATGACACTCGCTGAACTACTGAGGTGGGCATCATATTCTACAGTACCTTCTTCGTTCCCATCCCAATGCCAGTTCCCATACATACAGTCATACAACAGTCCATCCCCTAAAACCCACAATAAATTCGCAAGGTTTCCCTTCTCTCACCACCCATCAACACAACAAACAAGGATTTCCAGGTTGTGTGTGTTTCATATGTGTGAGGGTTTCGGCACAAAAGCTACATTGTACATAATGTGTGCTTTGGAGTACAAGCAACTTGATTGAGCACTTGAGTTACCACACACACCCACCCATGGCGACGATCCACCACTCCTCCTCCGAGCAGTTCTCTACCGTTCTACTTGTCCATTACTGTGGTATACTGCGAGAGGCTACACATAAAGCTGTTCATAACTTCCTATCCGGCCGGTTGGTGGTGACACGGGCCATTGGTACTGACTGGCATTGACATTCGAACGGCATTGGTCCCTTGATTGTCTCTTCCCGTCCCGTCTGTATCTGCGTAGTGTAGAGGAGGAGGGGGACCCTGAAAAATTCCGCGCCTTGCTCCACGGCAATTGGATGGTTTCTTCTTTTTTTGGGCAAAAGGGAGGAAGGCGGCCTAGCTGGGTTTCCCCCTTAAAACTTGCGGGGTAATTGTTTCATTGACTGCTTTGTGAAGCCTTGTTAGTCCTTTCTTTCTCTCGGTTATTGCTTTGAAATTTATCATGGGGATTGTTGAAGGAGTGTTACTACCGAGGTACTAGACTTCGACAACTGCAGTGACCCGTGAGTTTTGACAGGATAATCATGGGAAATGAGCATTGTCTCATTTGTAGTCAGTCTATCCGAGCATGGAGGAGTCGACTGTCCAGCGGTATTGGCCATACGGGCTTGACTCAGCTCAGCGTTCTTTGCGTACGTAGGGTGAATATACTACCATATCACAGTGATGCCCGTGCATGTTGTTCGATGTTCATCTTCCCGACTGTTCAGCACTCACTGCAAAGGAAGCAATGATCATATAGTCGCCGTGTGGAGATGGACACAAGGTAATACAATCCAAAATCCAGTTTCAATTCCTGCCTAACACCGTTTTCCATTCCACCTCGGGGTATCGTTGAGATATGCACCGCCCTGCCTATGCCCACATGTCCACATATCTTCATCACATTCATGCTTTTGTTTTTCCTTTTATATTTCTCCTCACCCCCTGTTGACCAGCTCCCTCGACGTTGCGGTCCCATCCCCTTCCCGATTTTTTGTTGAAAAATCAAACTCACCCAAAATAATGCCAGTTAACCGACAGCCCAATCCCGCCAAAGGTCGACATCGCAGAACGCCGGTTGTATATAATGCTGTGCTTTAACCTCTTTCCTTCTCCTCTCCCATGTGTGTTGAAAGTTTCCCCGGTACCCTTTCCGTTCTCTGTATATGTGCTTGGTATGCAAATGCTGCCTTGTTGGTTCGGCAAAACTTGGAATCATCAATCGTTGTCGTTGCTCTGTCCTGTTGTATCCCGCAAAACCCGGCAGCAGAGTACGTTATGCTTGTTGTCTGAAAACGCGCTTTTTGTTGAAAAACGCTCAAATATTACGTTTAGGTAACGGGGAGTGGAATGCCTACCAGTAGGCTCCCATGCATTGTTGAAAAAGAAAATGTTGAAATAATATGTCGTGTGTGGAGGAAAAGTTGAAAGGAGAGAGGATGAATGTCTCCTTTATTGAGGCACTGTTGAAGCCTCTTAAACGCCGTTGGTGGCACCGTTCGTCTGCGCGGGCGTGTAAACCTTCTCGAGATCAGAGACAGACAGGTCACCCAGGATATCGAAGATGGTGCGTGGCTGGTGGAAATCATTGTTCACTGGCATCCAGAGTTAGTACGTACTTGAGCAAGCAACCGAATCTTTTCCCAACTTACCGATGTTGACCAGATACCACTTGTTCATGACCTCCTCAATCAGGAGGCGACTGGGGGTATCAGCATCGTAGCAGCGGGCCCACTCAATACCCAATTGGAAGGCCTCGTCCTTCCACGCAAGGAAGCTGATGCTCTCAACGATGGTGGGCTGCACGATCTCCTTGCCTGGGAAAACACCCCATGTAACCGCGTTGGGTCCCTCAGATGGCGCGTTTGTGTGGAGGTTACCAGACTTGGTTACGGCATAATAAGTGATGTCGGGATGGTTCTCGATGCGGCGCTTGATCTCGGGGAAAAGTTCGGGAGAGACCAAAAGTTCCAGGTAAGCCTTCTGATAGACATAACCATTCGCGGGACCCCAACCATGGACGGGGTGTGTCGACTTGACGCCATTGACGGCCGGCTGGGAGTTAATGGTGATCAAACCACGGTTGTTGAGAGAAATGAGGTCATCCTTGATCAGGTCAGCCTCGCTCGAAATAGGGGCCTCGCTCCATGGCAGGTACTCGAGCTCCTGGTTAAGATAGCGCACGAAAAGGTTGGCGATGTCCTTGACAGTTTGAGGCTCGCCCCACTTCTTGCGGTTTAGCTCATTAGAACCCGTCAAGCCAATACCATAGGCATCCAGCTCACCGAAGGCAGGAGATCTCGAATCACCCCAGCGGCCGTTGGGGAATTCATCCCAGTCTTGGGTACGGGTGATGTACGACTTGTTGCGGTTGCGCCAGAAAATGGGTCGCACATCTTCGTCCCTTCTGCCGGAACCCAGAGACTGCTTCCAGGGAAGAGCGCGCTTGAGCGGCCGGTTGGGCGAAGGCAACCAGTCAAGCTCCTCGAGAACCATGCGCGTGGCCTGGGCAAGGTTCATGGTGTAGAAGTGCAAGTGGTGGATACCTGCGGCGACAATCTTGCGGCACATTTCGGCAACGAGAGTCTTGCCAATCTCACGGACAGCCACATCATCGTTCTTGACGGACTCGAGCTTGGCCATCCATTCCTCGGGGATCTTGCAGTTCATGTGGTTCGCGCGGCGAAGGAAACTGGCGTAAGTGGCGATGGGCATAATGCCAGGAAGAATAGGAACTGTGATGCCCCTCTCCCTGACCCTCTTGACCCAGCGCAGGAAATTGTCAACGTCATAGAACATCTGAGTGACGATGAAAGACGCGCCCATATCGACCTTCTCCTTCAGGTGGTCGAGCAGAGACTCTTCGTCCTTGTTGTCGTCGCATCCCTCGGGATAGCCGGCAACACCAATGTCGAAGTGGTCGCCGTACAGCTTGCGGATGTGAGCGACCAAGTCCCGGGCATACTGGAAACCACCCTCAGCAGCCTCCCACTTCTCCTTCTCACGGGGAGGATCACCACGTAAAGCCAAGATGTTGGTACAGCCGGCCTTGTAGGCTCTTTGCAAAGCGTTGTTCACCTTCTCCTCGCCCATGTCGGTGCAGGTAAGATGCATACACGTCTCGAGGCCAAGGTACGCCTGAGCCTGGGCGACCATCTCGCAAGTAAGTTCGGCAATGCGACCGCCGGCACCCCATGTGATGTCGATGAACTTGGGACCGAAGTTGTACATGCGATCCATGCGATCGTAGAGGTTCTGGACACCCTGGGCCGTCTTGGGTGGGAAGTACTCGAAGGAGAAGGACGGGGCCTTCGTCCTCTCGGCATCGGCAACCATGTCCCGGATATGCATTTTGGCCGGGTGCGTTGAGTGCGACTGCGGTGAGCGCGTATTATGGGGCTTGCTGTGTTATATAAGTGATAGTAGGTATTCTGGAACGTTTTCAGTTAGTATTATTCTCTGGGGACAAGAATCTTAAAAGTGTGACAAAGAACTGGTGGCTCGGTCGCGGTCGCGGCCATGGTCGGTGGGTCAACCAGCTGACCAAGCTCACGGGGAGGCGAGGGCTTTGGACTGTGGCACCTAGAAAAGGACCGGTGGGAAGGGACCAACGGCGGGACATTGCGATTGGGATATCGACGCGGCAGGTTAGGATGGGACGGTCCGTTGGACACTGCGTACTCGGGGAGAAGACAGGGAAAGCCGCGGGAAGGTTGTAAGAGGATTGTATAGACGGGGAGCTTCATGACACATGGGGTAGTGGATTCATACTTGTGCCTACCTAATGATTAGACGAAGAAACCCCAAATGGAACGGTCTCTTCTTTCTTTCTCGGTGGCTATCTTGTGGATAGTCAATCTGGTTTCTACGCCTTCGAGAAGGTATCTGTGCTATAGCGTGACTCCTCTTTTGGATCCGATGGCCTCGAAGTCCAGATGAAAGGAAGCTAAAGACGAAGGGAAAATGGTGGTCGGAAAGTGGGAAAATCGGAGAAGGGGAAGAGGAGGCGAGAGAAAAGGGAAAAGCGAAAGAAGTCCCTGGGAGAGACCTAGATATGCACGGGACCACCGGGGAGAGGGAAAGTGCGAAAGGACAACGTTTTTGTCAAACACGCCCGACCACGTCCCCGAAGGCAATGGGCGAGCCCGGAATGACACACAAGCAAGCTTGAGCGATGGAAGAGTGCAGACAGAGAAACGAAAGTGAAGAAACGCCGATCCCCGGAGTGAGTCCCATTGGCGACCGGGGTTGGCAAGTCCAGGGATCCCGCGTCGGCCGACCGCTTGCCTCACCCACTCACCCGCCTTCTCCAAGCTGGAGTCGGGTAGCAGTACGTGGGGACTGTCTCGACACGGACAAAATTAATGATACTACTAACCATACTTCCAGCCGCTTGAAGTGTTATCGTTTAATCTGTCCAGACAAAACTTTGTACTGTGTACAGCGTGTACCCGAGTAACAGGCAGTGCCCGACCCGACCCCTCTGCGCATTCCCCCATGGCCGGATGTGGGGTCGTTGAACCCCGCCAAAAAAAGCTTCGCAAGCTTTCACAAGTCGACATGTCCCTGGACAGCAGCCTGCAACGTTTCTGTATGACTATGACCTCAAAAACAACGACAATCGACATGAGCCAAGGTTCAACAACTGATCAAGCAGCTCAAGGCGGGTACATGCTGCTACGGCCATGTACAATCTCTTGAACGGCACATTATGACACGATAGCCAAATCGAATTCGCTGCCCTACAACAATAGAAACAGCTCGATGTACATCTCTAGAATTCGGTGCATGGTGGATCAGGAGATTCCATCACTTCACTGGCACAAGCCATCTTCACAAGTCCGAAAGTGGTTTCTTCGACGCCTGGTCCAAAATAGCGGTCAAACTCCACTCTTCTCGGCCACCTCAACAACTGGCCAACTCTCACCAATCCAGAGCTTCCATCTTCAAGCCATCTCGACCACACACTTCGCTTCTCTGTCACTGCATATGTAATGTAGTTAGACGAACACACACCGGTCGCCTGCCTCAAAAAATTGACCGAAATTCGCAATGTGTATCTCGAATTTTCAATCGTCACAACAGTCATGAGAAAAGTTGTAAAACGAAAACGACTGAAGCAATGGTCGACGAGTTCGACCAGTTGACGATGGAACCCCCTCCCCCCACACCCGATACAGGCGCCAACGACCCCACATCATTGGAGAATTGCTCAATTACGTGATTGACGAGTGTCCAGTCAGAAGCAACCGCCATCGAATTGGATCGCGGGAATCTCCCGGCGAATCTGCAAGGGCGACGCTGTGTGTGGTTGCCAGTGCAGTGTGAACTTTTATAGTGTACTGCCGTTGGTTCCTGAAAATATGTGTGCGACATGGACATTGGGGGTCAGGTAGTGTACATCGGCGTACAGTGTGTAAAGGTATACAGGCTATCATGTTTCCGACGAGTCAAAAGGCTTCGAGTTGCAAGAACAAGAGGCTTGGGTACAACAGCCGTCAAAAGCAGAGTATCAAAACCGACCGGCATGAAGGGAGGAATATTTTCGTACTTACTTGCGCCAGTGGCCGAAAGGCCAAAAGGATACCAGACTGTGAAACGAATTCCAGAAGATGGTCGAGCTGGAAGTGATGAAACAAGACATCGCGAACACTCTAGGTAACACTCTGGGAACCAAACTGAGCCAGACGGCCCTGAAACTTTTCAACACGACCTTGCACATTTGGCCTTCTTGAGGTCAATCTGTGCTAAAAGTCCAGAAAATGCGTATACAGGTGCCGTGAGCTGTTACCAGCAAATGATTAACTAGAAGATCGATGTACAGGATAAGGGGCCGATCCGAATACAGTTGGGAATGAACCGGGCTAACTAAAGACACTCTCGCGCAGTGTCACAGCTGCGTCGATTTTCGGTTTGGCTGGAAAGATGACAGACGGACTAAACCATGGAAAATCGCACCTAAAAGTTTGCGGATCGAACTAACGTGGGTATGGGGGTTCGTCGTTTTGTTGTCATTTCTCGTCCGTCGTCGAAGAGCGCGTCTTTGTTTGCACACGAAATTTTGTGTGAGTGACTGTTGTAGTCTATGTAAGGAACGAAGGAAGGATGGTGGAGGTTTCTTATATGCAGTTGTCATATGGGATGGAAGGTCCAAAAACCAGATAGAAATCCCAGGATGTGGTGGTAGGTGATGGCAGGTGCTACCTATTATGATATATACACGATGGGTTATCTAGGCTATACTGAACACAGGGTTATCAGCTCACCATGTGTACATCAAGGAGTTGCTCTGTCCCGTTGCATATTACTTCACCCCAGGAACGGGAATGGTAAAGTGGTGAAGTACGATTTCTTATGTCACTAAGAAGAGGAATAATCAGACACGATGCCTATATCCATCCTCGAGTCAATACGTAGGCATAAAGTTCGAGGTCGAATATAGGCAAAAATGGATCTTCAAGCCAGAAAGTGTGGGTTACAACTCGGACTTGTAACATCACGGATGCGACATTATTCATATTAACGAATGTTGGCGAACAGTACATCTAGAGGAGCAAATGGTAAACCATAGGGTATTATATGTTGTAGTCTCTCCCATATGTGCAACTCTTAACGTAGCGCTGATCTAGTGTAGTATGACTCTCGACGCTCAACACGATAACGCGAGACGCTTCCTTTCTCATTCACCTAACCCAGCTTAACAAACACTTTACCGTTCTTCCCGCATCATCCTGTTTTTGAGTGGGACAGATGTCCTTGCGGAGTTACTTGACCATGTTCCATAATCACCGTCGGCATCACAGCCGACTTCCCCTGACTCACGGGTCTCCCAATAATCTGCGCAGCCGAGCTAGCCAGCCCCAACCCTTGAACATCCGTAGTACCCGCCGAGGACGACGACCTAGGCGACTTTGGCCTCATGCCGAGGGCTCCCTTTCCGACGATCTTCTCGGTCCAGTTCCAGTTCAGTGTGCTCGATCTCTTGAATCCAGGCTTTGCCGGGTCGCTATCTGCCGCGGGGTCGGAGGAGTTTGATGTTGACGGAGTAACTGCTGCTGATTTGCCTTTCTTATCCGCCGGCGATAGGCCGCCCATGAAAGAATCTTTCTTAGTATCTCGCTGGCCGCTCTCGCTTGCCGTGTCGCTTTCGTCGCCACTTTCGATCCAGTCTCGGTCGCTCCACGTCACGGAGTCCATTCGGCGAACGAGTTTGGGGCGCTCGGTGTCTCTGAGAGATCCGGATGGCGAAGACGGTGATTGTGATGACAGGAAACCTCTGGTTTTGTCACTGGAGCTCACACCGGCAGAGCTTCTGGGCAAGCCGGAGACGACGTCCTCGGCCTCTATGGCGTCCCTTTCGCTTTGAGTCGAGCCTCCTCTACTATGCGACTTCTTCTCCGACCTGCTAGTCTCTGTGTCCTTAACTTCAGAACCGTGCTCGTCAGGTGGCGCAGACAGGGGCTTGGCACGCTCTCTATTTGTGGCCTTGTCATCGGGCGTCTTGGCGGTTGGTAAATCACTAAAGTGAGCCTCGACAAGATGCTGAATCACAGGCCAACCGAATGCGTTGGCAAACTGGCGACGGACGATGATGTTGTTGTGTGCGTCGGGCTCCAACTTGACGAGCACTTTGCGCCAGGAGAGACCCCTATGGTAGGCTCTGGCAATTTTCTCCTCAACTTGCATTTGGGAGCCATCGACCATCTCAGACGGGTCCATGTCGGGGTTGGTATGCTCTGTATCATCGTAATCATGTCGGGAAAGCGATGAGTCCCGGGGCAAGATTCCCGGTGTCGGGCTATAAGGGGACGACGCCTCACTGCTTGGGGTTTTAACCGGAGCAGCTTCACCCGCGGAGCCCTTTGAAGATTCCATGCTGGTCGTAGCTCTTCGTCGGAAGCCGCTGGTAGTGGGCCGCTTCTTCAAGGGTGGGGGTGGAATATCCGAGGGATGGTATATCCTATCATGAAAGATAGCTCGAGGTCGTTTGGATGGGTCGATCAGATACTCAACTGAAGGGAGTTTGGGGTTGATCAAGTCACTAGCTGCTTCAAATACCGTCGTCTTGGGCGGAGCCATGACGCTTTCTCCCGAATCCAACAGCTCATTGCCGGTGGTGACACGCGACCGAGACGAAGATGCTGAGGCTGTCGTGGATGTGTCGTCTGATCTCAAAATCTGACTTCGTTGATAGATTCTATTGGCTTTGGAAGGTTGTGGAGCAGGCGCTTGCTTTTGCGTTTCGTTGGAGCGGAAGAAATTCATTATACCACTGAATGGATTGTTGGTGTTACCCGAGGTAGTTGCGCTTTGAAGATTTTGGAGCTTCTGGAACTCGGACTCTGGAGACGCCACAACAGCCGATCGAAGACTGGCTCGATCATCCTCCAGCATGGCATGAGGTGGCGGCTGAGGGACCTCGTGGGCATTGTAAGGGCCCGTTGGTGTTGAGTCCCCCGATCCCTCCTCACCCGGCTTCTCCTCTGCGTCGTCTGGAGCCCAGGGCTTCACTCGTGGCGCCGTCGCATTTGTCCCTGTCAACTCAGCCCACCCGAAGCTTAGAGCAGTTTCAACCAATCCTGCCTCTCTGCGAGCCTTGTCCACACGCCCTAAACCTTGCCAATCCAAGAACAAAAGACAACTTGTGCGGAGTGGCACAATTCCATCGTTGACGACATTGGAGTACACAGTTCGGTTTCGGAATTTCTTCAACGCTGTATGTGCCGGCCCAGTAGGCAGGATGCGTAGCAGCGGCTTTGACTCCGGCTGGGGCTCTCCGTAGACGTGTTTGTGCGTATTCTCGCCGAATTGGCTTATGATCGCCCCAAAGCCGTTTCGCGCAATGGTTGGAGCTCTCCACGTGAGTCCCAAATCTTGACCGGTCCTGCCCACCAAGCCAAAATCGAGGGCGAACTTGACGTAATAAGGGTTCTCATGGTTGAGGCCGAGAAACGGCGATGCCAATGCGATGAAGTTGACTGGTTCAACCTGATCGAAAAAGGTTGGCGAGTGTTTCTGGATGTAGGCAATTGCGTATGTTTGTATAAGGCCGCCAAGCGAATGGGCAATGAAGCTGATCTTGGTGATCTTGTAGCTCCTGTCCGTCTTCTTGGACCCAGAATGAGGGCGCTTTTGCCCCGAATCCTTCTCTCCATCCTGCTTGCTCGCTTTTAGCGAGTGGACAATGGCCTGTGATGCCGCTCTGGTGGTGGGTATGAATGGTTGCTCAGGGAAAACCATTGTCAGGACGAACTTGGCAAGCCGTTTTCCTAAATATTTGATACCTTTTTCAGTCCTAGTGGCGTTTCCTGAGAAGCCGCGCACAATAACCTCCTCGTCATCTTCGTCATCACTCTCGTCTTGCCCGTCATCTTCCCGCGGTTGATCTTTGTCACCAGTCACTCTGTCTCCCCCTTCCTCGGCAGAGGACGAAGTGTCTCGCTGGTATTTCGCTGTCCACTCTTTTGCCCTTCGCGCCTTGGCATCCTGTTTCGCCTTCCGTACTCCTGCATCAATGCTCTCTTTCATAAAGAGCATATCGGCTCCCAAGTTGCTGTGTAGCCCATGCGTCAGGACAACCAAGTGAACCTTCTTCTGCTTCTTGGGTTTGCTCGGCTCCTCGTGCTTTTTGTTCGTGGGCACGGCGGGCTCCACAGGGGCATCGGCACCGTGATACTTGGCCCGGTGCTGGACTTCTTCATCCCATCCAGGAAGCCGAGGTGTGTTCCACAATGCGCCCGTATCCTCTACCTTCAGCCGTATGGCTCGTGAGAAGACCCCTTTCGGCTGTGCTGGATGATCCTTGACGCTACCAATGCTTTGCTGAAAGTCGCTGACTTGGCCTGGCTCCGGGGCTTGGGACCGGCCTCCGAGAACCGGAACCACGGAGCCAAGACTCAGAGACTTTTCGTCCCGGGCGAGGAGAATCTCATAGTGAACGGCAGCCGACGTAGAGAAGATCACTTGTGATGCGACTTCAATGATCCATGAGACGCTCTCGCCATGGGTTTCGGGGTTGCCAAACTGGCCGTGCTTGCTTGTCCCCTCACCGGCTGACTGACGAATGTTGTCGGGTACGACAAGGTGACAGTTCCAGACGGCACCAGCCTTGAGCATGGGCTCAAACTCGGGGATGCCATAGCGACGGGGGTTTTCGAACTTTTCGTTTGGGTTGAAGTGAGAAGGGTAAGCCGCAACGGAAAGGGTGTAGGGACCGTGGACGAAGGCAGCACGCAGAGCAATGGCCGAAATGTTTTTGATGCGTAGGGACAGAAATTCCGGGGATGGAAGGATGTGGTCGGCAGATGGGGTGTAAGTGACAGTGTAACGGACCACTTCGCCGATTTTTACACTGCCGGTTTGGTGGAGGAGGAGCATCCTGAACGTCCCTGAGTTATGCGTGCCGTACCGGTCCCGCCAACTTGGTGCCCAAGACACGCCGAGACCCAACGAAACTTGGCACCGTCAACCAGGTGATAATCTCTCTGCAGGACGAGCAAGATAAAAGCCGTAGTGTTGTAGGGTTTCAATGGTAAAGAGAGCCTACGGTACTAGGTATCACGTCGTACCTAGGCCAGGAATCGATATGTCGGTGATAAGCGTATGTGGTGTTGTTGACTTGTCCGAGTCCCGAACGGGAGCTAAAAAGACAGCGGTTGAAGTGATGTGGGGCGGCTGGCAGGTGCTTGCTAGTGCTGTATCCCGGAAGCAACAACTGGACCCGGGGAAACGGAGCCGGAACACGGGGACGCGGAGTTGGAGCGCACTGCCCAGACGGTGTCTAAGACTCGCTGGTTTACTGGAAGTAACTGAAATAGCACGGGGTAAAAGTGCAGTGTTGATTTTGCGTATCGAGGATGGTAGCCTCCGTGTCTGCAGCTGAAACTTGTGGCTAAGAGAGTTGTGGTTGTGAGGCTAGAGCTATGGACAGGATCGTTTGGCTGAAGACTATCTGATGAAGAAAGGCCCCAGAGTGCCCCTGATGTCTCGGTACGAATACGCTGGCTCGTCGAAAAGGTAACTGCAACGACGCCGCGATCAGAACGCTAGGATGTATCAAACTCAGGGGGCGAGTGTTTATACTGTACAGGAGACAAGTAGGGAGGGCAAAGAACTGCGAGATGTCCAGCGAGTGAGCACTGGAAGGGACAGCCGGGCTGCTCGGGGGCTTCGAGAGTACTCCACAAGGATGATGGCAGCGTGTGGTTCGATGGCAGAGTGGATTGCAGTGATAAGTGGCTCTCGACAACAACTCCAAGTGGGCGGGTGTGTGGGTTTCTGGCCCCTTTAGACTCTACACTAACAGGTACAGTTCAGGAACAAACTTGGCGATGGGGCCCAGGCCTTATGATGACGGCATCTTGTCGAGTCTCGAATACTGGGGGAGTTGAGGATGAAGCGTTGAGTCTAGATGTCTTTGGAAGGCGCGGTAGTCTGAAGGCGAGGCTTTGGAGATTAGACGACTGGCGACTGTCGTGTCGAGGAGCACGGTAGATGCCTCTAACGCGATATAAAAGCGGTATTGACATTTGACAAAGTAGACAAAACCCCGTTTTCGTTGGATACCACCAAGAGAGAAAAGGGACTTCGGACTGGTTCCAAGTCCCGTGAGTGGAAATCAGCATCAATCAGTACCAACTTTGATCATGGCATGCGGCTGATCTAAAGTTAGTTGTCCAGCGCGGTTGTCTTTCACATGCTGAACTTCCCGTCGTCATGGGAGAGGCGGTTCTTTGCTCTGCCCTTCCTACTTGTATTGCAGAGAGGAATGTGACGGGAACTCCTGCTCCCATCTTTCACAGGCTGAACTTCTGAAGTGACTGCCAAAAGCGACAGCTCCAGGGTGAAGAGACACTGTGCGGCTCGAGCTCCAGGGCTGGCACCCCCGGTCTTTCGAGGCCTTACGTAAGGTTACATGGGTAGCAGGGTGGTGAGCTAGCGCAACCTTGGCGAGATACGTAGCCCCACGTGACCCTTGCCAACCACCCGGGCTCGCTCACCGTCTTTGCCGGTTCCTGGATTGCTCGTGGCCAACTGCTTCTCTCTACCGCTCTACCGCTCGTCCTACCGCGCTCGCATTCCTGACCGCCAACATTTTTAGACCGGCAGTATTTTCACGTCGCCATCCATCGCAGGAGACCCCTCCCCGGCCCGCGCCAGCGCCAGTCGCCAATCGCTCACCGACAAGCAGTCGCCAGTCTCTCTTCCTAGATGCCCCCCGATTGTCCAGCGTGCAGTCTCCGGCACAATGGGTAGACGGCCGAATGCTCTGATCCTGCAGTATTTCGAGCGAGGCCCAAAGCTGCAGGACCAGAGCAATCGTTATCCTCATACTTGTAAATCGTGAGTTGCGGTGACCGACTCTTTTCTCCCTGTTAATGTCAACACTGTCGTTGTCGTCGTTGCTCTCCATCGCTTTCCTTCTCGCTAGTCTCGAACCCTCCTCCTCCTCCGAGCCCGAACATGTCGACGACCACTGCTGCCGCCCATGATGCTTCTGATGCTGATTGCTTCCCACTTCACCGACACAGATGCGGAGAGCACTTCCCACGAGGCCGTCTCGACAGCTTAACAACCCACCTTACCAAGAAATGTCCCGCCATTGGCGAAGCCGATCGTGTTAATGCCATCTTCACCCTCTCCGGAATGAGCCATGCCTCCCACCGACTACAACAGACCCAGCACAACCAGGGCCAGGTACAACAGCCCTTACAGGTTCCGACCCAAGTCAATGGCGTCAATGGCCCCCCAGTGGATCTTCCAATGATACAGCGCGACCTCCAGCGTGACTGGACTGCTCTCGGAGTGTTGGCCGAGGTTTCGAGGCAGATTGACATGAGCGAGAAGAACGACGATCGCGTACCTCTCCACCCGAATGTCTCCTCGGGTACCGTACCAGGCGCCAATCCCTCACAATCTGTCGAACACTTTGTCGTCCAGGACCAGGGAAATGTAGAGAACACATATCAACAACAGACCGACGAGCAGACCGTTTTGAGCGAGCAACCAAAGCGTAAGTCGTGGACGCCTGGCCTCACACCGCCTTTGTAGCCTTTGCCAACCGAGACTGACAAAGTCGTTATTACAGCCGAACCAGTTGCGCCGACAGACGAAGAACGAGTTCCCACTGCCGAAGAGAGGTTACACGAGATACTGCGAGCAGAGGAAAACGCCAATGCCGACGCCTCCAACATATCGATGGCCGCAGCTGCCGCAGCTCGACTACACCCTGCGCTTCTTGACCCTCAGTTGCTAGGACAAGAAGCTGCTGCTGCCGCCGAGGCCGCCAGTGCTACTGCCGCTGCCGCCGCCGCAGTAGCGAGCAGTCTTTCCGCTTCCGAACAAGCTCACCAATCCCACCAGAGCCCTCCCGAAGTGTCGCCATCTATCCCCGCGACTACACCCTCTCAACCCTGGGGCGAGATCACCTACACGGCCGATGCTTTCCAAACAATGCCGGCTGGCGACTCTGTCCCTCACACAACTGCATCCCTTACGAAGGGCGGTTTCCGTCTCGAGACAACCTCCAAGGCCCGCCACTCACGAGCGAGGTTCAACGCGACAAGGAGAAAGCAGGTCCAAGAGGTGCGCAAGATTGGCGCTTGCATCCGCTGCAGGGTTTTGCGAAAGACTTGCTCTCCTGGAGAACCCTGCGATACGTGCCGCAAGGTTCTGTCGCCACGTGTATGGCGCTCTGGTTGTGTACGTACCAAGTTTTCGGAGCAGCTGGATCTGTACTCTGCCGGCGTGCAAATTGTCCTAGCGCAAGGCAGGATCAACACTTTCAAGCAGGCTATGGTCCTTAGCAACCATGGCCTAGTTATCGAAGCATGCCACTTCCCGGAGCTCTCCTCGCATTTGCGCCTTCAGGTTCTACAGCGTGATGGGATCAGGGAAGCAGACGGAAAGGTCACCACAGCAGTACCATCAGATAAACCTTTGGATTACCCAATTATCATGGTAGACAACGACACACAAGACGTTCCTGCCCGTCTGGAGTCATACATGCGTGAAGTTCTTCCTGAGCTCATCAAGCGGGAGCCGTCCAACTTCATGCAAGTTACTCTACAAACCGCCCTCGAAATTGCCAGCACAACCAACGATGAGCTACTAAAGAAGTCTCTCGAACTTTGGGGATTGGTGGAAATATTGGACAGAGAGCGCCAATGGACAATCTCGGTGAAGTCTACTCTGGATGATACGGTCATTAGTCACATTAAGGAAGAGACTCATGAGGAAGTATTCACCACGATTTGTCTGCAGCTTGCGGCAGCAGCAGAGCGGAAGGCGGCTGCTACCAGCAAAACCCTTCTGACAGGCATGCAGAGAGTGTTGCAAGACAGCAAAGTCAAAATCGACTTCGGCATGTATTTTGCAACCTTGATCTTGCTGAACTGTGTGGAGAAATCAACGTGGGCCTTCAAGGCCTGGGAACAACCAAACCTGAGGACTATGTGGCCTCTAGAAAAGGACCCAGGTAGCTTCGCTCAGCAAGGTTATGTCATAGCCGATTTGTTGCGCATGCTCCTGACGATCCGCAAGGCCCTCCCGCGCACAGCTCACCGGGAGTCGGATGGAAAACTGGTGACTGAGGAACAAGACCCTGCTATCAAAGCGTACTTCGAAGCAATCGGTCTCAACTGTAAGAACGGAAACCATTCCCCATGTTTTTCATCTCTTAGTTTAGCTAACCTGTTACGTGTTTCAGTTGCCCAGATCAAGGCCAAACAAGAACAACCAGTCTTCTCTCCTACCGATCCTCGATCCTTTGAGTTCCTCTTTTCCTCGACACTCTTACTCCCAGCTGCGGAATAAGTGACATTCTATTTGATATGATCAACATTGTTCAAGAGCATGACTGGCATTCAGCCGGCGTGCTGAAAAATGTCGGCACGTCTGAAGCCAAGCAGATGACACCGGTCTGCTAATCCCACGACCCCCTACCTAATACCTCCGCTGTCGTTACACAGCACCTAAAAAGGAAAGCGGTCGTCGGCCTCTCCTTTTTGTCCTTTTAGAATCGGCGTTTTTATGCTGCACTGGTCGCACGCAATACTGTCACGAATTAGATGGTTCGGATGTATGGGTTACACGAAAAAGTATCTCACCCTATGTCGACGGGAGTTCGATGGTCTAAGTATCATTGATCCAACAAGTGTAGAAGAGATGGGAAGGGGACGGATGAAATCAGGTTTGAGTAAATTTCATCATCACACCACAACATCAGCGGGCATAGCTTATGGCTTTTCTTCCCTTTTGCCTTCCGTTTTTTGTTTTTTCTTCATCTCTCAACGAATATCTGTGCGGGAATATGGGATTACGTTTTGTTTGATAGACCAAAATACCCCTGTGGTTCGAACATTAGTTAAAGGCAGTTCTTATACCAATTAGTTGATAAGTGTAATCTTCTGGCTCCTTATGATATATTACGAGCTGTGGAATTAAGAACTTGTTGCTCATACGTAGGTGTGTAGACTGATGATAATATTTGTATGTATCGAAACAACCAATTAACAGCCATCGAGTGATAAACGAACGCCATGCCACGCTGTGTGATATGAAAGAGATGAGATGAATGAATTCTTGGTATTCTTTTTGCCATTCCCCTCCCTCTTGCACCAGCGCCTGCCTTGCCTTGCCCCATCCATGCTTTTCTTTCTGTATCCCATTTCAATGAAGACGGAGTAGCATCATAAAGCAAGTATCCTCCATCACATCAAACATCTTATTCGCGTCGTCCAAAAAACCCTGGTTTTGAAACCGAGAATCAAACAAAACCTACTCCCCCAGAGAACCAGTCCCAAAAAGGGCACCTAATGATTTCTTTTTCTTCTTCGTACACTCTTCTCCAAACAACACATTATTGTACCCATATTACCCACTACCAACTCCTCTCTCCTTTGACAAGAACCCCATGACTCATGACCCATCGACCCTTTGCAAAGTCGCGAGCCTTCCAGGCACTTACTTCCTCAGGCATTAGCCCCAACCTCCCTCTGCCTCCTAACAATGTAATAAGTGATCAAACTCTTCGGATCATCCCTCACCCCCTCCCTCTTCACCGCATCCCAAAACCTCTGATCGCCCACTCGCGCATGCAGTGCCACACACAACTGCACCGCATCCATGCGCACCGCGCTATCCGCACTTTCCAAGCACTTGGCCGCCAACCCCGCGAGCGTATCTAGCTCCTGCTCGGTAGGCGTGAACGGCGTTGACGAAGTTGCCGAGCTTTCGACCACCTCCTTGAGGACGTGCATTCCCATACTAAGGGAGCGCGCGCCCGTGTCCTGTTGTTGATCCTTATTCAGCGCGTCACGCAAAGTGTTGGCGAGGACCAAAGTGATCTCGGTAGGATCGCCTAGGGTGATGAGTTCGTCGGCGAGCAGCTCCATGCCACTGACGATGTGGGAGCGGCTGTCGTAGGCGGCGCGGGCGCGCAGGAGACTTTCGAGACCGCGGGAGACGTGGGGACGGAAGGAATCGCGCATCTTCTTAAGGAGCAGCTTGATGGTGGCCAGGATCTGGGCCTTGACGTCCTGTTGCTTTTCGGCGGGGATGTGGGGGATCTCGGAAGGGGAGGATTCGAGAAACTCGAAGAGGCCTGTGAGGAGGGCATCGAACTTGTCGTCGGTGAAGATGGCGCCACCCTTTGGGTCGCGGATGATGCCCTGCAGCTTGCGGAAGCCGTGGACATCGAGGGACTTGGTCTTAACTTTGGAGATGCCGCTGTCGAGGAGGCGCGAGTTTTGCCTGGTCCGTTCGGGCGAGGAAGGGATGGGGATTTCACCCATTGCATGACCGTTCTCGCCATCAAAGAACTGCTGCGAGGGCTGAGGAGTAGCGGCACCCTCGTTTACCGGCTTCGGTTCCAAAACGGGACCGGTATAGGCGGACTGTGGTTCAGCTTGTCCTGCAGTGAAAGGGTCCTCGTATACCTGCACACCTCTGAAAGGGGCATCAGGCACAATCTCGACGGCCTCGATGGGCACTATAGCAATCTGCGGATGCTCTGACTCCTCCGTAGGCGACGGAGTCTTCTGGCTTGGCAGAACAGCGCTGGGTACTACCAACGAGAGCTCTTCATCTTTGGAAGGGCTGCTCTCGGGCAACGGTATCTGAGCAGGGTCTGGCATAACTCTCGAAGGCGAGGCGATTATGGGTGATGGAGGCAACTCCGGCGCTAGAGGTGACCGGGGAGAACGAATACCAATTGCGCTGGTAAACTTCGTTGGGCTAGGAATACCGGAAACCGGAAGTGGAATGCCAGACTCGCTGCTATGCGTAGAATGACCTTGCTGTGGCCTAGGGATCGCCTTCTTTGGGGAGATGACGAGTGTCTGCGTCTTCGGGCTCGTCATTGTCTTGACCCTAGGTTTTGGAGGGGGGCTGGTTGGCTCGGCGGGAGGTACCTCATTCCTCACCGAGTACGGACCTGCCGTCGCAGGTCGAGCAGCCACTTCAGGCCTTCTCTTGCCGGGCCGCATTGGTGCCCCCGAAAGGCCTCCCGAGCTAGTACCAAACGCTGATTTTGTTGGCACCGGAACTGCTGAGGTTGTGCTAGCGGAAGCGGTAGATGCTTGGGAGGTTGACGAAACATTCCTCGTCGTCCCCACGGGAGAGAAATGAGCCATGGCTGAGCCAGGCCGCGGTGGCTGGTTTTTCGACGACGCCATGGCCCTCTTCTGAGCAATAATGGCATCGCGCACGCTCGGCTTAGGAGCCCCCATAACACTCTTGGAGAGACCCATGCCAGGGCGGGCTCCTCCTGCTTCTGTCCTACTGTGAGCATTAGGGTTGTGAGGGTCCTTTTGGAGCAGCTTTTGCGCGGTCGAGTCAAGCTCGTTCATTATGCTAGTCGCTCGGGCCGGCCATATCCCGGAGAAGGTCCAATATGTTGCTCGCATTTTCTCCCTGACACCAGGGTTCGCATCAGCCAGGCCCTTCTTGATGCACTTCTCGATCAGATCCAGGCCGCCAGTGTGTTCCACGTGGTTCTTGTGGTGGGCCATCTTGGTAAGCATCGTCTTGAGCCACTCAGTGGCATAGAGCCTCGGTTGAACATTCTTGTCTTGACAGGCCATCCAGATGTGCTGCATAAGGCGATTTGTATAGCTGACCTTACCAAGGATGGTGTTGATTGTGGCATTGGCTTGCGCAGAAGCAATCTTCTTCGTGGCAGCGCATAACTTGACGAAAGTCTGCATCATAATTTCAACCATGGGATCCATACCTGGTCCATAAGCTGTCGCAATATCCTGAACAAGAGCGCAGCCTTCTTTGGACAAGCTGGTTCTCAGGGAGGTGACCGCTTTGATAATGCCATCAAGCAGCGCTCGGAGCGCAGCAAGAAAAGAGTCGTGGAAATCAGAGACAGCGTTTCCAGCGATAAGTCTCCTCAGTTTGGTCATGCTTTCCTCTCGCTTCAGCCAGTTCTGTTCCGTCTCTCTTCCATCGAAGAACGTGTGCATATCTCTGAACGTATCGTCCAGCTCACGCTGTGTGTTCACAAACTGTGGTTCGACCGGCTCGGGGCGGCTATCTAGTCCCGGCGTAAGGGGGCGCTCGGATGACAAAGCAGGCACACTGGCGGATAGGTTGGTTCGTATAGGGGCGGGCGCAGGAGCGCGAGTGGGCACCACCGGCTCGTCCAGGTCCATCATGTCGTTTTGCTGGGAAGAAACGGAGGAGGATGGGTTGTTGAGCTCCTTCACGATGGCTTGCTCGATTGCAAGCCTGACCTTGAAGTTCTTGAGCTGCCTCTTCAAATCTGACTTGGCGGCATTGGGCGCATTTTTGAAGAGCTCAATGACGGTGGTCTTAGCAACGTCGCGGACTGATCCATCGGCGTCTTCGAGGAGCTCCATCAAGGTCGGAACGTAGCCTCGAAATTGCAAGCCTTGCTCTTGGTGCGTCTGTAGTAGCCAATGCATGCTCATCTCCTTCGCCCTCGGGTTCTTGCCAACCATGGCAATGTTGCGCACAGAGCGCTCGACGTCCACGGGCGCAACCTTGTAGAGGGTTGTCAGTGCCTGGATGGCGATTTGGCGGAATTTGTCCTTTTGGTCGCCAAGTTTGTCGACAATAACGGGGAGTGTGTGTGGCGCCTCCTTGGCCAAGAACTTGGGATCCTGTCTGGCCAAGCGAGCAAGCAGGTGGTTGAGCGTAGTGAATCCGGCATTGACGAGAATGGGGTGCTGTGCGGTCGAGGCGATATGAAGCGCTTCGAATAGCGGCGTAAAGCACGAGGTGGGAACATTGTGTTGCTTGATGCTCGCCTTCACGGTGGTGATGCGGTTCGCTTTGGCGTCGACAGAGGCATCGGTGCGCAAGATGGCGAGCAGGTCGGCGACCTGCTCATCGGTAATTCGTTCCGCCATACCCTCCGACGAAGAGGTAGCGGCCACAATGTTTTCGCGTCAAAATCGCCTAGGTACGACGTTGGAGAAGTCGAGATCGGTCGGGCGCTATGAGAGAGTGGAAGGCGAGAATAGGTCGAGAATCGGGACGGAGGCCAAACAAGGGGGGAAAGGTTTGTGGGTTGCACAAGCTCGAGCTATCGGTAAACAACTTGTGCAGGCGGAAAGGAGGGCGCGTTTTGGACCGGATATGTCGTGTAATGAGGACGTTTGGACTGAATCGCGCAATGAAGGAAAGGCGTTTGTTATAGGGCGCAGCAGACGGCGACAATACGGAGTCCGTTGGATGACTTTGGTAGAGTGAAGTCCAGGTTGCGATCGTGGTGATGAAAAAAGAGAATCTCGGTGCTGCGTTTGTAAGATAGGCATGGAATTCCATGGACCCCTTCGAATGACAAAATGATGGACAGGTATGTAATCGTGCACGGGTGGGCCTTGGATCGAAGCGTGGATTCGTCAGAAACGGGGTCGGGACCTTGTGAAATTTCCCCAATTTCCCCAGGCGCGCCCACCACTGCGCCAAAACAGGGGTCCCTTTTTTGCCTTCGCCCACTGTCGCAGCTAGTGATCTATCTGAAATTTCATGAAAATTTCCGAAAAAATGGGATCATTTTCCATCCTTTCAAGACCCACTAGCAGCATCCTCTGAGATTCAGCGCTGGAGAGCGCCTAAAGTCAGTCAAGTCTGCCTTGTAGCTAGCCATGAGTGATAGTGCACGAACTCCCCGTAAATTTCAGAAATTTCAGAAAATGGAAAATTTCAGAAAAAATGCCATTGCTTACCCCACTCCCCACGAGGGAGCTCCAGGTTCCACGGCGGGGCCGTCTCACCCTGCGAGCCGGGGCGCTTCACCGTCGAGACCGTTCAGCTGAGGCTAGTCCGTGCATCCCGTCTTTCACCCTCCGTGTTCCCTCTCGACTCCCAGTTTGTAGCATAACAACCAGCTTCCACGCACTGATTTTCCAAAGCAGTGATCTGCCCTTTAATGTCCACCATGACCATCCGCTCGCAGATCCCCACGGAGACCTCACCGGCCGTCGCGGCGCCCAGTGCCGTTCCAGCCCAATCAACCGCAGCGCCTGACCCAGAGCCTGCCCCTGGTTCTCAGGAGGAGGAACATGATCTGGAACATCAAGGACAAGGGCAGGGCAAGGACAGACATGACGATCACGACCGTGACACGCCCAAGTTCCCACATCCCAAGCTCCGTCTAGAAATCCGCGATCTCAACCATCCCGGCACGATCAAGTTCCTCGGCGCAGTCAACGCGAGCACGCTCCTCTCCGATGCCGTCAAGAACGTCCAGCGGCTCTTGTACAGGTCGGCAGCAGACAAGCACACAACGTGTCCGCCGACTCGGTCCGTGACCGTTATCCTCAGGGATATGGGCGGCGTGGCTTATACGACTGGGGTACGATGGTATTTCTTGGGTTTTTAAATCCTGACTATGACGCCCTGCTTTCTTTCTGTTTCATCGGTCTATTTACACGTGTAATTCCATTGGTGTGATGTTGTAACCTGTTCGGTTGATCTTGCCTTCCCTCCCCACTACCTACCGCACGCTTGTACGAGTAATGGATATAACTAAAATCTAACCCAACCCAACCCAAAAAAAAAGAGCGACCTCGACTCCGATCACAAAGAAATCCACTTCTCCCTCTCCTACATCGCCTCGCACATCCCCTCCACGCCACCGTCTCGCCTTCCCGCCGAACTCACCGGCATCCTCACGCACGAGCTCGTCCACTGCTACCAATGGGACGCCCACGGTACAGCACCCGGTGGACTGATCGAGGGAATCGCGGACTGGGTCCGGCTCAACTGCGACCTGAGGCCCCCACACTGGAAACGCGGGGAAATCAAAATTGATGATCCGTGGGATAAGGGGTATCAGCATACGGCGTACTTTTTGCAGTACTTGGAAGAGAGGTTTGGGGAGGGGACGGTGAGAAGGATTAATGAGGGGTTGAGGAGTACGTGGGAATATGAGGCGAAGGGGTTTTGGGTCCGGCTGCTAGGGAAGGAGGTGGAGGAATTGTGGGGTGAATATTGTGGAAGTGTGAGAGGTGATGATGGGAAGGGAACTGCATAGGAGGTTGCTGCGGGAGAACCGGGACAGCGATGCTTTCGGGCCTCAGCCTATATATAACTATTCACGCCACAATTGTTCATATATGGCCGTCTTTAAGTGTGGTGCGGTACATCTATTGTTGTGATAGTGAGCTAGACCAAGATTTTGATGCTCTTATACAACACTATAATGTCTTTGACACTTCGCGGGCTCTTAACGTCCTTGAGGGGTTCATTTAAAATGCCCTCTAACCCTGATTGTTGTCCAACAAACATTACCCAAAACCCAAAGAAATGCCCACGAATGCCCAGACACTACCATACACAAATAGGAATCATAACCTGTAAAACGCCGAGCTCAAATGCCGATATCATCATGATGGTAAAGTTCCCGAAAGAGGTGGCTTCATAGCGTCCGATACGCTACTAGAGTGTACAGCTTTAAGCGTGCTGTGGCTGACGGGCAATCTCATCAGTCTCGCTGATGACACTGCCAACATCGGACCAACTGCCAGGAGTGGCAATCCCATCATCGCTGTCGCTCAACTCATCAAAATCCTCGCCAGCCCTTGAAGAGGCGGCGTCATATCCCTCGATGTGCTCTCCTGAGTCCGCTACCGACAGGGTGTCCGCAGGCATGAGCTGCCCCTCACTAATCATCTCAGCTTCAGACATGGGCTCGGTCGGGGTGACAGGCAAAGGCGAGTAAAAGCCGGGGTTTCCAGAGGAGCCTTGAGCCCACTCTTGGATAGAAGCATAAGCCGTGGAACGGTCGTCCTGCCCAGCAGTCATGTACTCGTCCTCATTCAAATCGCGCTCGAGAGTGTCGGTTGTCGTGCTGCGGGCCGTAGTAGGGGTCGGGGCTCCAGATCGCTCGTGGTTATCCTCCGATGCAGTAACGGCGGCTTCTGACTGCGACTGGGACTCGAAATCGAAATCGAACAGAATGTCGGGTTGAGGAGCAAGGACTGTGAGTCTAGGCTCCGGCGAAAGGGTACGGGAAACGGGAGACTGAAGACCGGTCGGGGTGGCGTTGTAGATGTCTGACCTATGCTCCGACACCATCTCGCCTTGGCTGGGAGCCATCAGGTGGGTATCTTCGTCGACCATGTTGATGCGTTCGTCAAGTTCGATACCGAACTCGTCACTGAAGGGATCCAGAACCATGGCAGCAGTCAATCCACGGACACCAGCAGGGGCGGCAGCACCACGGCCTGTCCCACGGCGTCTAAGAGCATCATTCTCGGTGCCCCTGACATCGGCGCCCGTGTTGTAAACAAATGTCCCAGGTCCGGCTGCCGTGTCCTCACTAAGGAAATCGTCAAAGCTCGATTCGCGGGTGGTTGTAGATGTTGGTCGGTGTGTAGTAGAAGTAGATTCGCCGCCGGCTTCCCTCATCATCTCTGCACGCTTGGCATTCCAGTACATCAGTTCCTCCCGTTGCCTTCGTTTGGTCTCCTCATCGGCGTCAACACCGACATCGGCACGGGACTGGTAGAATCCGTGTGCATCTTCGGGACGATTGAAACGGGGGTTGTTGGAATTTCGGCGAGGATCGTGATCGAATTCGTCATCCCAGCCTTGGAAGGCAAGGGCGATGCGTTGGCGGAGGTCGTTGACTCGACGTCGCACCTCGGGAGACTCGTAGATGGCTATTGCGGCTACGGCGGCAACCGATACAGCGATAATGCCAACTGAGGCGAGAGCAGCAGCTTGGTTAATAGGTGGCATCTCTAAATGATTTGGCCCCAAGGACGGGCTCGAATAAGGTGTTGCGAGAGAGGATGATGAGATATCGATTGCAGAAAGTGGGGAAATCAATAGGTCTTGGTCGGAAACGAACAAGCTCCCCCGTTTTATACAGGTCGGTGGGAAAGATGGATAACTTCAACAACGGAATGGGGGCATGTCGGGAGGGAAACAGTTCTTGAAGGCCTAAATAAATAGAGGCAAA
The DNA here is from genome assembly GCF_033870435.1 of Sordaria macrospora. NCBI lineage: Eukaryota > Fungi > Ascomycota > Sordariomycetes > Sordariales > Sordariaceae > Sordaria > Sordaria macrospora. The sequence continues at coordinate 3,404,691 of NC_089373.1, read as the reverse complement.
AAAGGATGAAGCACAGGTTAGGAGGCAGCCGACGGTGAGCGGGATGAAGAGAGGCGTAAAGTCAAATAACTGATTCGAAATGAAGACCCAGGCAGCATCTAGACAACGCACGAGGATGGAAAGCTTGCGTGGCCGCCCAAATAATGGATGATTTTGCCACCAGGGGGTGCTCTACTCTCGCCGAGTCCCGCGCTGATGGGTCAGAATCAAACAGGCGAGCCCAGTAACAACGGGTTCGCCAGGGTGATGCAACCACCGGCGATGCCCACCATTTTCGCGGGGTGGACAAGGGTCTGAATGGAGCTGGGGGAGCACAGGAAGTGAAACGGAGCATATGGATAGACGTCCCACAAACACGTGAACATGTCAAGGTTGTCGGGTGTAAACAGCACCGAAGAGTTGACCAGCAAAAGAAAATAACGAGTCTCACCTTGTCCCGCTATAGGAAGCGGCATGTTTGAAGTCGCGGTTGAATGGTCACCACGCAAAGTCCCAAATCGGGTCACGGTAGAGGTATGGAAGATGAATGTGGATTGAGGTGAAGAAGAAGATGAATGAACGGGAAAGATCAAAGGCGGGACGGGAAACGGCCTGGTTAAAAGCTCGTGTGCATCAAGGAAAGCCCGAAAGGCTGGCCGGCGGGTTTAAGTCCCCGTCATCAAGTCGTGATCAAAAGCAGCACAGCCCATGGTTCCGACCCTTTGAAGCCCTGTTCTTGGTTTGACAGTGGGGGACAGCGCAGGGCAGGGCAGGGCAGGCTCTTGCCTCCGCTCCCGTTCGCAGCGGGCCTCAATTGTCAGTCCAAGCACCAGTGCATTGTTTGGAGTAGGGCGGTGCGGTGTTGCGTTGGCGCAACCCAGACCACACCCATAAAAGGGCCACATCTTCCTTGACCGTCTATGTCTCAAAGAGTTCCCGTCTGATATGAGTCGAGGCATTCTTCCGCTCCTCAAAACGAGAGGGCGGGCTCTACACTAGGTCTAACCGAGGGCTTGAATATTTGGCCACGGGATCTCATCAAGCAAGGGCCTCAAGCCCACAGAAACCAACCAGTGATCCACGAACAGCACAGCATCAAGTGCCGAAGACGATCTTCCAGTTGGCGGCTTCGACTTACAGGGCTCTGAATGTTTCAAGTCCAACCCAACCTCCCAATTTCCAGCAATACCCCTCTGGCGCGTTTTCCGCCAGTATCACGAAACCTCATCTCTTGTGACGATGAGAAGACGATTTCCTCAACCTTTTCTCTTCATCTTGCAACTCCAACTCTGCCTGCTGAACTCACTGATTTTGCGATTTACAGGGGTCCATACTGCATCTCCTATGAGATCATCACGCACCACAGGACTAACAACTCTTTTATCATTTTGACTACTGGCAAAACACTGACAAGGCTTTCATCGCTCAGAAGCTAGCTGGCGTGTATATCTCGGATGAATGGACCCAAATCAAAGGGACGGTGCAAGGCCGTCAGGTTGAGCTTCGGTCTCGTCGCCCAACACCGTTTCAAAGGAATCCAGATGGAATGCTACGCCGCGACCGCCGGATCCGATGGACGGAGGAGCTCGTGAAGTTTAGCACCGGGAAACCACGTGCTACTAGGGATGGGACACGAGCAGGTCGATATCGGTATCGCTCACCATCAGGGCGACTGAAAGATGGAAGGCAAAGGATTCGTTCGACGCAGGGACTTCCAGGATGCCGACCTTATCCAGAAGGACGCGGAAATCACGGTGTGGGATTCACTAACCTCGCCGGGACATAATTGATGAGACCCAAGCCTAAATTCCAAGCCCAGGAAGCCAACAACAACTGACTCAAGTGATTGCCCAAAAATACATGAGGGCTATATGATTTGACAATAGGCCCTCACTGGACATCGAATGCGGTAATTTCGCTGATTTTTGTGGTGTTCTGGCTGGGTTTGGTGCTTCGAGTGGCGGACTCGGGTGTCATCAACTCTGTCCTGTGCGAGATAAGATAGTGAAGAGTGCGGGCCAATGCGGAGGACCACTAACAAGTAGTACACACACAGTTGTACCGCCAGAAACGTGAAAACGAATGCTTGGACGCTGGCGACGAAAAAAAGCCGAGACCTCTTGGCTAATCACCCATGCTCAAAAGGTCTCGGCTTTTCTGTCGTGAGCATTGGGCGTTCCATCGGTAGCACAGGAAGCCAAGAACCCCCTGTTTCGTCACTCTGCCTTTGGGAGATCTCTCCATCCAGGCACATGGCTATCATGTGATAGAGGTAACTGCCGCTCTCAAGGTGCCAAGGCTCCCCTCCACCATGCACATAAGGGTATAAGGGTACCTAGGTAGCCTCTGTAGCGTAAAGGCATGCCGGGTACTTCAAAGACACCTTGTGTCTCCAGTCTTATCTCACAGTTCTGCGAGGCAGATGTCGCCTCATTGCGATATGAGATTCAAGAAGGCAGGGTGACATTCTTGAAGCTCGATCCTCAAGACTTCTTGAACCTGTTCATGGCCACAGACCACCCAAGCAGGCCAAGCAGATGTGCGACTTTTCTTTCCCTGATTGCGGAGCTTGTAGCATTGCTTGGCAGAAACAGAGCCAGACCTCGTGGGCAACGGTGGTCTTTAACAACTAACGAAGCCAAGAAGTGAGCAAGAGATCTGGACATGGATAACTGGCGCAGGATCGTCCTAAGCCGTCCGTCGTCACCCAGACTCGTCGTCGCTTCCAGACGTTGCGGCAGCCAAGCATCTTGTGCATATTTGTGTACCGTACCCGAAGTCTCGGCACTCAGGGGTTTGTTTTGTTTTGTTTAACGTCCCACCTCAAGTCGGTAGTGTGTGACCATTGCCAGCAGTTTTGTGTTTGCACCATAGGTAGGTTATCATAAGTTTTCGAAAACACTAGCATATGAACGGCCGTTCAGGCACCCTGTTGGTTTTGGTGATGTCCTCCATTTTCTTTACCTGAATCAGTTATCATCCTCATCACAGCGGAGTGCCGCTCTCTCCCCAAAAGATAAGCTTTTTATTTAACCGTATGCAATGGGGATCCATTTGTATCCATTTTCCCAATGAATGGATCCCTGAAGACGAGCAGCCATGCATTTGATGCTCGCTGAATGGATACGTAGCATTGCTACTCGCAGATTCGATGGTGGAGATCAAAGATCAAGATCCCGACAAAAACCGGAAGCGGGAAATCGGAGCTCGAGTTCACCGTTGCTCACGCTGCTGCCGCGCGCGCATCGATTTTGGTTTCCCTTTCTGGCAATTCACTTCTAGTGTCGGAGGTTCGGCACCGGCGCGGTGAGATGGCGTAAACTTGTAAACTAGTTGTTGGTCAGTCGGAACAAGCGGATAGACCATAACCTCACCTCCAGGGATCCGCTCAGGCAGAGTGGCCATCCATCGCCCGAAACCCGCTGCAGATTTGTGGGAACAAATCATAACCGGAACCAACAAACGCTCTTAAGATAATCCCCGCTGTTGTGAAATCCAGGGGAGTTCTTGACTGCTGCTTCCTTGAATGGTAACGTGCCTTACTGGACGGGATGTTACGCACTGGGACACGTTGCTCCAACTTTTATCGACGTTATCGATGTGTTGTGCGATAGTGGAGGCTCGGCATCGGAAAGGCAAAGTCGATTCGCACCTCACTTGTCCTATGTTATACATGGCATTTCTGCGAAATCCAGAGCGAGAAAAGGCCTTAGATCTCTGGTGGTAATGGGGTGTTGGTTATACAGCCAATGCTTGGCTTGTTTCGTGTCGTATCGCAAAGGAGGCGCATGGCATCTGAGGTGTCTTTGCAAGTTTGCAAAACCGTAAGAAAATGGATGCTTTCATGCCGAATACCTTCTCATTTTCGCCCACTCCCCTTGCCAAAAGGTAACGTACAATTCCAAGAAAAGAAATAACAGGTATCATTTGAAAACCAAAGCCAAGAAAACTCATAACGCCGAGCCGTGTCCAGGGACTGCCTTCTTGTTGCTCCAAAGGTGCTGTGACCTCCCAAATATTAAGCCAGATAAAACGTGAAAGAGCAAGAGCAAGAGCCAGAGATGGCCAAGCCTCGCCACAATGACTGAGCCAGGAGCTGCTGTAGTGGTGCCAAATTGCACCTTATCAGCCGTGTTCTGCAGATGCCGGTGTGACATGATCGATGTGAAGTCGCCGAGAAATGAATTGTCTGCCCATATCCACATGATCGATGCGCGGGATGATGCATACTGCGTGATAAGGCACTCAGTCTTCCATCTCCGACTGCACAAACCTCTCTCCAAGTTTCCTGCGGGGAAAAACATGTGCTAGCCGATGTTGGTGAGAGAAAGAATGGTGTGTTGCCGAGGGATCTCGATGGCTCTTGCGCAGCTACTGTACGAAGGTGAAGGAAGGTGTTGTGAGCAAGCGCTTAGTGCGCGCTGCTCGAGGCGGAGCTACCGGACTCGGAGCCGGAGATGGAGGCAGACGAAGAGCCTTCCTGCGAAGCCTTTCTCTTCTCGCTGTGGTGACAGTTAGCATCGAGTCTCATGGGCGCTGCCAGCAATCGTCAAGGGGGCCTTACTGAGTAGCACGGTCGAGGAGAGTGCATTGCCACTTCTGGTCCTTGGTCTTGATGACGAACTTGACGGCACCCTGCTCAAGGACGCTCTTCATGCGAGTATCCTGGGCGGGAGCAGCGGCAGTCTTGGAACCAGACATTGTTTCGGAGGAGGATGGTGTAGAACTTGAAAAATCTTGTTTGTTGATGTAAGGAGATGTTGGGTTGGCGCCGGCTGGACGAGCAAGCAAGTCTGCAAGATAGGAAAGCTGTGAAGAGTGGAAGTTGAACCTGGCTTGGAGTGAAGTTGGGTGTAAGAAGAAAGGGGAGGAGGCAGTTATATAGTTGGAGGTAGGAGGGCCACGGAGAAGAACTCGCAGCGGCCCCTTGAGCTGTTCCGACCTTGTCCCACAGGCCGTGTCACTAGACATGGAACCATTCGGAACCGATCCAAGGGCTTGTGGGCCCTTACTTTAAGGCGCACTTGAGAGCAGACAAGCTGCAAGAAGCAGAACGTGAAAAAGAGGGGATCACGGGCGAGGACCTGGCCCTAAACAAGGACATTGGGTGGTTTAATGAGCGATTTGTTAGCAAGCCGTGGGCCCACGCCGTCCTGCATCTGCGCTTGCAGCAGCATACTGTGCATGAAACCCCTGGTATCCCGGCAACTCTTACACTATCTCGCGGGGGGCCGTCGCCTCGGAAGTCCAAAGGTCCCTGTACTTGGAAACCAGACCAATGCATCGGGACTTCTTTTGTGCGTTGATCCTGTCCAACTGTCCAAATGCTCCAATCGTCATGCGTGGGACATCCGGCCTCAAACCCCCCTGTGTCGGCAGCTCTCAACAGTATCAAAACCCCGGCTGGCTGGTACGTGAGATTTTCTGGAAGTCCTGGAGAAGATAGGTTATTCCTGGAATCCTAGGGCTTCTTGGTTGTCCTGAAGCTGCCTCTAGAACGTTGGCATTTTCCCTTGGTCTGGCATTGATGGGTATAACGCTGTCAATGAGTGGGGTTCGGTAAGTAGAGATCGAGATATCGGGGCAGACGAGATGACAGTCTGGGGGCTCAAGGGTTGCGGACGTTCACTCTGGGGCTACAGAAGGGCTAGAGCTGGCCTGGCCACAGAGCTTACTTGTCAGCTTCTCTGACCTCGAACACTTGTTCTGGTTTGAGGCAGTGAGCCAGATACTTGATGCTGTGAAGGAATGTATAGCTAGCACTCGAATGATCCAGAATGAGAATCATCGACGTTCTCGTTGGATACCGCTGACACTGCGATCCCAGGTGCTATGCGTCCGATTACGTTATATGACTGGTCTGTATTTTTTAATCGTAATGGTTAGGGCAGATTTGGAACAATGATGCGATTCCTCACCGAAAGCCGATGTGTATTCCCGGGCAACCTCCATCATTTCTCGAAGTTTTCCACCGCCCCGTCCGATCTAGATCTTGCGCCTGGATGGCTAACCCGGGAGTTCGCCGGAAGGGTGGAGTTACCCTGTCGTTGCCACATTTGAAAGCCAGCCTTGTCAGAGTGTCAGAAGTAACTTGGGGATAGCTGTTTCACGGAGATGTCTAGTATCTCTCGAGAATTCTGGTTTGCCATCCGAGACAAAAGTTCGTGGACGATGCGCTGATGTGATATGCAGCCGCCACGAGACAAACGTTGCCGATTATCCAATTTGCCGGTTTATGTTAGTCAGGCTGGTGATTGCTAGGTGGCTGACCGCAAACTGTCAGATATTATGATGACCGATGATGGCAGGATCTTGAAGAAGCTGAGTGCTTTGTAACATGAGAGTCAACGATTACTTTTGAATGTGCGAAGCGGAAAGGGATTGGGTAATATTACGCCATGTATGTGTTGACAACGAACTCGGCATCGCGCTCCTCGCGTCTATATTGTGGAAGAGTGGCGATTGCCTCGTGATATTCAGATGATTTGCCGTGATATCCGCATCTTCCGGATTGAATTAGTGGAAAGAAGCGCCGGCCTCTCCTCGGTGCCGAGCCCCTATTCCAGAATATCGTTGGAACCTGTAACCAACGGGAATAAAATGGGTACTGGACAAGTAATCCAGTGTGGGCAATTTAGGGTTATGATGGCTTCCAGCTTACACAGTCTGTGCCCGTCTTGTCGGCAGTAAAGTTTTAGCATTGACTTTCATGTTCAACCCTAAAACACAAGGGAGCTGATCACAGTTATCAACGTCTTCCTCCCAACTGTCTGATGGAGCGACGTCATGATAGCTCCATACCGCTTTCCCTAAAGGGAAGCACAGGGTACCCGTAGCCATCTTTAATTGGTGAGGATAAATGTGTGGTGGACAACCAGAGATGAACCAATCAAGACCCCCACAATCCGCACGAAGGAGCCTCACATCGGGATATCGCGGTCACAGCAGCATTGAGGCACGACGACAACACATCGATAGGGGTTCCCACATAGCCGCTAGAAGAAAAGAAGCTACACTAGAAAGCCGACGGAACCGCCTAAACTGACTCGGCGCCGTCATTTGCATCATATGCTTGGGACTACAAGGCACTCAGTGCTCCGGTATCGGTAACTGTTTCCGCTTACCAGCATTGCCTAAATACAAAAATCTTTACTCGGGTATGTCCTACGAAACTGGACCTCTGTAGGATGTCTTGCATGAAAATCAGGAGAACATCCATGAATCATTATGAGATCCAGACTCGCCAAGAACTGAGAGGCTCGGCGTCCGTTCCTCGAGTTGCAGGGATGAGATATCGAAAGTCCAGATGGGAAAGATGGACGGAATTGGCAAGGACTTCAGAGTCGTTCTCGGGACAGAGTGGATGACACTTAGTGACCCAATTCCCGTCCCGGCTCCTGCATTAGAGCAAAGTGTCATCCAAGGGTAAGGACGGGAAATTCAACCCACTGTGGGGGTAAAGGGGTTGTGCCATCACCGCCAGTTACTCGGCCATTGGCAGCCTGTCTCCATCAACATGTCGGTACCCGTGAATGTGACATGGCTGATGATATCTCTGCCAGCCGCTCGGTTCCACGACTCAACTTCTATTCGAAAGTGCTCAAGATCGCTTCTCAACGGAACCCTCGCAAGCATGGAAAGCATTCGGTCGAAATCGGTAAAATCAAGCGCTGACGAGTATCGCCGCCACACTCATAAACAACATCCACGTCAGGCTAGGTAGACCAGGCCAAGCCTTCTTTTGCGTCAGCTTTCACTGAAGTTATCGCCATCGAGAAGTCCTGGAAACGACCAATCAGCCTCGCCCTAGACTAGGTGATCCATGAGAAGTCGGGTGATAGCCAAGGGCTATACTGGGATGACACAATTGCGATACACGTTATCAAGAGAGAGAAATTACAGGGACCAAAGGCCGGGCATGTAAATCAGGTTACAAGGACACGGCGCAAAGCAGGTTTGAAAGGGTATCAGAGTATCGGCATTGGGACCATCAACGCCTTTGTAGAATGCAACTGTCTCAACGAAAACAACCGCCGTTATTTGGGCTTATAAACAAAGGGAATAGATCGTTGTGATACAGTCTACTACAGGAACCCCACTAGCCAAGAAAATGCATTACAGGAAAAGTTATGGTATCATAGCCTGTCGATAATAGCGGAAGTAAAATCCTTAGTGGAGGCCTTGCCACCAAGATCACCAGTGAGAACCTTGCCCTCAGCAAGGGTGTCGAAAGCAGCCTTCTCAATCTTGTCGGCGTACTCGTTGAGACCCATGTGACGGAGCATCATCATGGAGGAGAGGAGGAGAGCGGTGGGGTTGGCAAGACCCTTGCCAGCAATATCGGGGGCAGAGCCGTGAACGGCCTCGAAGATGGAGCACTCATCACCGATGTTGCCGGAGGGGGTGAGACCGAGACCACCGATGAGACCGGCGCACATGTCGGAGAGAATGTCACCGTAAAGGTTGGGCATGACGAGGACCTTGTCGTTGTAGGGAGTGGGGTCGGTGGTCATCTTGAGGCAGGTGTTGTCGAGAAGCTCGGCATCGAACTCGATATCGGGGAAGTCCTTGGCGACATCGCGGGCGGTGTTGAGGAAGAGACCATCGGACATCTTCATGATGGTGGCCTTGTGGACAACGCGGACCTTCTTGCGGTTGATGGCGCGGGCCTGCTCGAAGGCGTAGCGGAGGACACGCTCGGAAGCCTCGCGGGTGATGAGCTTGATGGACTGGACAACGCCATCGACAACGACGTGCTCAATGCCAGAGTACTCGCCCTCGGTGTTTTCACGGATGAGGACGGTGTCAACGCCGTCGTAGGGGGTCTTGAAGCCAGCAACAGAGCGGCAAGGGCGGAGGTTGGCGAAAAGGTTGAAGGTCCTGCGGAGGGTCAGGTTGAGGGAAACGTGGCCCTTGCCAATGGGAGTCTAGACAGGGTTCAGTAAGTATGTCAACTTTGCGATTCGGAAGCCAGGAGGCCAACATACGGCGAGGGGACCCTTGAGGGCAATCTTGTTGCGCCTGATGCTCTCAATGGCGGCATCAGGAATGGCGGTCTTGCCATTCTTGAGGATGGGGTCGACGTTGATAGGCTCCCAGGCGATGGGGGTCTAGTCTCGAGTGTTAGCGGACCACGCGTCGACGCCCACATGGAAGGCCGGCAGGTGGAGGCGTTGAACGAACCTGAGCGGCAGCGAAGATGTCCTTGACGGCAACGGCGATCTCGGGACCAATGCCATCACCCTCGATCAAGGAGACAGTGTACTTGCCCTGTTGCAACGTTTTAGCGGTCTATCCGTCATATGAAACAGCAGCATTTTGCGACTAGGTCTGAGTGGTTTTCAGACCAACACCCCGTCGTCGTGGGCTGTCGCAAAGCCTTCTTTTCGTCGAGAAGTGGGAGGCAGGATGGCTTACGCTGGCATCCTTCTGGCCGGTGAACTGGGCAACGCGGGAAGAGTAGAAACGGTTCTGTAAGACCAAGAGATAAGAGTTAGAAAGGGTTCTTTTTCTGTCTCACACAACACAGCCACGGGATCGCAGACACAGCAGGGGACTGGGTAGACAGAATCGCCATATTCCGTCCCATGCTGCTGCTTGGCTTGGTAGTTATCATACCTGGAAAGAAACCGAGACGGCGCGGGGAGCGGCGCGGAAGGCCTGGCGCTGCGCAGGAGCGGCAATTGATCTAAGGGCGAGCATTTTGGAGGTGGTTTTCGGATGACACCTCTTCCCGGAGAACCCTGATGTGTACGGAAGAAAGGAGTGTAGGTGGTGAGGACGGGTACAGAGAATTATCAGGATCAGGGAAAAGTCCGTGGATGAGGTAAAAAGTGATGGAGGTCTTCCCGCAAATCAAAGCAACAGCCAACCAGCGTGCCAGCCCACCACGTTCACCAGTACAAGTTTTTGGGCCCATTCATCTGGACCGTGCGCAGCCGGGATGCGCCAGTCAATGCAAGGCTTGGCCCGTCTAGCTGCTGTCATCCGCCGTCTGCCACTTCTTCGCTGCTTCCACTTCTGGCCGTAAGGCGAACCTGACGTCTTCTCAACCCCACCCGTACCGCAAGCTAGCCGGACTTTCGTATCTCCTTGACAATCGCCGGGCCGCCCCCGAAGCTACCATACCTCTAATCAGTGCTAATCAGGACTACTAAATCAGTGCTAAACTGCTAACATCGCTAGCATCTTCCACTGTCGAGGGAAGCTACTGCGTCCCTACGTAGATATTATGTAATATGCCACTTTGTCAGTTGCGCCCGAGCATCCCGCATGCCCTGCAAGGAGTTAATTAAAGATGGAGTACGTACCGGACGGGACGGAAGCCTTCATCTGTGCAGCCTCCTTTTTGTAGGTAGGTACGTCGTGGCCTTGCATGTGCCTCCGTGAGTACGCTTGAGGCTCATCTACCACACCGTCACCTTATCCCAGGGCAGTTGCTGTTGACCGCTCGCGGTGAGCACAAGGAAGCACCACAGCACATTGCCCGCCTGTGCAGCTCGAGACCCGACGCGAGCACCCTTTTAGCGGTTTTAGACACGCGACAAGCACTCACCCCGCAAATGCTCCACTGAACCCCTGGGTTGCCAAGTGCCCCCATCAACCACGACTGGTGTCAGGGTGACTTGACCGAGGACGCGGGAAACAACGAAGCGACACCAAACTGTCGGATCAATCTCGACAGACGACGAAACGGTTTAATTACGATACACAAAATAGATGGATAAAGGAGGACCGCAGGACGGACACACTCATTTCGAAATACGGATTCGATAATAGCGAGGATAGCGAACCCGACCGTTCAAGGCCGAGGATCCACGCCAGTCAGGGTTAGGAGACACCATGGCGACCGACACAGAGCGGACGATTCTCGACTTCTACCAGGTGTCGTCTCTCAACCTAACCGAGTGGCCGACAGAGAAGGACAACAACAGCGATGTTTCCGACGATGAGACGGCGAAGCAGAAGGCCAACAGGAGGAAGTCCCGGTTCCAGGCGCTGGAGAGGGTTGTGAGCAACAGGGCTAGTGTGGTACCCGGTTCCGAGACTTCGGCCAGCGGTGTTGGTAATCTGGTTCAGAGGGACGAACCGGATCCCTTGGGCACCACCGACAGTGTGGTACGGACGCTGAAGCAGATGGGAGTTCCGTTGCAAGACGACGCAAAGCTCCGTGAGTTTACCTTCTCGACCACTGCGCATGGCAAGGGCAGCTGCCAATGGCTGGATGGGGACGTTGTCATTGACACACACTGTTTTTGATCTAGGAAATCGGTTTCTGCTTTCTTCGACGACATTTTCTCCGGCGCTCTTCCTCTCCCAGGTCCATGCAACTGACAGTACCGATGCCCTGCTCAGTGGATTGGAAGTGTTGAATCAGTCCATCGACCAAAAGTCGGCATCCCTCAAGGTTCTCGTCGAGTCAAATTTCGAACGCTTTGTCCGAGCAAAGGCTACAATCGACAATGTTTACAAGGAAATGAAGTATCGCGGAGCCGAGCCAGCAGCTCCGCGTCCCAGGACTCACGAAAGACACGCTAGCAGGAGTAGTTTCCGAGGTGCCAGTGCCGCCAATGGTCCGGCAAGCCCCTTGGCCCCGACGGTTGATTCCCGCAAGAAGAATGCCTTAATCAGAGAGAGCGAGTACGGTGTCATGGGCGTGAAGGCTCCCTTGCTCGATGTTTCTGCCAAGGCTGAGGACTTCTGGGGGCCCGCATTGGGTGGACGCGAGAAGGAGGAACACTTAAAGACAGTGGGATTCTCTCTTGACACCTACAAAGACTATGTCGAGATCAGTGCTGCATTGGCCGAGAGTATCAAACGGAAAGATCATGAGAGTTTGGTTGAAGAGTACAACAGGGCCAGACGATTCGCTGATGAAGCGAAACAGATCGCCCAGAGTATCGGGTCGGGTGAACCCACTGAGGCACAACTGTACAAGATCCTCCTCGCAGCACGAATGTGGCATGATGTCGACGAGCAGATACAGTCATTCAAGAGAGACGTGTGGCGAAGACTAGTATCCCCTCAGGCAATGGCCAAGTCCGACGCAACACCAGGACATGCGCATGATCAGCATATGGACCTGATCACACTTCTCCTGGAACTGGGTGTTGAGGAGAACCCCATTTGGGCATGGCTACAGAGCCGGGTTGAGTACTTGAAAGGTAGGATCCAGTCTACAGCGGAGAGGGCCAAGGTCGAAATCGAAGTGCTGCGACGGCGTCTGGCAAATGTCGAGAAGCCTAGCCCTCAGTCAATAGCGTCAAATTTGAGGGCGCTCGGCAGGCAGTCCATCGAAAGCAAAACATCCACTTTCGACTCGGCCGAGGTTCTGGAGGTATGGGAGACGATGGTGGTTTTCATGAGCAACCTCATGTCGCCTCAGGGTATCTTGGGTGAAGTCGTCGAATTCTGGCAAACAGTACAAGGGTTCATAGACGGCAATACTCAGAGAACTCTCCCTGCTGGCTATAAGGGGGAGTCACAGGGGCACCATAGACTGACCCAACAAAGCTCTCAGGAACTACAGAGGGCCACGGTCGAGCTGGTTGACATGATCAAGGAGCATGTTCTGTCCTTCTTCACCGGCCCTCCACCTGAAGACCTCTCTGCGCTTATTTCCCCCCTACCGTCAACACTGAACACGCCGAACCCATCCACACCAGGGCCAGCCATTCAAACCACTACTTTAAGAGTCCCAATCAACCTCGACCCAAACAATCTTCCGCCACCATCGCCGAAGCGAGGAGAAGCATGGGAGAAGTTTGCGTTCTGGCCACCTTGGTCTAACTCCATCAGCGGAGCCCACTACCTCTCAAAAATGCTTGCTCTCGTTGGATCTGGAGCTTCTGATATTGCTTCTCTTGCTCCGGTCGGCAAGGGTGATCCTGCGGAGCTGGACCAACTGAGAAGTCTCATGAACGCAACTAGGGAGAGATGCGTAACTGCTCTTTGTGCCGCATGGAACAGAGATTCCGAAAACATCAAATATGTGGAGGACTGGAACAGGTCACCTATTCGAAAGGACGTCACAAAGATGCCTGCCAGCTTTGCCGCCTTTGAAGGGGCATTGCTAAGCGGAATGCAAAAGATCCTCTACGTTTCTGAGGCCATGACCAAGCCTGGGGCCGAGGATATTGTCCTACCGCCCGCAACGAAACTGTTACAAATGGTGCGGAGTCAGTATGTCACCACGCTCTACAAAGCCCTCCATGGGATGGTAGAAAACGCAGAGCTGCCCATCAAGAAGCCTGATGACGAGTGGACGACGGACGCCAATGACTTTGTTCTTGTCAACAACCACTCTGGGCTACGGGTATCAACAATCGGGGGTGCCACTATTGACGCCGGCGATAGTGTAAGTCTTTCCAATCCTCTTCTCAATACCTCATCCCCATTACAGCTTGCTGATAACCGTCCCCAGAATGTCCGCATGCTTCTCACCCTCAGCAACCTCCAAGCTCTCCGCTCCGAAGTCGTTCCGAACCTCAACACCCAGTTCGAGAACGCCTTCTCCGTCAAGCTCACTGACGAAACCAAGACCATCCGGGATGTCCTCGGCCAAATCGATGCCCGCCTCTTCCAATCATACACCCGCCCCTCGATCGAGTCCCTACGTCGCATCGTTCGCGCCGGCGTGACCGCCTCCGACTGGCCTCCCCCCTCAGGCACGAAGCCGCGCGAGGTCAGACCTTACATCTACGAAGCCCTGCTCGACCTCGTCCTCGTGCACACGCAGGTGTCTACGACAGCGGCCTCCCTAACCAGCCAGGTCCTCTCTTTCTTACTCGAGCAGACGTCGCGCGAGCTGCTCGAGGCGTTCAAGACCCGCGCCCGCTACGACCTCGGCATGCTCATGCAGGCTACCTTGGACGTCGAGTTCGTCGCCCAGACGCTGAACCACTACACGACCGACCGCGCCTCGGAGCTGCAGAGCGCCGTGTACCAGGAGCTCGACAGCCGGACGGATAATGAGGCGCGGACGAGGTTGCAGGCAGAGTTGCCTGAGATGCGGGCGGTGTTGAAGCGGTTGAGGGAGGCGAGCAAGAGCGAGTTTGCATGCTTCAGGAAGCCCAAGAAGACTACTGCTGCACCGGGCTCTGGGGCTGCTGCTGCTAGTGGTACTGCTGGGTCTTCGGCTGGGTCGGCGGCTATGTTGGCTGCTCAGGTTGGGGACATGAGCGGTTTGGAGAGAACGGATACGAGGGATACGGGAAGGAGTTATGCGACGCTGGAGAGGACGGACACTAGAGATACCGGAAGGAGTTATGCGACGCTGGAGAGGACGGACACCAGAGACACGGGACGGAGCTACGGGACGCTGGAGAGGACGGATACTAGAGACACCGGACGGAGCTATGGGAGTATGGTGAGTGAGAGGTAAGTAGGGAGATGGGACCGGATATTTCCTTCTGTGAAAACAGCTAGTGTCTTGTGAGGTTTGAACCAGAAGCAAGTTGTCCCAAAAGGTGAACACTTTGTTTTGGCAGAATGGTGGAGTATATATCTAGGGGATCTTTTGCAATGATCGATAATTAATGCAGCTTGTGCCTGCGGCATCACCAACAGCTTTGTTTTCCTTTTGGTGTCTGGCCATCCTTCCTAGATGGCTTGGACGGCAAAGCTGATGTCCGCATACCATACGGCAGGCGACAGGAGATTTGTGGCGTTCAACAAGTGTTCGTCCGGTGTTTTAGTCGTATTGATACAGTCCTATGATATACTAGTGGTAGTCTAGATGTACATTTGCCCCATCTGTATGCAGCTTTGTTTTCCTTTATCCCGTTCACGAACACACAAACGAGGAATTGGTTGCCTGTGGTGTTCCAAACCCGGGCTAGAGTTGTTTCGTGCCTGAACGCTTCCTTTATACGCTTATTTGATCCGCCCACTCTCACTCTGACACTCTGTATCCTGTTGACAGGCACTCGCCTGCTCCCGCACTTTCTTCACCGGCCAGTATGAGGTTAGCTGCCCCTGACACTTGGAGATTAAATCCCTGGTGCTCACTCATCCATATTGATGAATTGTACCATTTACGACTCCCGCATGTGTCAGCGAGAGCCTCCCACTCTTAAGCTGTTCCGGCGTTCCAGTCCTCGTAGACCGAAAATCCATATGTCCACTGATGGTTTACTGATCAACGCTTTTCGTTTGAGGCTCTCACAGCAGTGCCGCTCTTTCTCGCCCTGGCATTCTTTCCGTCCAGCTCCTTCTTTCTCTTTGAAGCTCTCTCTAAGTCATCTCCCACTGATTCTCATCAGCCACATCGTAGTCCATGTCCCCCTGCTTATGGCTCTCATAATGTTGGTTGTTGTTATGATGAAGCCCATTGCCGTTGTGGTTCCCGCTGCTCCTCTCCAGCACAATGTTAACGTCCTTATCGCTACCACTGACGCTTCCTGCACTGGCCATGGCAGTGTCACCAGCACCACCACTGACACCTGCCTGAGGTCCGCCGCCGGGAACGAATGACATGGTTGCTGCGGAGAGAGCTGACCGGGTTTTCTGAGCGGCCGCGCCGGCACCCGTGCTGGTGCTGCCTGGGGTACTAGCCAGAGAAGTGGATCCGGGACCGCTGCTTGGGTTCCATGCCAGTTCGACTTGACCGTCGATTCCGGGGATTTCCTTGCCGTTGAGCAGGATGCCGTTAAAGAACTTCTCAGCCGTCTTGCGGTCTGTGAAAGTAATGTCGGTTGCTGAGGGGGTGGTTTGGATGTCGGTGAACTCGCCAATGCCCTATATCGAGGTTGCTGGTTAGATGCACACGCAGTGAGATAAGAAAAATGGCACATATAGTGGAAACTTACAAAGAGGTACTGCCTAAGCGTCTCGTCCTTCTCAGGTACAGTGAAATCCATGCCGGTTAGAGTGACCTTCTTCGGCCGGTTATCCAGCGAGTACATCGCATACGCAGCGTGGTGATTACCTCTAGCACCACCGCGGAACGGAGCGCCGCGATATCCCCGCGCAGCAAAGCCTCTAGCTCTATACGCCCCCCTGAACGCACCCCTCCCGCCGTAGTATCCGCCTCTAGCGTTCCATGAGGACGTCGAATAGGAGGTATCCTCCATGGCGTCGGGATCGATGCCCAGCTGAAGAGCCTCGGCCTCAAGAGCTGCTAGCTGGGCACGCAGCGCCTCGCTAGTGGACTTTGATTTGGATCCATCTTCGCTGCCATCGCCTTGCTGGCTCCCGCCGCCCAGCTTAGCCTTCATCTTTTCCGCCAACTTGGCTCTCTCTTCGCGGTGTCTGGCAAGCAGCTCCTGCTCACGCTTCGCAAGCTCCTCACGTTGGCGTTCCAGTTCCTCCGCCTTCTTCCTCTTTTCCTCGTAGATCTTCTGGGCTTCTTCTTGCTTCCGCAAGAACTCCTCCATGTCTATCTCGGGCATAGCAGCCGACTGGCCGTCTCCGCCTCCCTCGCCATGTTGTTCGGAACCTTCACCTAGAGGTTTAGATGGCGGTAGAGAGGTGTCCTCTTCCTTATACCAGAAGATCTTGACGAATCGGTTGTCAAAGACCACCTTTGGTGACCTGTACGCCGCATTCGCCGACGTCCAAGTGTCGAATTTGACAATGGCCAGCCTCTTGTAAGGCTGCATGGAGACCTCCAAGATGTTTCCAAACTGGGAAAAGAACCCGCGAACTTGCTCCTCATCAAAGTTCTCCTCCGGGATGTTTTCCACCACGATGGTCGACTTGGCGCGGTCAAACACGGGACCGTCGGCCGAAAAGGGCGCCTTCGGGCGACGTTTCGGCCCCTGTTGCCTTCCTCCTCTGCCTCTGGAAGAATATCCTCCATCATGCTGAAGGGACTGGTGAGGGGGAAGGTTGGGCGGCAGAGTGAAAATGCCAGGGTTGGTGGGATCGTATTCTTCGATAGGATTCGCTGGGGCGGCAAACGGTGCGCCGAACCCGGTACTCGGAGGGGGAACATATATGGAGTCGTCTCCGTGCTCAAAGAGGCAGGTATTGCCGCGCGAACAGTATCCCTTTGTTTCGTAGTCGCGGCATCGTGCTCGCCTTCTCTGACCTTGAGCGGAGGCTGGATAGCCAGGGGCCGGAGGCAATCCCATCTGTTGTTGCAACGCTGCCAGCGTCTCGGACATGCCCGTCAGGAAGCCCTGGGGCAACTGACCGTTCTCGGGAAATGGCGGGTATGAGGAATTGAGGTGGCCATTGCCTGCCTCTGGCCTGCCCCCACGGCCACCGAAGCCAAACCCAGCTCCCCGGCGAGGTTGCTTCCATGATCTGCCCCCATATTGTCCATCTCTTCCATCCAACTCGTCTCCTCCGTCGAAGGATCGTTTTCGTGATTGACCGACGTACGAGGGGAACTGAGGGAGGTGTCCTGGCGCGTCGTCGTAGGATAATCCGGGCGGTTGGATAGCGGGAAAAGCGACGGGGAGAGCGGCAAAGGCAGGCGGAGGAGGAGCGTGCTTCGGCACTGGAGGGGCGTCGGGCAGGTAGGATTTGTAGGTGATGGCTTGAAAAACATCGCGGACGAATACCGAAGAGTCTTGTTGGTCACACGCACGCATGTTAGTTTCGCCTCTTCCTTGGGCAGTTCAAAGGTATCATTCTCTTACCCTCTTTCAGGAAGTCTGGGATTTCGGTTTCGCAAAGTCTGCGGACCTCTTCAACCTCGCCGTTAGTGCGCAAAAGGGCTAGAACGTAGTCGGCCAGAACATCTGCGTCAGCATCTGATCTAAATCATCATGATATGATTAGCTGTGGCCCTTGAGGGACTGTGAGGGACTACCTCTAGACATGTGAAGGGAGGACTGGGGGCCAGGATCACTGACGTATTTTCGAGCCGCTTCACGATCCATCTTTTCAGGTGAACCTCGTCATCTTCGGGAAAGAGCATTTTGCTCTGGTAGGTGAATCAAATACCAAATGCAGGCATAGATATATGGCTGCTGGTATTGAAATAAAGAAGACGCTGAAAGACGGATGTGTAATTCTTCTGGTCGAGGAATGCTGAGATCGTCGTCTTCGGTTTGTTGCGTCCTAACTTTTTTTTGGGTCGGGAATGGATGGCGGGAACTCTGGTTCGGTTGATAGGCGGGCAGGCGGGCTAAAACAATGAGTCGCAGCACTCAGCTCAGCGCGTCGCGCTCGACTTTTGGGGCCTTCAGGGCAAATTAGCGCGCACGCCCCGCACTGACGATGTCCGCGTGGCTGCACCGACAAACCGCTTCACATGGAAGTCACGACAAAGGCATGGATTTTGAGATGGAAGATTTTCAGCAGGAAAGGTGTTCCACCATTTTCGACTTCATACAACCCGTTTAAGTGGCTATACACGAATCTAACAGCGTGCCATCTACTGTCCATCAGCTAGAGGTTGTTGGTCTTTTGAACGGTGCATGATCTAGACTGCATTGTATGAGATAGTAAGCAGATCGAGACTGCTCTAGCGCATCACAAATAGCACAACAGGAGCATCATTTTGGTTCAGTGTTTGGTCATCGCAAGGAAATTCATTTTTTCTCGTTACTACATGACAAGCCAAATATGCTAAAGGAAGGAATCAACCAAAAAATTCCTCGGTATCTCATCCCTCCTTCCCGACGCCTTAAAGGTCAAATCTCAGTAAATGTCGAGCTGCTCCAGCCTTAATCTGGGCAAGAGCACTGAGAACGGTGTCATACGCCTTGGGTAGACGTAATTTAGAGCTTGTCGTAGTACTGTAAAGCTTTGTTAGCAACATGTTATCCATTATCATAGAGCAGAGTAAAACTTACGTTCTCGTAGCCGGGAACCTCGACCTTGAGACCCTTGCGCTTGCGCATCTCCTGGACGATCTGGCCGACCTTGGAGGAGGAGTCGAGAGGAGAACCGCCGGGGAGACGCTCCCAGTGATCGAAGACGGACTGGGGGAAAGCCTGGCCGGAGGTGGCGGCACGGAGATCACCGTTGAAGCCGAAAGACTCCATGACGGGGAGGTAGGCCTTGATGGTGAAGAGGGGAGTGCCGGGGCGCTGCTCCTCGCCGAAGACGTGACCACGGCGGCGGGTAAGGACACCGTAGACACCACCCATGGCCTGCTCGGGAACCTGAATCTCGACCAAGAAGACGGGCTCGAGGAGCGAGGGCTCGGCAAGAAGGGTAGCAGCGTAAAGAACGCGGCGAGCAGTAGGGATGATCTGACCACCACCACGATGGATAGCATCAGCGTGGAGGGTAACATCGAGGACGTTGAAGCGGACGGAGCGCATGGGCTCCTCACCGATGGGACCCTCACGGGTGGCCCACTGGAAACCGGAGACAACGGAATCCTTGATTTCGTTGAGGTACTGGACGGCCTTGGTCTGGTCAACGAGCAAGTTGGCACCGTTGGTGTCGGGGCCGAAAGCCCAGATCTTACGGGCATCAGTGACGTCCCAGCCGAAGTCATCAGCGAGGATACGGGCACGGGCCTTGAAATCGTCACGGGGGGTGATCTTGCCGGCCTCGATGGCAAGGCAGAGGTCCTCGTCAAGGGGCTCAGCAACCATGTAGAGACGGTTGTGCTTGTTGGGGGACTTGGAGAGGGCAGTCATGGAGGACTTGCCAGCGACGGTCTCACGGTACTGGACGACGGGGTCGGAGATGGTAAGGGGAACACCGGCGTGGTCGTTCTCGAGATCGTTCAAGCAAATCTCGAGATGGAGCTCACCAGCACCAGCAACGACGTGCTCACCGGACTCGTTGGAGAAGGTAAGGACGCAAGGATCGGACTTGGAGAGACGCTTGAGACCCTCGACAAGCTTGGGAAGATCCTGGGCGTTCTTGACCTGGACGGAACGCTGGACGACGGGGGAGACGGAGAACTTCATGACCTTCATGTTGTGGGCAGTCTCGGAGGTGGTAAGGGTACCAGACTTGAGAAGGAACTGGTCGATACCGACGAGACCAACAATGTTACCAGCGGGCATATCATCGATGGGCTCGACCTTGCCACCCATCATGAGGACGGTACGCTGAATGGCCTTGATGAAGAGATCATCCTTCTTGCCGGGGGTGTAGTTGGGGCCCTGAATGCGGACCTTGAGACCAGAGCGGACGGTACCGGCGAAGACACGACCGAAGGCGTAGAAACGGCCCTTATCGGAAGTGGGAACCATCTTGGAGACGTAGAGCATGAGAGGGCCCTTGGGGTCGCAGGTCTTGATGGCCATGGCGGCCTCGTCGTCCTGGGGACCCTCGTAGAGGGTCTCGGCACGGTAGGCCTGGGCGGTGACGGGGGAAGGAAGGTGGAGGATCATCATCTCCAACAAGCAGTCAGCAGCGGGAAGGAAGGCCTTCATGATGGCCTTGAGGAGCTGCTTGCCCTCCTTCTCCTTGTCATCAGTAGCGAGCTTGAGGTTGAGCTTCTCGAGGAGAGCGGTAGTCTCGTCCTTCTTGAAGTTCATGACAGCGGCGAAGATCTTGAAGATGGGGTCAAGGATGAACTGGTTGAAAGCACGCTCGAGCTCCTGGCCCTCATAGGTGCCGTTCTTGGACCACTTCTTGGTCTTGGGGTTGAAGAAGTTGTCGCCCCAGAGACGCTCCATCATCTTGTTGCGGTCGACACCGAACTTCTTGGCGTAGCGGGTGGCGAACTGGCGGATGGTGAAAGCCCAGCCGTGAAGACCGGAACCGAAAGCGACGGTACCCTTGTCGGGGTAGACCTGGACGTCACCGAGAGACTTGTCGAAGTAGGTGGAGATGATGACGTTGACGGACTCGATGGTACGAGAGAAGGACTGGTAAAGAT
This sequence comes from Sordaria macrospora, assembly GCF_033870435.1. Lineage (NCBI taxonomy): Eukaryota > Fungi > Ascomycota > Sordariomycetes > Sordariales > Sordariaceae > Sordaria > Sordaria macrospora. The sequence continues at coordinate 3,383,969 of NC_089373.1, read as the reverse complement.
CCTCCTTGGAGACCTGGAGCTCGAGAAGAGCGCGATCGACCTTGTTGATAATGACAACAGGCTTGATGCGCTCACCGAGAGCCTGACGAAGGACGGTCTCGGTCTGGACGCAGACACCCTCGACGGTGTCGACGACGACGAGAGCACCATCGGTGACACGGAGGGCAGCAGTGACTTCGGAAGAGAAATCAACGTGACCGGGGGAATCGATCAAGTTGATCAAGAAATCCTTGCCTGTGATGATGTCTTAGTTGCTGGCCTACCAGTCAGTGTGTATGGGAGAGGTAGAACGTACCGTCAGTCTTCTGGCCAACAATGTCCTTGATGTCCTCCTCCTCGGGGAGAGTGCCGTAGAGGGAGATGGCAGTAGACTTGATGGTGATACCACGCTCCTGCTCGTCGGCACGAGTATCCGTGGCGCGAGCCTCACCAGCCTTGCCGGAGGAAATGATACCGGCCTTGGCGAGGAGAGAGTCGGTCAAAGTGGACTTGCCGTGATCAACGTGCGCAATGACGGACATGTTGCGCACGTTAGTGGGCTTGTCCATCAAGGCACGGATCTCGTCAATCGTGAAGCTATTCGTGGACGCATGGTCAGCATTGTTGTTGTTGATGTTTGTGTGGACGTGTGATGTCCTTATCTCCGGGCGGGGTAGAGTCGAAGAAGTTTGCAACCACCGACGACGGGCGACGGCGACGACGACATGGTCGAGGACAGCGACGACAGCGACGATGAGGTGTATCAAATGAAGGCGACCATGACGACGATGGTCTTGGTCAAAGGAAGAGGACTTACTTGACCATTTTGGCGGTATTGTCTGACACACACTGCTAAAATGGGTGTTTGACGTGGTGTGGAAAGGAAGAAGTCTCGAGAGAACGAGATTTTTTTTCCTCACTCAAATGCAAGCGAACCAGCCGAGAACTGACAAAGCAGGATCCCGGGAAAAACAGTCCAACTTGGCAAAAATGCTAGTGCTCAGTATCAGCCCCAGACTACCAGTAGCAGACTGAAAACAGTGAAGGCAAGTCGGAAAAAGAGGGTCGAGGACGTTGATATGGAGTCGAGGGCGGCCACCTAGCCTGTAGCCAAATTGCACTTGTGGGACTGGCCGTGGACTGGTGGTGGGCGGGGAGGGCAAAACTGCAGAGAAAAATTGGCGAGGGGAGGGGGAGGAGGGGTAACAGTAGTGGGGCACAAACGTCGCATTCGGTCTCTTGATTGGCCAACCGGCCTCTTGTGCGCGGCACCGCCTGATGTCTGACTTCACCAACGAGGGTCAAGCCCTGTTTTGCCCCTCCTCGCAATTCGGATTCGGCCAGTGAAGGTGATCCTGAACTCCATGATGAATGCATCAGGCCGCCACTGTACCGAATCACCACTTCACTACCTACCGAGCAGCAGTCGTTGACTCCATGACATTTCGTCATGACCTTTCTGACTGAACATTGTCTCTTCCTCAGTTTGTCAAAGATCTCGCTGCTAAGAGGAATTGGTCTTTGTGGGGCAACATGAAAATTCATTGCCCGACGAGGAGCTAACAAGCTGCTACGCCCATCGTCCCCGGGCCATTGTCCTGTGTTAGTGAAGCTGGCATTCGAGCTGTTACTGACCTGATGGAGGAAGTCGGAGCTTTGGCCCGCTCGAGGCCCGGTTCATCAGGCGGTTTCACAACTCCCGGCGGCAGCCCTGAGGTATCTAGAGGCAAGCTCACATAGTCCTCGTCGTGACAACGAACCGAGCAGGCATGCACAAAGGATCCGGATGGAGGCATACCCATCACAGGTTTATTGTTTAGTGAACTTTACCCGGGCTAGTCACAGGAGGCAAAGACTGCATCTCTGCCGCTTTTGGACGACTCATAGTTGTTTCCTGTAAGCTGACATCCAGGTCTACCTCTACCACCAAACCGCCCGGACCAACTCAAACAGCTTTATCAACATCCAGATGTACCTCTACGGTTTCGGGGATGTTGCTCCTGGTTTCCGCCTCTCACTGCTTATTGTCGGTAGTGTACTGTAACTTTAATGGGGAGCTGGGCCCAGTGAGGTGGATAGGACGTGGAACGATCCCTTTCCCTCCCAAAAATAACCGAAATGGCCGTGTTTGCCAGTGACCAGGTGACCTCGATGTTTGGATTATGAACATCAAAAAAGATTTGATCTTATACCTGCCTTTCTGTTGCTTCCTTCGGCGAGCTCAAATAGGTAAGCCTAATGTTACACAATGAGTAATGCGGCCAGAGCTTCAAGCTGAGCTCTTGTCAGCTCATTCACAGTAGCTAATACAATACACCACGATACACTGCGGCCACCGTACCCCGCAACGAGACTGGTAATCCTTGTCTCAGTTCCAAAACGTCGAACGGTTGTGAGCAAGTAATGTGAACAAAGACCTCATACACATCATGGTAAGTGGTCAAACAACTCGACCCTATTACACAAGCTTGCTAACTCCATGGTCCGTGCATTCACATACAAAATTAATCAGACTTATAAAAGCAAAAATTTAATATAATTATTACAATACATATTTGTATGCAATCATTTTAATAGATCTTTAGTGAGAGTCTTAAATAGCATAAAATATTAAGAAAGTCATATAACAATCTAATAAAATTAAGTCTTTATTGTTCCGCTTATTGGTAATAATATCATTTACTTCATATTATTTTCTGTAAAGAAAAAATAATAAGTTTTGCTATGGAATTTAAAACATTAGAAGTAAATTTCTAAAGCATCTAAAATCTTCTTAATTATCACCTTCCTCTACAACTACTTGTATTTTTATTAAATCTTAACCTTTATACCTTAGGAGTATATATAGTATTTATGAAGTTTCTAAAAATGCTATCTCCAAAATGGGAATAAGGAGCTAATAAATGATTTAAATTTAATTTAAATTTGTTTTATTAAATCTTTTCGCCCAAGTACTTATTAATAGTAATATACTTGTTAACGTGTGGCTAGTACTGTGCCTTGTAACTGCCTTGTACTACCTTGTAGCATAGAAGGCTGATTGAACTATTCCTTCTACAGATTTAGTCCACTCATCCTTCACAGAATATACTAGAATATAAAGGTTTTGCTACTGTATTCTGTAATTTTCTAATTTGTTCAGCATTTCTTCTAGACTAATTTGTCATCATAGAATGTATCAGAAGCTTATAGATTCAGTTCATTCCTTTCATGATATAGTGCTCTTACAAGCACTCTTATCAACTTACAGAAGTTTCCACACTCTGGAAGCTTTTAGATACTTAACGTTCGTGTATATAAAGATCTCTTCTCTTCTTTAGTTAGTCACTCCTTAAGCAAGCAAGCAAGCACAATCAAAGCAATAAAATACAGTCTACTCTGTAACGAACGGCAGTCTGATCTGCCTAAGTGGGATAGTTGAAGGTAAAGACTATCAGTGCTGTTTGGTGAAGCCAAAGGGTTCACAACAAGTATGCTCGTAATACTGGTCTCGGTGATAATGATCTATTGACTACTGTCGAACTATCTGACAATCTGAGTTCTCCCGTAGTCCCTTTATACCTGCTCGCCCTCTGCGAGATATCTGTTTCCGGATGTCCACGTAGACGTGAACCCCATAGCGTGTGGTTTACAAGCTGGCTCGATTCGTGAGTCTGGCTCGACTGGTGAGCCTGGCTCGACTGGTGAGCCTGGCTCGACTCCCCAGAGCCCTTGCCTGCCCAGAGCTCTTTTCCTGCCTCTGGTTACACTGCCTAGCTTACGCATGGCTGTTGTGTACCGGTGGCTTGGTTGGCCCGTGCCCGTCATTATCAGCTCGTAACATACTCCTATAGTATAGAGTTCTCTCTAAGACCTCTTTTACAACATCACTCTATTGTCTTTGCTACTACGCTGCTTCCTTCAGCACTGCTGTCGTACTTCCTACCGCTTCCGCTCCGCCCTACTACAAGTGCATAGTATGACAGGCTAGGGTGCATATGCCCAGACGGCCAAATCTACAAAAGATAGGATGATGTTCTGCTTGTAAAGTAGAATTAAGAATGCATACTATATAGCCAATGTCAACCTGTGACACATAGTTTATTGTAGCATCTTTATATTAATGCTATTATTATAAGCTAGTTAGGACATTGCAGCAAACACTTTATAATTACCTACATCTAATTATTAGAATATTATTAGTAGAGTACTATTTATAATAATTAAATTGAAGTAAGTTGTCATAAGAGTAGCCTGTGTCGTTGCACGTGATTAGTCACGTGCCTTGTGTCAGCGCACAGCAGCTTCTAAGACTGCTGTCGCTGTCAGTAGGCTGGCTATGACAGCTCCCAGCCATGGACCCACAATTGGGCCCACAGCTGGACTGCCCTCATAAGGCCAGCCTTCTGGGCACTTCTCCTTCGTGCAATTACGCATATTCACATCTACCATCGACCCTTTGCCCGTGATATAAGTATAAATATAATACAAAGATGTTAAATTAGTAAAGAATAAAATAAAGAAGGATTTATACTCAATTACTTATTTAATTAGTAAGACTTTATTTTACTAAAAGCGGATATTAAATAGTATTTTATGATTTTCTTATTAATTATAAGAATTGAACTTTATTTATAAGCGTATAAAGCCCCCGGCTCTAAATATTTATAATACTGATCTTATCATAGATAAAGTTAATATAGTAATATATAGCGTTATTAAAGAAGTTCGACGTAATAATATTCTCTGGTATTTTTGTTAAAATATAATATTAAATTTAAAATATAAAGTATAATAAATTACAAACGGTGCTGAAATAACTGTTATATAATTAGAAAGTTTTATACTTTACGGTATGGGACTGTAAATTAAGCTTCGTTTAAACTTTCAATATTCATAATATAAGCAATACTATTATCAGTAAATTCTAGGTATTCAATTATAATAATAATATAGTCAGTTATATTCACAAATTTACAATATTTGCGCTTAGAACGTTGGATAAAATAACAGTCGGATTTATATTTTCAATTTTAAAAGAAATCAAAATATATCTATATTCACATAATTGAAATTTCATCATAGTACTCTAATAGTAAATCAGTTTATTTATTAAACGGTCGGTTAGTATTAATATATTAAGAAAGGTTATGTCTTGTAATTTACTTACTATATTGAATTTAGTAAACCTACCATTTAGTGGCGCTAATATGCTCATTATTAACAATTTGGTAAATGCCAGTTTGTTTCATGCAATTGAATTAAATTTAATAATAATAATTGAAAAGCCAGTCATAATATCATTATCGAATATTTTAGGAAAAATACAAAGTAATTTAAAGTTTGATGAAAAATTACTGAAGAATATATTAAGCATAATTTAAGCATATACGTAAGTACTAATAAAAATATCGGGCGCAATTATTTAATTATCATTATTAGTAGTAAGATTATGAAAAATATTCTAAACAAATTCTAAATTTAAATTATTTCTCTATGAAGAAATTGAAATAAATCTTCAACTATTTCTCCATAAAAGAAGTTGAATAAACAATTAATTAATTTTTTATAAAGAAGCTCAAGTAAATAATTTATTATTTCTCTATAAAGAAAGAAAATATGAGTTAAGAAACGTAGGTCGGATGAAACTTTTTTCATAGTGTGGAATTTATCTTAGCGTATCCACTTAAGTAAGCAAGCTTATATAAGAGAGTCGAGTCATGTAAGTACTCACATTATAGTAAGCTAGCCGCCTACACCTGCACTTCAATACAAGAACCAGAGAGTGCTACAATATATGTACTTAAATAAAAATATTGTCTACCAATGCTATACTCGCAGATTTGCTATACCTAAACAAACAATCGGAGTCCTACGCCAACGCTTAACCGAATCTAGCTCAACCTATTTAAACCTGTATGCATCCATACCGCAGTCTGTTTGAACACCAGAACTATTCTTCAACGCGAAAGCTCAAAAGGAAAGAAAAGAAAAAAGGCAAGGCAAAAACAGCGTCTCAGGCAAAACAATGTCAGTATCACCTTCCCCACACGTTCTGGAACTCCTCGTCACCACCAACAGTAAAGTGTGGGCTCCTCTCTTCTTCACCTTCACCCTCGGTATCAGTAGGATGATCCCAGTGGTTGGACACTTCTGTTACCGGGGTGGTTTTCCCGTTATCCTCATCCTCATCATCATGTGAAGCATCGTGCCCGGGTTCCGTCCCGTGCGGATGATGGGGGCTGACGTCGTCGACTCTGAAATCGTCTTCTGTAAGTTTGGAGGTTGTGCCCATCATCGGGCCATATGCAATCTCCAAGGGATCCATGCCCTTATCTGGGGCTGGGCTTTTTGCGTCCGCCTTTTTCTTGCCTTTCTTGTCATTCTCGGGGATAGCCTCGGGGCCTTCTGGTGCCTGTTTCTTACGCCTCTCGAGAGGATCCCTGGGATTGAGCGAGGGAACGGAGCTCTTGCTTGAGTCCGATCGGTTGTAAAAGCTGCCGGTTGGTGTGTTTTGGAAGAGACTAGGATGAGGGGATCGATAACGATCTCTCCATGGCTCGTTGGCCGTGATGACGGGATACTATGGTCAGAGTCAGCCATGGTTATCAGGCTATGCAGCTAATGGGTTACCTACGTTCCAGTCACCGAACTCGAGTTTTCTGGCTCGGGAGTATAGTTGTTCTTCCTCTGGATCAAGCACAAGATGATCATCATCATCGTGGTGCGGAGAGGAGGAATTGCTCCTCCTGCTTGGGCCGCCGTTTGCACCCAACAGCGGAGTGTTCTGGTTGATTTCGTCGGGTCTTGGGATCCAATATTTGCCCTTGCCTCCTCGCTCATATCGCATACCTTCCTTGAGTCGGGCTAGTCTGGACCGTGACTGTTCGTGCGCCATGATTTTGTCGCCGGAATCAAAGACCCGATAACCGTACTTGTCACCCTTGAACGTTTCCTTGGTGTCTTGAATCAAATCCCGAATTCCGAAGGCGTCCCTCATCGCATACTTGACCGGCATTCTTGCTGCAGACACTCTGCTGTCGGCAAAATCGTGCCAAGAGAAGGCATACCAATGAGCAATGGCGAAGGCGGGCATCTCGAGACAAATGAGGAAGTCCTGAATGGCCGCGGCAAGGCCGTCTTGTGTGTAGCCTTCGACATTCGGGAAAGCTCCGAGGAACACCAAGATGCCTAGGGCAAAGCCTTGCCAGTATGACGCAAAGATAATGGCTTTTACACACAGGAACTTGGGCATCGGTCGGAAAGGCTTCAGGTCGTCGTTCATGCAAATCCAGAACAAGCCCAAGCAGTACAAGCTGACAGTGACGCTGATGTTGTAGATAATGCCGCTCCAGAAATAGCCCGACGTGAGTTTGATGTCTCCCTCATGGTAGGTCCCAGTTGCTTTCATGATCACAGCCGCCAGAGCTAGGAGTGGCTTCATCCACGCATACTGCAAGATGCCGCGCTTTATGGCGAGGAAAGTATGTGGATCGGAGATATCGACGCGAGGGAGGACGTGGTTCAGCGGCCAAAGGTGATGAATAGGTTCGCGACCGTGGGTCATGATAATGAGGGCTCGTTCTCCGCTCAAGTAGTTGATTAGCAGTTGGAAGAATGTGACAATGGTGAAGGCCTCGTAGATGTCTCTGATGGGGTCGAAGAAGGCTGCTGCTGTCTGCGAGACCATGCTAGTCCATGAGGCGATCGAGTATATTGGAACCCTGAAGATTGAGCGTGGTCAGGAACTTTGCCCACAGACTTATCCCACAATTCCATAGAGTGATAATGTGTGAACTCACATGAGAAGGATCCGTACAACATATCGTTGCAAAAGCGGCTTGCGATAGTTTTTCCTACTATTTATCAGTGGTTGAACTCCGACGACGAGGACACTCGCAACACACGGCGATGGGTGGGTAACTCACGTTTGGAGCCATATCGACCTGTTTGTTACAGAGCTTGGTCAGTATGATGTCCAGGCACTGAAGTTGGAGCCCCGATGCGATGCGTATCTGTAGGGTAAACTTACACCATGGAGAGCAAAGTCGCGACAATGGACGCGACGCCTCCGACTATGGTTGCCACATCGGCGAGCTTTTGGCCGGTGCCTCCCATGTTTTCTCGGGGTGTCTTAGGATCCCCGCAACGAGGTAGCTGGATAGAGAAGCCTGAAGAGGACCTTTGGGCCCGAAAGGTGTGCGGCAACGACGATTTGATCGCAGAAGTAGAGAAAAGCCGTTCAACCTATGGCATGTTGCGCCGGCATGGTGGAGCGAAGAAGTGCTGGTATTGCACCTGGGAAAGGTGCAGCCTAATGAAAATGATGCAACAAAGGTGATAACGGGAATCACGATCCGGATGTCACTGGCGTAAAGATAGGTGGGATCGATGCCCGGAGGTCGTAGCTGGCGCAGCGCCTCGTGGTCTGGGCAACGAACCGGAGGTGACGATGTTGTCGGAGTAGCCCACAGGCCATGACGCTGGGCTGCGGGCGGGCATCCACCACTGCCGCTGCCCTGTAGGAGCCCAGGCGGCTATTCCCGTCCACTTTGACACCCCACTGCCGTTGCGAACCGCAACCTGACAAGGTTCATTTCCCTCCACAACTCCTGTCCAATCCCAAGAGCGCGGGACATTCGGTGAGCATCACGGACACCCCTAAAGTTGACTTCCATGGATTCGGAATTGGGAGCTGCTTCCAGTTCTCCGTCCGCCATCCTAGGCAGGTAGCTAGGCAGGTATCACTTGCGATTGTCAACCCGTGACAGCTTCCACTTCTTAGTTAGACCTGGACATGTCGTTTTCTCCCAAACTTTGATTTTTCTAGTCGACGACGTGCGATCGCGTCCACCTATCCGCAACATCTTGCCTCGAATTTCTTTCAGAGGGACACCATGGAGAGTGGCATGAATACACGGCGCATACGGAAACTGCCCAATCCACGTTGAATGTTGGCTAGAGGAGCACTTCTCTACATCTGGCAACTTAATATTCGAACATAATGGCCATCCAAAACAACTTCTTCAATGACCAGGGAGGGTTCAATGGGTGAGTGACTCTCGCCGGACAGACAGACATACAAATAGCCATGCATTGGGCGAGTAGCTAACTCTGTGACAAATATACAGCTTATTCTTGGGATCTCTCATCATATGCGGCGCATTATCAATATTCTCCCTCCTTTATTTTAATAGAATCTTTGCATCTCTGGTGTCATGGGCATTGCGCACCTGGACCTGGCACCAATACAAAGTCTACATCGACTTCCAAGCTCTCCAGATCTCCCTTCTCGGCGGGCGCATATTCTTTACCGGCCTTCGATACCACGGCGCGAACGAGACAATACTGGTCCAGAATGGTTACATAACATGGAAATACTGGCTGCGCAGGGTACGGGGCGTCAAGATTCCAGCGAAGGGCGCACGAGGGCATAACGAGACCGATACCGATTCCGAGGCCGACCCTATTACTGAGCAGCTGCCGACGCCCAAATTTCCTTGCCGCATCAGTGTCTGTCTCTCTGGCCTAGAGTGGTTCATCTACAACCGTAGCCCGGCCTACGATTCGATCCTGTCTGGGTTGACGGATCTCCAAGAGGATGCGGTCCCGGCTGCTTCGAGGACAGAACCTGTTGGGGAAGCTGACGGTGCAGGAGCCCATGAGTCGGGAAAAACACGAAAGCGCCGGTCTAAGAAGCGTGAGATGCTGAGAAAGTCGGAACAGACACAGAGGTCGGGCGCCACACAGTACAGGAATGGGCGGCCAATACGGGATAGCAGTACTGGGCGCGCGTCTACTATGGCTTCTTCCGATGATGATGAGGAGGAGGAGGATGAGCGGGACGGACAGTTCTCGCATGAGCTCCCCTTATTCTTGCAGATGCTACCATTGCAGTTGGAGGTTACGAAGGCAGCCATGGTTATGGGAAACGAAAATACGAAAGCCATCCTTATTGTCAAGACCGAATCTATGGAAGGGGAAGTTGATGCTTCAGCAACGGATACTCCAGATCCCTACCGCCAAATCTTCCGTTTCAAGTTCAACCACCCGGTGATCGAAATGAAGGAAAACTTGGATTATAAGGAGGACCAGGCAGAAAGGGCTACTCGAGACAAGCAGACGACAACACATGATCCCATCTCTGTCCATCACAGGCCCTTCTTCGAACAGCAGATGCGCAGGTTGATGGGACGTCTTCACCGTCTTCGTCGTTTCGTGACTTTTCAGCGCAATAGGTCCGTAGAATCCCTCCCTCTGGATGCAGATAGGGATATCGGAACCGCAACTAGCCATATATCAACCTCGAATCCAAACAACTGGCAAGGGTTGTCGCGATACCTCGATAGCAAGGCCCAGGATATTGGCGGCACGAGACCAGGCTGGGCATCGTCGGAATACGCAGCGGTACCGACGATATTGGACAGCCCGGAAGCGACGCTTATCATCTTCTGGGATGTTGTAGGCAAAGTCCGGCGTGCTCACACTATCGCGGACGAAAAGATGTCTGGACACTTGCACAATATCAATGGTGAAGAGCCGCCAGCATGGTCAATTCAACTCTCAGTCAAAGGAGGTTCCATCAACTATGGTCCCTGGGCGGATCGACAACGAGCAGATCTCCAACGCACTTTTGTTCCGAATCTTTGCAAAGATGCAACTGCGGCGACACGATTGCCCGTAGGCGCGTACCGCGTGCCCACCAAGTTCAATTTCTACATTGAGTTTGAAGATACCGTCGTCCTCCGAGTTCCCGTACGAGAGGAGTCCAAAAATTGGAAATGGAAGGGCAAAGAACCTGCTACCAAGCCCCCAGTTGAGCCTCAAGCACGTAAACACCGTGGCCGGCCCAAGAAGGCAGAGCAGCCTGCCACTATCCATCAACGACCATATGGATGGCTTGATATCAAGGTAACCAAAGACGCTACCATTTCATATACCATGGATATGGTAGCTGGCCCTGCAGGGTTCTCAAACCAGCTCATCCTGGAGTTACCGAGCACTGAGATCTCGAGCAGCATTAACCATGAACTGCTTTGGAAGTCAGGCAAGCAGCAGATATCTTGCGATCTTTCTACTCCGTTGGGCTGGAACGCCCTTCGTGAATGGCGTTTCAAAATCACCAGTAGTGATCTGGCCCTCTTCATCCTGCGTGACCACATCTTCCTCCTGACTGATTTAGTTGGGGACTGGGCAAGCGGCCCGCCACCTGAATACCTTGTCTTTACCCCCTTCAAGTATCATGTTGAGTTCCAACTGCAGAACCTCCAACTGTTTCTGAACCTCAACGACGCAAACATTGTCAATAACCCTACCGACCTAGACGACAACACGTACTTCATCGTTGCTAGCCCATTGCTTCAGTCCAAGTTGACGATTCCAATTGACAACTACAGACCGAACAAGAACGCCATTCCTTTCAACATGACTGCCAACAACGCTTCTGTTACCCTCCATGTTCCTCCATGGAATACCCAAGCATCATTCCTGGACACCAAGGAAGTTGGACGGCTTGGAAATATGGTGGTTAATGGCGCCTATCACTACCATACGATAACTTCGCCAGCAAATACAGATACGCTCATACTGAACTTCAGCTCGCAATCTCTATTTGCGCGCGTATATGGCTTTACAGTGCGATACGCTATGAAGATCAAAGACAATTACTTTGGCGACGATGTTCACTTCAAGACCTTAGACGAACATCAGGCTATGCTACGCCTGACGGATCAGAACCCCGGTGCTGAGACTACCAACAAGCCGCCTCCTAAGAAGTCGAGCGACTTGGATGTCATCCTCGGCGTCAGGTGCGACCAGCCACAAATTTTGATACCGGCAAATCTGTATTCTTCGACCCGGCACGTTCTGATTGACACAGCTTCCTTCATGGCTGATTTGCGGTTTACGAATTACTACATGGAAATGGACTTGGAGGTAGCACCTCTTCAATTGTCGCTGGGCAATCCAGATTCATCGGGCGCCGACACACCAAAGAGTTCCACCGGCTCCAATACACAATTGTTCATAGACGGCATCCATGTCTATGGGCACCGACTCTTTGGGCTTCCTCATGCTGAGCCAACATATCTATGCAACTGGGATCTCTCAGTCGGTACCGTTACTGGCGAGTGTACTACCGAGTTTTTGACAACACTGGTCAGGGGAGGCAACGCATTTGGGTTCTCTTTCGATGATGACGAGAATGCGTTAATATCTGCCGCCTCAATCGTTCTCTACGACGTCACATTCCTTCGTGTTTATGTCCAGTCGGTGGATGTTTGGCTCCATGTCGAAGAAGCCGCTTTCCTTCTTTCAACTGGATCTATCAATGTTGATTTCAACGACTGGGCACGGTCCCATTATTCCAGACGAGCCAACGTCAAGATTCCCAACGTTAAGATTTCTTGTATCAATGCCGAACATGCAGCAAGACACAAAATTCGATCTAACTACCCTGTTGAGACCGATGCACTTCTGGAAACAAGCGTGTCATTGGCCATCATTGGGAGAAAACATGACTTCTCTAATCAGAAACGGCGGCAGCAAGAATTCGTCCGTCGGGAGGACCAGAGGACTCATAGGGCGCTCTTCCTTCTCCTTTCAGATGCGCCAGAAGACTTCATCCCAGATATCGTAGATCCTCCCGCTCAAAGCGTTCCGCCTATGCCGGTCCCCACCAAGGCGGATGAGGTTGAAACTGACAGGATGACAACATATTCGGGCGCGACATCCAAGCGATCCAGGAGCTTACGGCACAAGAGTTCGTTCCTTTCTTTCACGAGCGAGAGCAGTGTCGTCAGACCTCGCTCGAGACGCTCGAGCGTGAGGGTGAAGCAAGCAGATCGCCTCTCGCCCTTCGCATCATACGAGCGTCAATCTCGTGGTAGCGGAGGATATGTTAGAGATAATTCGCCCTCTACTCGCCACTCCGGTTTCTACAGTACCTTCGGTGACAACGCTGAGCGGCAAGATCTCATGCACAATACAGTAGCGTTCTCGAGCCAGTACTTTGCACCATATTTTCCGTTGGAGAATCTGAAGATGAATTACAGGGATGCTGCAAAAATCAGCGTCGAAAGGGATGATGAAAGCGAAGCTGAGCGTCGCTCTCTCGCCTTTGAACTTGGGGATATTGACCCAGATTCCATCCCGGAGGATTGTGCTTACTCTAGCATTATTCTGGAGGTGCCTTCAGGTGTGAAGGCAATCTGCAATCCCACCGCATTGCGACACATTATCACTTTGCTATCATCGCTCCAACCTTCAGATCCGGAAGATATCCTGGACAGCATACAGTCAGACTCTATGAAAGCCATCTTTGGTATGCAAAAGGATCAAAAAATGAAGGGCCATGTCGAAGACATCCTTATCAAGATCCCGCGGGCTGACATTCGTTTCGCCAACCCATTTGATTCTGATCCGGCCAATCCGTTGGGCGAAGAGGAAGACCAATACAATCTTTCCATAATCCAACTCGCATTGGCGTCTCGATCAGAAACCAAGTGGCAAGACGCATTTAAACCCGAGTCCAAACAGACGCGCAACTCGTTCCATCTCCGCCTGCAATCGATAGAAGCTTCAGCAGCTGAAAAATATCATGACGCTTTCAACTCCCCAGCGGCTGTTCGAGCTTCGGTTGAGAACATCATGATATCGATGGGGACTCGCGACATCACGTATCTGGACGTGGACATGGGCGCGATCACGAGCTCTACATCCTCGGAAAAGATAGATTATCTCGCGTCGTTGATTCACCGCACAAGCGTCCTAGCTTCCGATTTCGGCAGGCTCTTTGACGAGAAATCAGCTTACGAAAAGAACATGCCAAAAAATATGATGAAGCGCCTCATACGAGTCGGTCAAGATGCCCCTGATCCTGGGTTTCTGGTTCGGCCCTCTGCTATTCTTCGTTCTGCGCCTGAACATTTGAGATCCTTCGATTGCTGGAAGCTTGTTATGCGACTACGGCAAATGTGGGCAGTGCAGTCTCATTGGGAAAAGGAGCAACTCGGCTATACGTGTCTCGATAAAACTAAGACGCCTCCGCCCGACCTACGACAAGAAGTCATCGCAGCGTTTGAGAAGTGGCGCAGCTGGGACTTGGGCAACATTGGCAATAGTCCGCTTATAAACACAATTTTCGGCCCAATGAAAACTGCATCGGGCCCACCAAAGGACAGACCGATTCTTGCTGTAGCCAAGATCAAGCAGATTCAGTTCATCCTCGATCCCGGGCCGAAACAGAACGAAATAATGGCTGTCGCGCTGTCGATCAGAGCCGACACAAGAAACGCAAGCAACGCCGAAGCCAGGGTCGGGGAGTCCGAAACAGCAGGGAGGTTAACCGTCTTAAATATCAACTGCAGTGACGCAGCCATAAACCTGAACTGGGAGTTGTGCGAATTGGCTTCGAGACTGCTTGAGCTTGTAGGCAAACTTGAGTCCAAACCACCAACTGCTCCAAAGTCAACCTCTCTTCCTCCTACGAAAAAGACCGAGGACCATACCATTCATTGCGTATTGGCCATCGGCCATGGATCCATCGCTCTGGAAACCATCAACCTGCATATCTCCTCCATAGGAAGTGGATTGAGTGCATCGGTACTCTTACAGCTCGGGCAAGACGGGAGAATGGATACAAACATGATCTTTAACTGCGATTCCGTGATCTCAAGTCTTCGAAGTCATTCCGAAGGAGTCGCAAAGCTTCTCCTACAAAGACCCAGCGTCTTTGTCTCACACGAACTGAAAAAGTCGCAAGCGGTTGACAGCCATACCATCAAGGCAACAGCAAGCAGTCACCATCTTAGCTTTGTTGTCAAGCAGGACCCGGTTTATATCACGGAACTCTTGGATCTCGTCGTACGTGATGAGGTTGCCAAGTTATACAAGCTCAGCGAAAAGGTTCCATCCTCGGCCCCTTCCTGTCCAGCACCCAAAAACATGGTTGACCGACTCTCTGCCTTCAGGGTCAACGTTGCTATGTTTATGGACCAGTACACCATCAGCATACCGTTGCTCCGTGCCCTGACATATACAGTCAATGGAACTGTTGCAAGAGTAGCGATGGCGGCGAATTTTGGCAGGGAGATCATCTTCGATTTTGATATCAAGGAGAACTCGCATGAGATAAGGACAAAGATGAACAACGTCACAAAGCGAATATCTCTGCTACAGATTCCACCGACAAATGGACGGATCAGAAACCATACTACCGACAGTGAGCATTCTGTGACTGTCTTCGCATCTCTCGAGCTGGTGGAACTCGATGCATCAGCAGTGTACAGTTTTCTGTCGGCATTGAACCGCCCAGAGGTCGCGAGTGCTGTCACTGAGCTACAACAACAAGGCAAAGCCATCCAAGAGCACATCAAGGAGATAACCGGAAGCAATCATATCTCTGACATGCGCAGTTCGTCTCCTGAAACACCTCAAGTAGAGTCAAAGCTACTAGTCTATGCTGTAAACCTAACCTTTGCCGGGCTCAGAGTGTTTGGTAATAGTCCGCTCAACTCGGAGGTGGAGCACTTAGCTCATATAGCATTCAAACTCGACAAGATCCATCTCGGTACTTCCAATCGAGTGGAACAACAAGGGCCACTCCTGGCGTATCCCGAATTTCATATCAACGTTCGGGAAGTTGCTTTTGAAATTCAAAAGGGCAATACCGAAGCCATGAGATCGTGTGGGAATCTTACCTTCGGAGCCCTTATAACTGCCACATCAAAACATGACGATGACGGAAAGGAGCAGAGGATGTTCAATGTCAAGAGTGACGCCTTTCATATCAATCTTTCCCCTGACACAGTCTCAACAGTCGTTGATGTCCTTGGCTATATGGGCGACAAGATCAAGGATCTTGATACATCACGAGAGTTGGAATACCTGCGAAAGCTCCGGCAGTCCAAGCCACGCATTGCCATCAATGATCTGGAGATGGAAGAGGAGGATGATCAGGATATCGTCGACGTATTCCTGTCCTCGTTCACGTATACGTTCGAGATCTGCAACATACAACTTGCCTGGCTGGTCAACCACAATCACCCAAGAGAACTCCCGGATCCTGATAAGGAAGACCTGGTACTGTCGTTAGACAAGATTGAGTTCAGCACTCGCACAAGAAACTCGGCCAGGCTCACAATCGAAAACCTGCGGCTCCAAATGGGTTCGGTAGAGCAGGACTGGAGGCTACGGTCCCCGAACTCTGCTTTGCTACCGGAGATAATGTTCAACATTGCCTACGTATCCATGTCGGACACCCGGAGGCTGGCCTTCCAAGCTGTGGGCAAGACTCTCGACATTCGACTCACTTCAGGTTTTATCCTACCGGCAGCTCATCTCACCAGGTCGATCAGTTTGTCGATAAACAATGTCCAACAGGCTTCGCAAAACTGGAATCCTTCTCCGCCCACTGCGACACAAGCAGCTAGTTCACCCGAACCCCAAGAGCAGGTCCGCAAAAGGAGCATTCTGGGTAGCAAGAGACTTGAATCACTCCTGGTGGATGCGGATTTCGCGGGAGCCGTCGTACATTTGACAGGCAAGAGAACACCCAGTGACCTAGTCAGCGCCTCAAGATTGGGCAAGCCTAGCACGGCTGGGAAGGGTCAGTTCGGGCAAGAAGAGTGGGTGAACAGCGTTACTACGCTCAGATCCCCAGGCCTTGCCTTGAAAATGGAATATTGCGACGACGGCAGGGAAGACCCTTCACTGTTTGCTGAAGTGAAGATCGACGCATCCAGCAACATATTATATCCATCTGTGGTACCCTTAATGGTGGAAATGAGCAATAACATCAAGTCGGTAGTCAGCGAACGAGGGGAGGGTGCAAACTCTCCCAGTCCTCCGCAAGCATCTTCTCCACCCAAGGCTAAACCAGCTGAAGAGGACGGGATTCTCAGTGCTGATCCCAGCGCTGTGCTGGGTCGCGTGAAGCTCAACCTAGGCCTGCGTGTTCGGAAGCAGGAGTTCTCGTTGAGTTGTCAGCCTATTGCTCTAGTGGCGGCCACCGCCAGTTTTGACGATGTTTACTTTACCGCCAACACCGTCCGGTCGGCTGACCAGGGCAACTTCTTTGCTATCTCTGGTGCCTTTTCAAACCTTCAAGCTTCTGTTCAGCACGTCTATTCTCGGGAGTCCACCGGTAGCTTTAAGGTTGACTCGATAGTCCTCTCGCTGATGAACAGCAAGCATGTAAGTGGCACAAACGGGTTGTCTGCGATCCTCAAAGTAAGCCCGATGGAGGTATCGATCAACGCGAAACAGCTTCAGGATTTCATGCTCTTCCAGGAAATATGGGTCCCCCGTCAATTTACCGAGACCACGCCGTCATCACCAGTGGCCAAACTGGTCACAGAGACATCACAGGGCCATCTTGTGCAGCGCTATCAGCAGGTTGCGGCAACTGCTGCTTTCCCTTGGACAGCCACAATCTCCATCACCGCACTCAAGATTTCGGTGGATTTGGGTCAGGCCTTGGGTAAATCTACGTTCTCGATCGATAATTTCTGGATCTCTTCAAAAAAGACGTCAGACTGGGAGCAAAACCTCTGCCTCGGGTTCGACATGATCGGCATGGAAAGCCAAGGCCGCATGAGTGGATTTGTGGCCCTGCGAGACTTCAAGCTCCGTACCTCGATCAAGTGGCCTGAAAGAGAACAGGCCCTGAACGAGACGCCTCTTGTTCAAGCGTCTGTGGGATTCAGCCAGTTCCGGGTCAAGGCTGCCTTCGACTACCAGGCTTTCCTGGTTGCAGACATTACATCTATGGAGTTCCTCATGTACAACGTTCGGCGCAGTCGACAGGGAACTGGAGATCGCCTTGTGGCCATCTTTAACGGCAATGCCGTCCAGATATTTGGCACTACCAGTTCGGCTGCTCAGGGCGTGGCGATGTACCAGGCCTTCCAGAGGCTCATTCAAGAGCGCAAAGCCAACTTTGAGTCTTCTCTCAAGGAAATCGAGCGGTTCATGAGGAGAAAGTCTGTCACGGCACCAGCAGCTGTCATAAAGCGCCTTGACCAGAAAACCAAGCTCGCCTCCGAAGCAGACGATACGCTCTCCAAGTCTCCTATTTCACTGGACACGGACGTTGTGGTAACCCTTAAGGCTCTCAACCTAGGCGTCTTTCCCGGCACCTTTGCCGACAGCCAAGTGTTCAAAGTTGAAGCGCTGAACGCTCAAGCCCGCTTTGCCGCCAGCATCGAGGACCGCCGGATCCACAGCATCCTCGGTCTAACACTTGGCCAGTTACGTATCGGCCTCGCCGGTGTGCGCGCTACCGGCGGTGCGCCCAAGACGCTGAGCGAGCTCTCGGTTGAGGACGTAGTGCAGAGCGCCACCGGCTCTCGAGGTGGCACCATTCTCAAAGTTCCCCAGGTCGAGGCCGTCATGCAAACATGGCAGCGGCCCGACAGCCGTTCCATCGATTACATCTTCAAGAGCGCGTTCGAGGGCAAGGTCGAAGTGGGCTGGAACTACAGCCGCATCAGCTTCATCCGCGGCATGTGGGCCAACCACTCCAAGACGCTCCAGCACACTTGGGGCAAGGAGTTACCGCCCGTTACGGCCATCCGCGTCACAGGGGTGCCGGAGGGTCCGGCTGATGATGGTTCTGCCACTACCGCAATGGCATTTCAAAAAGACGGAGAGCAGAAGAAGCAGAAAGATCACCGACAGTCATCTATTGCGTCCACGTCCACCTCCGCAGACGCCCAAGGGTCTTCCGCCTCCTCATCCGGTTCTGCGTCCCAAGACAAAGACAAGGAAAAACAAAAGGACCAACAAAAGCAACAACAATCCACAAACAAAATCACAGCCGAGGTCAAAGTCCCCCAATCCACAAACAAAATCACAGCCGAGGTCAAAGTCCCCCAATCCAAATACGAGTACACGGCGCTCGAGCCGCCCGTGATCGAAACCCCCCAGCTGCGCGACATGGGCGAGGCCACGCCGCCGCTGGAGTGGATCGGCTTGCACCGTGATCGGTTGCCGAACTTGACGCACCAGATTGTTATTGTAAGCTTGTTGGAGCTGGCGGGCGAGGTGGAGGATGCATATAGTAAAATTTTGGGGAGTACGTGAGGTAGATGAGGGGGGGTTAGAAGCTGGATCATTGGGGTGAGGGGTGAGGGGCGTGAGGCTTCGGGGAGGAGATGAGATGAGATGGAAATAATATATAAGAAAGGGGGTAAGGAGGGGATGTACAGGGCGTGGGAAAGAAGGAGGGGTTTTGGTTGTTCGGTGGGATTATCATATTTATTCAAGGCATTAGAATTACTTCTCAGCAGGAGGCTTATGGTAGGCCTTTTTCCTCATTTACTCAGCTTGTATCTAATTTTTATATGCTCTTATACATCCATACCTTATCGTTGAAGCAGTTCTCTGCTCTATCACAAGCGAGACACATATCTCCTTCGGACAGACAGTAATCGCCTAGGAAGAGATTCTCTTGTTCATCACAGAATATTCGACAACATCCACCCCACTCCCTCGCCTTCCTGTTACTTGTCAGGACTATGTAAAAACATTTCTGGCCCCATGCTAGCATACTTGTAGGTAACTTCCTAGCTCTACACACAGCTCCTACAAGCCTCTTTCTCTTCAACCCCCCACCTATGGTACCCTCCCACCTAGGTTTCCCACGCCCCCAGTTTCAACACATGTGTCCAAGAAAGCCAAGAAAGCACCTCACTTCGCCAAAGCTAATGCACCCCACAACCGCCACCGGCCCGAAGCACCGGATCAGCTGCTCGTCAGTCTTGATTCCGAGTTTTCTCTCCATATATCTGATCTCAGTTTGCTACCTACGTACAGCACATAGATACGGCAGTTGCCCGGAGATGCACAAGGCAGTCACTATTCAGGTACGTAACGTGGGGGAAGGATGGTACTCTTTTTTCTTGGATCTTCGGTATATGTTTCATTGGTGGACTTTTCCGTCTTTGTGTCATTATGTCTTGCAGAAACGGACTAGTACAAAATGCCATTCCTAAACATGGGGTTACAGTCGTGTGCTGACAAGATGCGGAAGTCGGAAGGGTAGAAGCGAGAGAGCTGACTGACGGACTGCAGATGGGAATCTGAGGCGGCTTGCTCTCGGGTGGCTTTTGAGGGTGGGATTTTGCAAAAGATTCAGCATCACTCACTCCTCGGGGTCACTCCTTTTTCTTTCATATCCGACATAGATGATGGATACGCCCAGGTAGCGAGTGACAAATATCGGTTACGAATTTAAGTCTGCAACGAGGGGTATAGGAGCAGCAACATATCTCGTCAAGGTCTTCAGCCAAAAGATCCACGAACCTCCGCGGCTATCCCGCTGGCAACAAAAGATAGGTCCTTTCAAGGGAAAACTTTTGAGTCCCTGAAAAAGTAGCTTGTCTTGGTTAGCTGGCCAAGACTGCACATGTGACACTACACAAAAAGAAGCCGATGTTGGGCGTCTATGGATTTGTCACGAAAACTCTTGGTTTGGCTGTTTTTGAGGGAGCCGTCGACAAAAGATAGATGACGCACGGAGCGGGCTGTTGGAAGAAGATATGACTGATATAAGCGTGCGGTTAGGTCACGACGGGATCGGTGGTGTTTGACTTCTTTTGGTGACAGTCCTCCGGTCGTTGGGCGTCAATCAAACGGGCCGTTTATAGGCCATCGGGGAGGTTGAAACGAAACGCCAGGATTGCATATGTACAGTGTATGTGCTGGGAAGGGGTCGAATGTGCTGCAGTGGTAGGGAGATATGCATTCCTACCATTGAGGCTCATTGGCGGAAATTTCTCCGTTTCTTGTCACTTTGAGAAATCCAATTTTCGCATATGTGACGCCAGTAAGACAAATTGTGTGCGTACCTATGAGTCTGAAAGCGTTGAGACACAGTCGACGTTGGAGAGGGAGGATCAATTGAACAAGTTATTCCAGTGAACGGTTGGTGAACGGTTGGTCATGTCAAGAGTGACAAACGGTGGCCCTCCATGATTGGAGGAAATCCTACAGGGTCCACTTCAGGTACCCTTGCTTCCCCGCCAATCTTCCCCCGCTTGATGAGCGGCAGTGGCACTCGAGGCACTGCACCTTCCCTGCACGTTCCTGGACTCTTGTGAGGCGCCATGTCTTGGCACTCGTGCATCTCCTGTTGCCATTCGTCCCGCTTTCCGACTTCATTCACTCGTACACTCGCCTCAATATACTGCCTGCAAGCCAACTGAAACGCCAACCATGCTTTTGACAATGACGCCGACCGCGCACAACAGACCATGTTGGTCAATGAAATTGTCCGCCTGCACTAGCTGAAAGGCGAAGCGTCGCGCCGCTCGAGGCTTAACTACCAACCCAATATCGTGGGAGCGTTATACAAAAATGTGGCTCTGGCTTACTGAGAGCCATGTTGCCCAACCGCCACCAACCAAATATCAAACGGCGCTTCACTTGCTGGGCCCCTATTTTCATACTGCGGCTTGATATGGTCTGAATTCCGGGTAAACTAGCGCAGCTTGTCGGTACCAGGGGACCGTGGGGCCACGCGGAACAGCCATGGTGTTCCCCATTCAGGATATTGCTCGACGTGCTGCGTGCAAGGGCGGAATGGCTCGATCATCACGAATCAGACCCAAGGCGGGATTCTCCTTCAGAAGAGCTGGGTCGGGTGAGGCGTGTTCAGGAGGGCGCGAGTGACGGGGTTTCTTTGACTCTGGATGTCGTGGCCCATTTTAAGCGCGGCAGAATCCCATTGTCACTTTGTCAGGGTCGAGTGAATGGGCACTAGTTGGCAGTGAATGGTATTGTCTTTTCATCCCGTCTTTGGGGTCTTGAAATTACATAAAATCCTGTCCACCTCCCACCGGTTTCCCAGAAAAATTATTTTCGCTCCATATCTCGATCACCTTTCCCTCACACAAACAATCCACGGCATATCAGTCGACAGGTCGACATAATGCTCTGCAACTCTTTAGCTGCCGGCGTCATCGCCTTTGGCTTGCCCACCTTCGCGTCGGCCAGCTTAATTTTCGCTTCCTCCTACAATTTAGACGCTGCGGATGGGTTTGTCAGCACGATCAAGTATACGGACGGGAAGCTTGAAGTCATCAACAACCAGCAGGGTATCTGTGGCGCCAACCCGTCATGGTTGGAGTTTGTCGGCGATCACATCTATTGCCTCGATGAGATTTGGAATAAAAAACCTAATTCGGATAGTGTGGGCGCCCTCTATGCCTTGAAGGCCACCAGAGATGGCACAAAACTCACGGAGAGCAAGAGGCTGGAGGCGCTGGGTGGCCCAGTGAGCACCGTCCGCTTTGGACAGAGGCTTAAGGGACTGGCTGTTGCCGCATAGTTAGTCCATCCCTCTACCCTCCCCTGGGCATCATTCTCCCCATTCTTTTGTCATAAATCATGCAGTGAGCTAATCAAGTCTCGGGCTTCGCCACTTCACAGCGGAGGAGGAGGTTTTCAGACCTTCGATATCTCGAATCCCGACGCCCCCCAGGTTGTTAACTCAAGCTCATTCACAATCACGCCAAAACCTGGCGCGATTGCGCAGCAGGGTGTATCACACGTTCATCATGTCATTCTGGACCCTACTGGCGACTTCATCGCAGCGCCTGACCTTGGCGGGGATCTCATCCGCATCTTCAAGGTAGACAAGAAAACCTTGGAATATGTTGAATCCACAACAATTCCGACACCCGATTTTTCGGGTCCAAGGCATGGTGCTTTCGTTAAGCTCGAGTCTGGAACTTACTTCTATGTCGTCACCGAACTCTCCAACGAGATTATTGGGTGGAAGGTTAACTACAAGGCCGACAGCCTTGAGTTTGACCAAATCTTCATCGCCCCAACCCACGGCCCCGACACCAAGGTTAACAACACCATTGTCAAAGCTGCAGAGCTCATTATCTCGGTAAGCTTGAGTTGTTCTCGCGATCCTGCGGTTGATTGACTTTTTACTGACCATTTCACGTGATGCGCATGGCTCGTGTACAGCCCGATAACAAGTTCCTGCTGGTATCATCACGTCTCGAAGAGAGCGCAGGCCAAATCGACATTCCCAATCCGGAGACCAATGCGGGACAGATCAAGTCAGACCCTCTCATCAACTGGGCAATCCAGGCAGACGGTACCATCAAGCTCCAACAGATTTTCCCTGCGGGTGGTATCAACCCGCGCCATTTCTCCCTCAACAAAGACGGCTCCCTCGTCTTGACCGCGTTGGTGACTGATGGCCGTGTTGCGCTTATCGAGCGTAACGTGCAGACTGGAAATCTCACAAAGATTGTCGGTGCTGTTAAAATCATCGGTGGACAGCCCAACTTTGCCAAGTTCAAGGAGTAAGTCAACTTTTTCGTTTACTGGTTCCAAAAATGGAAGGAGGACATAAGAGACAGGGAAACCCAGACTCCATCACTCGGCCGTCGGCATACTTCCCAGACGGAAGTAGACAGCGGGGAAGACAAAGACAGTCTTCCCAATGACTAGTATTGCGCGGGAAACACGGGGACAACCCAGCTCGTGATCAGAACCGTTACTGACAAGACACTCTGCTCTATAGGGATACGAAGTGCGCCTAAATTAGGTGGTGAACTGGTCTTCCATTCGAAAAGGGATGGCAGCGCTTATCTGTTCTCACAGCTGAAGCATAAGGAAAGGAAGGAATTGGGAGAAGCATGGCGTTAAGGGAAGGGACACCCTTTGTGAGGAGAAAGGAAAAGTTTCATTGCCAGCACCGGATAGGTATACCGTCATCATGTATTGGGCTGGGTTTCCCAGTATTGATACTTATAATAAGCAAGTAATGCGAATGGGAAATGCATCCATGGAAGCAAAGATGTTGAAAATTCGAATCAAGAGTGAAGGTTGACGTTAAATTTGACCTTTGTAAGTGATGTCCAACGCGTCAATTTGTAGATACACGTGAGTATATTCGGGTGTAAGTAAGGTTTGCACGTTAATGGGTACCTGCATATGCGTATGTCATGTCAAATCAACGAAGACAATGTCAATGCCAAATGTCAAGAGCATTTCTCACATCGGGATGTCGCCGCTGAGAATTCTCCGGTCCAGGCCCCACGGACCCTTCTTGCTTGCTTCCGCCCTGCTTGCTTGCGGCTGCCTTGCCGTACCGAACATGTCGATCCGATTCGGCACATCTTGGTCCTTGCCGGGGCAGCATATTTGCATGTGAAACCTTGTCCGACTACGTGCCAATAAAGGTCGTCAATTTAAGAGGTGTTGGTGCACTTGATGAACACTCGTCAGCAAAACAAGAAAAACTGGGTACTCCTGATGCCGTCTTTTGTATAGTAATGAGAGAAATTAGTAGAGACCTTGACATAGAAAAAGAACATGGCATTGTCTGATGTTCGTTGTCCATGTTCACGTGCCTTCTGAAGCACCCTCCCAACGATTTTTGCGACTCTAGATCAAATTACCGAACAATGAGAGAGGAAGACGGTAGCGAGTTACGCCATGCAACTTTCCTTCCCGAGGAAAGCCCATCACTGGGACCAGCTCATCTCGCCTTCGTCGTGTGTACTAGCAGATGTCTGAGTGCCTTTCGCATTCTCGCCTGAAGCCAAAAAGCCCGCGACATCTTTTTACATGGAAGAAGTCTTTCTTCTTTGAGCTACCCGCTCAGAGTGTGCAAGATAGTGGTATTGCATCACCACGGCCCCCTAAGGACAATCTCGCCAGCATCTAGCGAGTCTGCGAGTGTCCCACATACTTACATCTAGGCCCGTTCAACGGCAGTCTTCCTTCCAATCTTGAAATTGGATATATGTGATAGTAATCAAATTAAACGCCCTCGCTGAAATTGCAAGAAAAAAAAAAAGAAAAAAAGCTTAACGACGCCATCCATGTAACTCTATATCATACTTGTATGTACACACGTTTGATGTTCCATTGGGATGGGTCCGTCCGCGTCAACGCTGGGGAAGAAAGGTTACTAACGACTTTCGCTACCGAAGTTGAACGATGTTCATATTCTGCCCATATTATATAAAACTTGGCGTTGTAGACTAGGTTCCTGCCGTTCACGTCCAGGTTCACGTTTGTGACCCCATCTTATCTGTAATAAAACTTTACGTCTATTGTCTCTGCCTGGTGCCAGAACTTCACGTGCCCGGAAGATTAATATGATAAGACATCAGGTATAATTACCTTATCATCATATCGTCACGGGCCACGGTATATCAAACCCCAGGATCTACCCAAATGTCTCCCTCTCTTCATCCAGCAACGGTACCGGCACCGGGTCGAAGACAGTGACGGAATATTTTTTTTGCTCGGATTCGCATACCTAGCATAGCATAGCATCATCACCTTCGACGAGAAGGAGGCGTGCGGCGACGGCAGACACTGCGTGGACCAAGGTACATACCTACATCTACCTACCGTAGTACCTGAGTGCATGGAACGTTAGACGAGCTAGATCATCGTCGTCCTCGGTTGTGGCCGGCAAAAAGCCCGTGTAGTTTAGGTACTAGGTAGGACAGGAGTTGAATGTGACATGAGGAAAAAGAGACTCTCGGACTTTTCTCCAATGAGATGGATTTCTGATTTGCAGATTTTTGAAATCAAAGTCTTGGTGTGGTGTGCTCCCCGAGTGGATGGTCCGAGTATGTATGTATGTACACCTACATAGACACCACGCTGCCATCGTGCTGTATGAGAAAGGGTGGACAACGATTAGCGAGCCTGTGCAGTGTGCAGGTTTTCGATACCGGGCCTGGCAATGGAAGGTGGGACTTGGTGAAATAAAGGAAGTAATTATCGTGGGAAATGTGGCAAGTGCGTGACTAGAGTTGACGACCTGTAGGTCCGGGTATGTAAAGACAGGCTGGCCGGCCGGCCGGCTTTGCTAAACGACTCTTTGATATCCCAGAACAGAGAGATGGGATATCTTTGATGGAATTCACCCATAATCCCCACATATAGCTGGCTGGCTGGCTCGAAACAATAATTGATCACCACCACAACCTACACGGTATTCGAACCCCTCATCATCAGTTGCCCTGAGAGAGAAAAGAGAGAAGGACACGGGAAGTTGTGGAATTTCCGATTCCCGATCCAACTATCGAAGAGCCCCAATATTAACAATGACGCCCCAGTGAGCCCCCCATTCAGCGACATCCACCATTCAGGCTCACTAGCAAAAGATCGTCGCTTGTGCCCCAGATTCTTCTCAAGGCGAGTGCGATTTGGGTCCATCCCTAGCGAGGCTAGCGGGTTTTGGCACGGTGGGTTTAGAATTGACGCTAGACTTCTAGCCTAATTTCATGGAGCGCCGCTAGAAGGAACGGAGAAACAGGGGTGAGGGAAAAGGAAAGAGGGCCGAGCGCGCTCTGACAACTTGACACGACACGACGAAGATGAAGGTTGACAACTAGAGGTAGGGGAAAGAGGTTGTGGTTGTTTGCGAAGAGTTTTGTTTTCGAGATTCGAGTTTGTCGTGTGTTTGTGACAGGTGTTGAAGATAATGGGGGGATTCGTTAATAGTGAACGCTTTCGTTGACCTGGGTAGCAGTGACCCAGAGATGGCATTCTTATGGTTTTATTCCAAGGTTGCTTGCGCCGTCATCTAGTGTTGCAATGGTAGTTACGAGTGCCACTTTCCCAACCGTCAGTCAGCGTGCCTTTGGGTGAACTTGACTCCATACACTTATGAACATGTCCAGTCCTATAAAACAGCACACCGAATATCACCTGAAGCATATTAACGGTTCATTTTATGACACTCGTCGGGTAGGTAGACAGGCTCGTAGAAACCAGAGACGGCCAGAATCGGTACTAAAAATCATTAGTAGTAATGAGAGTTGGTTGGCTGGCGAAGCGAATCCACCTAACCGGCGAGTAGTGAAACACAAAGGTGAGCAAGCTATAAAGTGTCCGAGGCCAGTTTCTGTCTGAGCAAGGTAAGCACCGCGATGGAACTTATCAATTTCCCAAGTCAAGTGCCAAGCGGGTATAGAATGGGTAGCCGAGCGAAGAACTGTCCGTGGTAACGGCGCGTAGTATCGTGAGGTCTTGGCCCCCTAGGGACGCCCTGACGCTGCGGTTAACACCGCGGTAGTTGTTCTGTTGCGAAGCGATAGCTTGCCTGTGTCTCAAGGAAGCCGACAAATGTCCTCGGCCCACGCTCGGCAGCGTATAAAACGGGGGTCAGCAGCCAGACCAAACTTGAAATATCCAAACTTCATCATTTGAATCCATGTCCGTGTCATCCCAGCGCTCGCTCGTCACTCCTTAAGGAGGAGAGGAGCGGTGTTGTCTTCAGCTATGGAAGCGCACGTTCATGAGCCCCAATGTGTTAGGCATTGGAGGTTTCTTCTCGGACCGGAGAAAACCAAAAAGTGTTAGCATCGTGATGGCTCAACATGTCTAAACACGCGCCTAGCCTTAGCAAGGCTTAACGTGCTTGGCCTTCCACGAAGCGTTACATAATTCGGGGTTGTTTAATGTGACCATCACGATCAGCCTTGGCCTATTGGATATCGTATTGTGTGTACTGGGGGTAGCGTAAAATACATACTTACACTAAGCATGATCTCGAATAGCGCCAGAGCGCCTTACCCCCCGCCGCCGGAGAAGGATGACCGGAGCGGCGAGTAACGGCACTTTTCAAAATTCCGTGTAACTGAAGCTGTTCTGTTCACGGGTACGGGGTACCGGTACAGATGTACCGTATCTCGAGTTCCCCTTCGAACCCCGCTTTCTTTCGGTGCCCGGGCTATCAAGGTCTAGACATGCGGATTTGCGGAGGTATGCAGTGGCTGGAGAGGCTGGCTTCTCCGCGACAACATGTGCCGGTTAATATAATTTAGGCGGCAAGCCCCAGCCAGCGAGACGCATGACCCCTTCCTCGCTCGCAACTCCTGACCCTTTTTGACGATCTTGTATCCGTTTTGGACAGGCCTTCTTCGCAAATAGTAAAATATCACGTCTTGATTTGCCGAGTTGTTGCTCGGTATATATATAGCGCGGGCTGTTGTCGTGTCTTGGTCTTGACTGTAAGCTAGAATCAACAGTCGGATTCTTTGGACACTTTGACCTATCTTCTTCCTCCGGCTTACCGGATGGAGGAGTCTCCATCTCCCCCTCAAACGCCGGACCTCCCTTGGAGTAGACCCTGATGTAGTTGCCGTCTCGGTCCGAGCCTATTCACTTGTCATCGATCTGTCATCTTGATCGAGCTGAGGCTTCTGAGTTGGAATTGCTAAATGCAATCCAGAAACTGGATATCAGCATCTTGAGCTTTTCCCAAGTCGCATGATGAGAGGTAGATTCAAGGGGCTTGTTGCAAGTAATCGGACCGACCGTCTTTGAGGTGTGGTTTGCTGTGCATGCATACGTCAAAGATCCAGTGTGCCTCTATAGAACTCTGGTAACTGAATTCCGGATTACATACCCAGTGGTGCTTAGAGACTGGTCTGTAAATACCCTTGGCGGCCAATTCGTCAGCAATAGCAATGCTCAACTGGCGACAGGCTGCCGAGCTATAGCCCAACGGAGATGTAGGACGGGTTGATGTGTCCTTCCAGAATATCGCAAGCCTCGAATAGTCCCATGCCTCTCAAATTGGTCCCCAGACGTCCAATGTAACGTAGGGGTGTATCCAGATGCTGCATAGAAAGAGGGATCCCCGTTTTGCTGTCGGTAACATCCAATATCTGTCAAACTTGGGCTATCCTGAAAAGGGACTGGCTTGGCGAGCCCTGCGTTCTGTTCATGGAAAAGCTCCAACCAGAAAGGAAGGTCAAGGCTCTTGATATCTGATCAAGAACAGTTCTTCCATCTGTGGTGATTGCGGTGGCAAAGAAACTCTGACATGTCCCAACACATGACTTCTGTCCCGTCCGAAGGAGCAACGAAGGCGGGCGCAGAAGGGGACAGTATGGAGACGAGGCCAAGCGAGCTGATATCTGTGTCCAAGCTCGGAGATATCGACCGGTCTTGGGTGTCGGTTGATGACAGGTCAGTGAGCCTCTAGAAGGATGGTTGGACGGGCGTTGGGAGGCTTGTTCTGGTTGCCCGGATACGGACAAGACGGATCACCGGAGCCAAGGGTGGAGTTATGCCATGTACACGCACGCACACTTGTCGGCGCCCAGAAGCTTGTTGAAACATGGGCCAGCAAGTTCTGGAAGGAGTGGAAGCTCGGAAGGGTAGGTGTGGTGTTCTGGGTGAGACACGCATCCGGCAAGATGGAGATGCCGGCCTGGTGGGAAGATTTGACAGGAGCAACGCCTTCGGTTGGCGAGTTTATGCTAAATTGCGACGCGCAGGGTTCAGGCGAGCCTTATGGACTTCCATGTGGTTTCAAATGATGATCTCGAGAAGCGGGCATGAACGCATGTGGTTGAAATGGTGTGCCCCGGAAGAGTGTGTGCACCCCCTGTCCGGATCACTACGTGTTGTCGTTCACGTCGGAATTTGGTACGGAGCTCTACCATGGCCCATTGAGACAACCTTCATGACAGTGGAAGCTGATGGCAGATACTGCGTCGGAACGCTTTTGGTGATCGTCCCCCACCCCCCCTTGGCGGCGCAGAGAAGGGGACGTGAAGGACGAATCGAGAAGCGTGCATACAATACTAATAGCCCAGACAGCAAGGTGCTAGCGTGTAGGTGTGTAGTGTATGTACCGAGACCCGTATGATGAGAGAAATGGCACACCTTGATCCAAGATACATCCGAGTATCATCGAACCTCGTTTGCATGGCCCGCATCACCCCCATATCGTCAGGAGTGCGAGCTGCTTGATGCACAATGCTGGCCGCGACTGAAGTAGTCTCCAGCATGTCAGAAAAGTCTCTAATGCGAGTAGAGATAGCATGAAGTTGCCTATGTATTGAGGGCGTGATGTGGTGACTGTGACTGTGGTTGGGGGCAATAACGGATGGACTCGAGTTGGGTGTGATCGACAAGAGGACCCGACGTTCGAATTGTCAGTTGGAGTTTGGAGTTCCGTCCGTTTGGCTGCTTGCTGTGTGGGTCTCTCCCCGCATCGCAGCTGTCCAGACACCGCACGTGCGCCGTGTCCGCCTTCATGTGCTGGGCAAGGAGCCTGGGGCTTGTCTGCTGAACGGGAGTTCTGGGGTGCGAAAGGGTCACTGTCAGTGGCTGCAACTGCACTGTTTGCATAGCGCGACTCAGGCCCTGGCGCTCACGGACGTTCCGTTGTCCACAAACCTTCTGACCTTCTCCACACGGTTCTCCGCAAGTTTTTGTGACTCCACCCAATGTTACCATGTCCTCACCTTTCACGCTTCCATTCTTCCCTCGACCTTTATGTTGCTTCGATTCGCAATTGATACTGTTGTTGGCCTCAAGAGCTGCCGGGTAGCAACTGGCTCTGGTCAATCAGTCAGATGGATTAGGATGCCTGACGTATGGCTGCAAAACCATCATTTCGTGAGCATCCATCTGGCGCGGAAAAGTGGATGCAAATTCGGGACAACGCGAATTCGAGTCGTCCAAGTCGATCCGGTCCCGGATCTCTGTAATACAGTAATACGGTAACTATACAAAACCTCACGCCAACCTCACAACGTCCCGTCCTCCAGCTCGCAACCAAGCATTTTGAACAGAGGCAGGCCGGACTGACACAACCAAAACACATCACACGCGCACATACAATGGCTGGCTAGCCACAAGACCACGACTAGCAGAATGATTTCGCAAAGAAGGTTGAACGACAGAATCCGGCGATTGTGTCTGAGTTGGAGCGCGAAAATGCCCTCCCCTTGGAGAGGAACAGGGCAGCCGAGTGAGTGCTTGCTGAAGCGTACCGTATTCAAGACAACTGTGTATATACCGTACACTGTAATACGCAGTACCGTACTATTTGCAAGCTCCGTGTCCGCCGTCCCGTCGCCAACCTGGAGTGACTCCAGTACTCCAGTCCTCCCCCGCCCTTCCCCCTCCACCTTCCTCCGCACCATCAGCCCGTCTCCACCTCCTCACCTCCACCCTCCGATTCCCCAGAGACACTGACGGGAGGCACGATCCAATCCATCGTGACCTCCAAGCTTCAATCTCAACCTCACCTTCGTCCCAATACTGGAATTGGCCATTCATCCCAACTTGATACGGCCTCACAACGTTGATACGGGGAGAGTGTTGGTCATGTATATACACAGCAACACGGACTCGTCGTCTCTCATGCCATCCTCCTGCTTCTACCACTTGGTTCCTCTACTCCCCTACCTGCTCGCCTCCTCCACCTCACCGTACAATTTCCGTCCTTCCTCGCAACACATAGTACTTAGCGGGGCTTCAAGGCTCAGGGGTTGCGGTTGGTGGTAACCAATTCCGCGCTACACTAGGCCAGTAAAGGCTCAGGCTCAGACTGGGTCGTCAAGGGCCGTTCAAGGGGTCCCATCTTTCTCTGCCTATAGGGTGCTGGGTTGACCTGCCCGGCTTGTCTCAAAGCCACCGGGGGTCTGGGGTCCGCGCTGCAGAAAGCAGAGAGACGCACCCAAGAGAAGCTCAGTCTTGTCACCAAGAAGGTCCGCGGGTACCTCGACTTGGTTATGGTAGGCTGGACTGCTGGCTTACCATTCATATCTGCAAGCGAAGCTCGTCCCGTATGACGAGATATGAATCCGACCTCTCCCACGGCTTTGGATCACTCCTTTCTTCTTCACCCTTTCCCCCACCCTCCTTACCTCCGCACCAACCCTGCTGCGTCCCCTTCTCTCCGCATCATACCAAAGGACCGTATACCGACTATCAGACACGAGACGGCCCGCTTATACACGACGGTCCTCGCTATCGGTAGTCGAAACAGACGGTGGATATCTGAGACACTTCGGTCTTACAGCTGTGTCTTTACCTGTCGCCAACAACAAAACAGTTCAGCAAGTACTGGCTCATGCTGAGGAGGTCTTGACTAGGTCTGGTTGAGGTTGTTGGGCAAAGAAAGGGTCGACATTGCATCACTGCCTTCTGTCCACTTCGGTCGACCACCAAACAGACTCTGACCGCTTGAATACGACATGTCGCCGTCTTCCAACGGCGACTCTCCCGCTTCGGTAGTGGGCAGCATGACCATGGCCGCCCAGGCCGTTCCTAACGCTGTAAGGCAATACCCTCTGCCGAATCGAGACTTCACAATCGAAATACCCTCGCCCCAACTTGCACCCACTGTCAATGGGGTCAACACCATAAAGTCACCCTCCACTCTCAAGTCTGCCCGTGCTCCCAATTTCAGCCGGGAAGGCATTCTTGGATCGGCCCAGAAAGCCCGAAACCTCTCGCAGTCGTCCGAAAACCGGCCTGACAATGTCAACGTTTCTAATGGTTATCAAAAGGCTCCTAGCGAGGAGAGCACCAATCCGCTGAAAAGAAGAAATACGGATGCTGGTGTCGACTACCCCAGAAGGAGGGCAACCATTGCGGTATGTTTGGGCTCTGGACCAGTGGGAGAATCCGGCGCGGTGAATTGACACGCTGACATTTCGTTGACTAGTGCGAGGTATGCCGCTCGAGAAAGTCGCGATGTGACGGCACAAAACCAAAATGCAAGCTGTGCACGGAGTTGGGCGCCGAGTGCATATATCGCGAGCCTGGTATCAAGCTGGATGCCGGCGACAAGCTCATCCTCGAACGCCTCAACAGGATAGAAAGTCTGCTTTCGATAAACATGGGCTTAGCCAGTCATACCAATGGCCTAGGGCTATCCCATAACTCCCCGGGGATGAGCAACGGGACAGGGCTGAGTGGTGACAACCTGATGATGCAAAATCCTGACGCCGCCTGCTTTGTCTCGGTGATCCCCAGCGGAGGACTGGGCACATGGTCTGCCACCGCCACCAACAACTTATCGACAATGCCCAAGGTCCACACAAATGCCGCCCTCCACTTGTTGCAATGGCCTATGATTCGAGATCTTGTTTCACGACCTTACGACCCACAAATCCTTCTCCAACTCGAAATGGCCAGGGAGCCACTACACTCGCTCACAAAGACCCCCTGTGTGGACCTTTCCAACACCACCGCCTACATCGAAGCCTATTTTGATCGTGTCAACGTTTGGTACGCCTGTGTCAACCCCTACACATGGAGGAGCCACTATCGGATTGCTCTCTCGAACGGTTTCAGGGAAGGACCAGAAAGTTGTATTGTGCTTCTCGTCTTGGCTCTCGGTCAGGCAAGCCTAAGGGGGAGCATATCCAGGATCGTGCCACACGAGGATCCCCCGGGCCTCCAATATTTCACGGCCGCTTGGGCCTTGCTACCGGGCATGATGACCTCCAACAGCGTCCTCGCCGCGCAATGCCACCTTTTGGCCGCCGCCTACCTATTCTATCTCGTCCGACCTTTGGAAGCATGGAACCTTCTCTGCACAACAAGCACCAAACTGCAGCTCCTCCTCATGACGCCGAACCGGGTGCCTGTCGACCAAAGGGAATTGAGTGAGAGAATCTACTGGAATGCTCTGCTGTTCGAGAGTGACCTCCTCGCTGAGCTAGACCTTCCGCATTCTGGGGTTGTTGCTTTTGAAGAAAATGTCGGTCTCCCATGTGGCTTTGAAGGGGATGAGCAAGAGGCAGTTGGTCGCGATGACTTGTGGTATTTTCTCGCCGAAATAGCACTTCGGCGACTACTCAACCGCGTCAGCCAGCTCATTTATTCCAAGGACTCCCTGGCCTCTACAACGAGTCTCGAACCCATCGTTACCGAGTTGGATTTCCAATTAACGCAGTGGTACGAGAGCCTGCCTCTACCGCTTCAGTTCCCTTTTACTCGGGCAATGCTCCCAGATCCTGTCCAGACGGTGTTGCGGTTGCGCTTCTTTGCTTGCCGAACTATTATTTACCGGCCATACATTCTCGCGGTTCTCGACAATGAACAGGCAATACTGGACCCCTCAGTGCGTGAGGCGTGCACAAAGTGTCTGGAGGCTTCAATCAGACAATTGGAGCATATCAGTGCGCAGTAAGTCCTTCCCCCGTAATGTTCCGGTCTTTCATTGGCCACCTTCTCCTTTTTTTACGTCTCAATCTAACAAAAGGCCGCAGTCACGCCGGACACATGCCGTACCTTTGGCAAGGGGCACTCTCGATTGTATCGCAGACACTTCTGATCATGGGTGCTACCATGTCACCGTCACTCAACAGTATTCTGGTGAGCTTGGTCTCACACCGCGACGTTATCGACCAGATCATCAACGATGTCGTCATGGAAATCGAACGTTATTCCGTACTCTCGCCCAGTCTGAGCTTATCGGCGGAGATCATTAAGGAGGCGGAGGTTAGGCGACGAACATTCCTCAGCGGTTGAGAAGCCACCGCTACTATACCCGATGCCATAGACACAAAAGGTCGAACAATCCCATCAAACCCGCCACGTCCAAACCGCTCTGTCACCTAAAGGTCAAACCAACAACGGCTAAATCTAGGACATTCTGTCATGACGCGAAACAAGCTACAGGTGCATCTGGTCCTCCGCGGATGCAACACCGGCACAAGAGCTCTTTTTTCTTCTCACGTCTGGAACAGTCGACCTCCAAGCCGATAGCTGCATTGACTATCAAGTCTATTCCTGCGACCCAAACAGCCATTCGCTAGATCTATTCCGCCTCCGGAAGGACGCTCACCGAACGATCGATCAGAGGATCATACCAACGTCTATGTTGATCGGCCAGCCTTACCTGACAAATACCTGACAAACTATGGCCCTGACTCTGGGCACCCCGGGTTTTGCGAGCATTTCACCTACTGGTATTTCATTACACTTCAGCTGTAGCTGGCTACAAAATGGTACCTTGACTGGAAACCCCGACCAGCGGCCGACCGACAATCCCATACTTTTGTTCTTCACGACTCTGCACCGGCCGATCATCCTTTGCCTCTTCCCAGAAACTTTGATGACCAGCAACGGAGCGCCAAGCAGAACACCCCGCAACAAAGTTTGTGGAAGCCGGAGCGTACGGCCTGGGGTAACACACCTTGAATGCAGGAGAATATGGACAGTGCCCGATTTGCCTGTGGTTGATCACAGACCGGGTGTTGGATGGCACATTGATGCGGATGCGACGGGCCGGAAATCCGAAAACACCCCACCTCTTCGACCCTTGCTTTTTATTGATGTTCCTTTAATGTTCCATTATCCTTCTACCCCTCTCTCCTCCTGTTTCAGACAGCGACCGTCTTTGGGAACGTATATTCCATTCCATCGGTTGGCCTTGAGGCGATTCCCTGATGGGCGGGCCGGAAGACGAGACAAGAAGGGGCGGACTTTCGCATATCATCATTACTTACAAATCCTCTTTTACCCACCAACATGTCAGTACCAAATTGGTACGCTTGCAGACGGGTCTCTGCGCATGCATCAAGAAAACTTGGGAGGAGTGATCATTTTCTACCCTTAGGTTTTCTACGACCGGTGGACGAACAGCTAACTGCAACGATGTACGGCATTTCTTCGACCTCCCGGTTTTTGTTGGGCTGGGTTGAAGCTTTCGGGTCCCAGAAGCCTTGAAAGACTTCAACATCATGAACGACTATGAGATGAAAGGCACACGTTTTTGAAGTGGTCGTGTTTATGGGCTGGCTTTTGGTGGGATGGCATCGGGAAACAAGACAAACACATACAATTTACATATAGGGACGTTGAATTCTGTACCATAGTCTGCTTCTCTGTTTTACTTCTTTCTTCTCTTCTTTGGGATGATTTGGGGTATCTCCCCCTTTTTTCTCTTTCTTTCTGTTGGTTTACAAATAGGATACCTCTTTACACCTCACAATACCCAATCTTTTACCAGTCAGCTATCGTCGGACTGTTCAAGCCTTGACCAAACCCCTGTTCTAGTATCGTCACAGACATTTGAGTGGTATGGATACTTACGTAGGGGCTATGTCCTCTCCGTCTTTTTCCCTCGCCCCTTCCAAGGTCCCTTTCGCCGTTCGCGTCCGATTTGTGATATAAGAAGGGCCCATCTCCGGAGGCTGGAAAACCTGGCTGGGCTTGAAGATGATGATCTGAGCTACCTATCTACCTGCCTACGTCTGTCTGACTCTTTGTTGTGTGTGACCATCTCACATGGAACAAAAAAGCACATGAAACATAACATTGCGTCACTTGAGCAAAGAAGGTCGGCAGAGTGGCTTTTCAGGGATCGAGGAAGGGTAGATGAAAGAGGCAAAAGGGCATTAATTGTCGTGGTTCTAGTTCAGCAAAGGGATGTAAACCTAGGTGAGTGTTTCTTGTTCAAATTCATATACGTAGCTGAATGGTTCAATGACTAGAGGTAAAAAGGTAACCCCCAAATGTAGCTCTTGGTATTTCCATCACTACCTAAGAGACGGCGAGCAGACGACAGTGAATGGTTAGTAGGGTATTGGGAGCTCTCAGATAGGTGAAGTTGATGGAACTATCCACCTATGCTATGTTATCTAGCCTTACTTGGAAGGCATATACAGAAGCCCAAAACGAGGAGAAGGAGGAGATGATAAAGATGAAGATGAAGGCACAATCTGTATTCAAACACAAGGTCAGAAGTGTCGACTTCGCTACAGGGCACATATGTCACCCATGGTATTCTTCGATACCGGCCGATCTTCACTCGGGTTCGAAACCGGACGTCTCGGTACGAGAATTATACTATGTAGGAAAATGTATAGAAAGAGTTGCTGGCCCTGGTCCTCACTCATTTTGTTTTGATTATCCAGTCCATAGTTACCCTCTCTCGAGTTTCATGTGAAGAAAAGCTAGTAGGTACCAGTCTCAGCATGCCAGAAGCCATTCTTCAGCAAAGGTGCCCTCTTGTGGTTTCCTTTCACTTTTTTTCCTTTTTACACGTCAATGCCTTGTTTCCTTGCCATCCACATTTACGATATGAAAAGGAGGCTCAAGGCTTACAGGAAGTTTCAGAGCATGAGGGAATATGTGTGGTTGCACGGCGCTTCCTGCTTTGGCCTGGCTGTATGCATGTCTTGGAAAAAGCCGTAACATGTGCGATGATATGTATGTATTTCGTCTGCGCCGCCGCCGTCTGACGTTCTTTTGTCCTTCTCTCCCATTTTCGGGGGCTCTGCTCTGTTTTATGGGTTTCGTGATGTTGCCGACGTTTGCTCAGATGAGACCACGAGCAGCTTCCCGATCATATATGGCCATCTAGAGCGGCCTTTCGAGACAATACCTACCTAGGTTGTCTGGAAATCCGAGTGCTCGCGTGTGAGGTGTGTGGGGGAGGGAAGCGATGAAAAGGACGGGAAACATCCACATGAGGTGACAGCCAACGCTTATGCAGGTACGTACGTCGGGCTTTCAAAAGTCGGGAGAGAGGCAGTCGTCGCCTCAAATCGGTGATTTGTGGGTTTGGTAACACGCCGTCCCGGCCTTCAACTTGACCCACGTTCATGTATGTAGGTGCGCTGCGGGTTTGCAATGTCGACGTCGGTCGGCTAGAGGCTCATGCAGCCGCCTGTGAACTCCGCGATCACAGCATCTCGTGGTCCGGCCACGCGCCCGCTGGATGTTGGGGTCGTCGAGTGAGAAAGGGGAGCTCCACTCAACCGGTCGAAAGCGGGGCCGGGAACGGAAGATGGAGTGAGCTCCGCAGCACTCCGCTCCTCAACAAGTCGAGGTCACGTCGATGGGGACGGGAGTGCGGGGATGGAGATCGGTGGGGGTGACTCGTTTATCCCGCATCCGTCACGGAGGGCCCGAGCTTTGGTGGTCGGCTGTGGAACGCTGCAGCGCAAGTTGTCTTTGCCGATGCGGGGGACTGCCCTGTTTGTTGTTTGTTGCGGCGCTTGCGAAATGCTCGACCAAGCAGAAAACACCACTGCATGCAACGCACGGCGGCGACACACACACGGCACTACAGAATGAGGAAGCTGTCACGGTCTGACCGGACTCCTGTCTAACCACCACGCCGGACCAGAAACTTGATCTCGATACGGATAACAGTTGAATCATGGCAATCCAACGGCTACCAGGAAATTCCTTCTTTATACCCAAGTGAATCGTCTCACGTGGGAAATCACATGTACCGGTCGTTGGGACGCAATGATAACCGGATCTTACCTGCTTCTGGACTGAATCAGGCATCGGGTATGCATTGATTGTCAGCTGCTGTGCTGTGGGCGAGGGGTTGCAAGGGGTAGTATCGGCGAGAAGGGGATGTGGTTGCGCCGGCGGGAACGGTGATGATGGTGAGACGATTTGGATTTTACCTCGTTTCTCTCCTTCTAGTGGCCCAAATTGAATCTCAAGGTACAATGGCTGGGTGCGGATGTTCGTATCGGGATTCAATTTTTCTCGACATTCCAGTTTTTGTCCACACGGCTTTGCAGCAGGTAGGGTGGTCAAACCTGTCAAGTAGGCCGCTCCTGTCAAACACTGCACAAGGCGACACTTGCAACACTGCAGAAGAAAAGTGGAAGGAAACAACAACGACAAGATCAACGAGATTGGGGGGAAAGAATTTCCATGCTGCCAATGTCTCACACTTTCGCTTCTCACTTGCATCGCATTGCATGGCATCGTCGCTTCCCGGCGACAAGTTTTTTTTCTCCCCAGTCTCCCACTTCAGTTCGCGCTCCCAGAGGTTTCCCCTCTCGCTCATGTCTGCCTGTCTCCTGACTGGACTCCCGGTCGTGACAGTCAATCAGAGAGTTGCGTTCCAGTATCGAATATCTTTTTAAAGACTACCCATCCTATCCACTTGGACTGCTGACTCCTCTGCCGCTACTGTCCAGGCTGCCACTCATCACAGTCTCATCACGGCAGCAACAGCAACCTCGTTGACAAGAATTCAGCACCAGACACAGAGCAGGATCTTGGAAGTTTCCGAGCCTGTCTGTTGAGCCTGTGCTTCCCTTATTATTTTCGTTGAACACGTATGTAATGCTTTCGGGACCTTTTGTCGTCTTACACTACTCCCAATGTTACCCAATCCCGTTTCTTCATCGTTCTCGCGAGAAATCCTTGGTCGGATTTGAGAGATCGTGAGCTCCTCCAGTGCCCGAAAAAGAAAACACTCGGTCCTCATTGCCTTCATCCCCTCGTCCTGTCACCCCAAGTCGGGTCCTCCCCCCCCCCCCCCCCCCCTGTCTCTGACTCTGCTGGTTCCCGTTGCCAGTGTGCCCCCTGTCGTTTGCGTATGTGTGTACATGCTGCGTACTCGGAACGGTATCTGGGCTGACCACAAAACCTAGGGCTGGGTGGTTTTCGATCCTCCAGCGCGAGGGGCAATTCTCGTTAGGTTAACATCAGGCCTCAATTCCTTCCGTTGCTTTGGTCAAGGCCTGCCTGGCCCACAACGAAGCCGCACAAGTGCTCACTCGATTCGCTCCCTTGGACTAGACGTGCATTCGACTGCACCCATACTGCAGACAACCTGCAACGAGCCTGCATTGGAGACGACTTAGACGAGCCCAATCGCACTTGGTCGAGCCAGAAATCCATTCACGCCCTTGACATCCATTCTTCTTCCTACCCAACCACATTCAACCATCTGTCCATCGTCTACCATCCCGTCGAATTGCCGCTACTGCCAGACCTCCCTCTCAGGCCTCACCTCTTACACAGTACTACTCTCTAGTCCATATCGGCGAATGCTGCCTTCCTGAGGCTGATGCAGGGACGAATGGACCGAAGGGAGCGGATGGAGTCTTTCCATCACGTTCATGCCCGCCCCGGCACGTCTATGCCTAAGCACATGCCCATGTCCATGCCACCGGGCTTTCCAAGGCGCGAAAAACGCACCAGGGACCAAGAAACCCCAGAAGAAGAAGACTCTTCGCCCTTTCCTGATGTTGATTGGCCACCCGAAGACGATCTATCTTCTGTCCCGTCGCCTCATGCGAGACACCAGGACTCAGACGACTTCTCCGAACATACAAGACCTTATCCTCGCCGTACAAGGGCCCCAAGCATTGAGGAAACATCCACAACTGCGCGCTCTTCGTCATCTTTCATCGACATAGGCCGCCCTGTACGGCCCCGAGTACCCCATAGTATTGGCATGCACCATCGTGACGACACTCTTCCTCCAGAAGCAAGACTCCGCCGGCCATCCGTCCTCTACGACGAAGACGCAGAGGAGATCTTTCTACCTCGATCTACCATGGACAACAGATCGCGGCCGGCGAGCCGTGCCTACGATTCTCGTTCACGGTCCAGAACTGGTTACGACGCACCGCGCAATAGAAGCCCGTCAACAAATCGACAACGCTCCATGCCAGACTCAAAATGGTCTCCAAGGTCGTCAACTGATAGAGAAACTCAGCTCACCGACCACTCTGGTGATGAAAAGCTCGTTCGCTATGGCCATGGTATCCCTCATGCGCCGTCTGCTCCGCCCTCGTTTCATGAGCGTCCGAGCCGAAGGCTACCTGGCCCCGATGTAGGAGACCCGAGGCCCTCGGGATATGCGCCCTCAGTGCGAGCCCGCTCACCATCTCGCGTTCGTGCGCAATCGAGACCTCGCGCACAATCTAGGCCTCGTGAACAGTCCAGACCTGCTTCACCTTCTCGGCGCCGCTCACCGTCGAGGCATGGCTCGCCATCTCGGGCTCAATCTCGGTCCCGGCCATCTTCTCCACTACGCGGTCCTTCTCGGGCTCCTTCACGCGCCCCTTCACGTGCTGCTTCAGTAAAGGATCTGAGGCACGCACTCGTTAGAAGAGCCCCAGAACGCCAAGTTTTGGATGATGAGGAATCCGAGCCGGAAGATGTCTACAATGTACCGGACATTTCGGGTGACCCACGGTCCCGTGCTAGGTTTCAGAGGTGAGGCCCATTATCTATCGAGAGGACATGTTTATTGAGAGTGTCATTATCTCTAACTAACAAGCTTTCCAGGCTGCCGAGGCAAGACTATGAATCCGACGGGTTCGTCCATGAACCATCATTTTCCAGGAATCAATATCACCCTGGTGAAGCATATGCCAATCCGGGACTCAGGCGTGCCAACACATATGATGACTTTCCGAGAGGCCCGTCGAAAGCATATGCTCGGGAGACTTTTAGCAATGCGTTAGTTTAAGTTTCAACATTCCCTTCGAAGGCCGCATTTTCTAACTTGCCGTACAGCAGCTCCTGCAAACTATGCGGCGGCCAATCAGGACAGCCAGCTCACAAATTGCCCGGCTGCGACCATCACTGGTGCAGCTTTTGCCTCAGAGAAGACTTCTTATTATCCATCGATGACCCTTCAAGGAAGCCTCCAATGTGTTGCAAGTATTACATCTCGCCTCTGCTCGTGGACGATCTATTTGATCCCATGTTCAAAAGGGACTGGGACCGAAAGTTCGTCCACTCTTCGATCTTCGTCGCTGCGCGTCCGCACAGCCTGGTTTGTCCGAACCCAAAGTGCGGTGCAGCTATCGAAGACCGGGATATACATCCTGACAAAGGAGGAAGGGAGTTTGGTGAATGCTATCGCTGCGGTACAGAGGTTTGTGTTGAGTGCAGTGGGCGGTGGCATAAATCATTCCAATGCCCACCGAATGCCATGCCTCATTGCGGTCGATGCAGGAAAACACTCCTTCCCGGAGAGCCCGGTTTCAACTATACCATTTGGTAAGATGACGGACTTCTGTTTCAATGGACGACCGAATTGCTAATCCCTTTACCAACAGCCAATGCAATACACCTTGCTGCACAGCCTGTGGCATGCGTTGGAAGACTTGCGGCTGCCCTTTCTTCAATGTCGAAGGAAGCGAACCGCTTGATACACTGTTGACAGCCGACCCTCGATCGAATCCGTTTACCCATGGGATGCAGCTGGAGGCTGACCCACCTTCTCTGCGAAGGCGCCGTTCAAGTGGTGGGCATCCACGACCAGTGGTTTCGGTCTACAGTCGACCCCAAAGTTACGAGGAAAGACTGGTGACGGATCGTCAAAGGCGTGTCGATGATCCCCTCAGCCGTAGGTTCCATGTCCCCGGGGCATTTGAAGAGTTTGAAGACCAAGAAGTGGACGACTACCGCAGAGGAAGGGATGACATCGATCGTCCTCTGAAGCCCGGTAACTATGTTCGTCGACCTGAAGCAGCCGTGCCACCACCTCTAGTTCACCGACATACGGCGCCGCCGCCTGCCCGTTCGGCGTTTGAAAGACCAACACCTAACGACTGGACGGACGCTATCATTCCACATTCCTCTGACAGACGGCGTTCCCCTTCGCCGGAAAGGCTGCGACCCCGTATGTCACGCCACGCGTCACTCGAAAAGGAGAGGCTCAGGGGTCCGTCACTTCCTAGGCACGCATATCCATCCGATAGGTGGGCAGATGAACCTCCCGAGTATGGACGTCAGTCTCGGCCCCAATCATTGGAGCGGCAGCGAACTCCATCACGACACCGAGGTGCTTCTTCTGACACGCACCACGCCTCTTCGTATGAGAGAGATCCGGCCCGTTCGGCCAGTAAGCGTAAAACGATGTCACCCCCGTTCGAAAAGCGGAAGCTTGCAGACAGATTTGATGCAGGCAC
Source organism: Sordaria macrospora (assembly GCF_033870435.1). Lineage (NCBI taxonomy): Eukaryota > Fungi > Ascomycota > Sordariomycetes > Sordariales > Sordariaceae > Sordaria > Sordaria macrospora. The sequence goes on along the minus strand of NC_089373.1, from coordinate 3,341,565 downwards.
TAGACAGAGCCCTGGCTACTCTACCATGGTTGCTCCACCTACAATGGCTACAACACCCCCCTCCCACGCTGCTACTGCCGCTAATCGCTTTGCTCCCGTCGGCGCGGCTCCACCACCACCACCCCCTGGGATTAAGAGACACCTGACAGAAGACAATGAATACTATACAACGAGTAGGAGCACTAGATCGTCGGACCGCGACAGGATGTCAATGCCTGCGAGACATCATTCCTACCACGAACCACCGCAGCAACCTCGGTATCCCGCGTATCACGAAGGCGGCATTCCGGCACGTACTCCAAGCGGGAGACGCCGATCCGGCCAGGCGACGAAAGAACACGTCAAAGACGACCTCCCGCCTTCGGTCCTTGCTGGGCTAGGAGGTCCCAGCAAAGGTATGGAAAGAGTGCAGGAATGGAACAAGTATGTTGAGCCTGGCCCTCCGTTGATTGAGGGCGTTCCACAGTTAAGTGCGTGATGCTGAATAGTTCCAGGGATGCCGGAGAGCGGATTAGACACGTCAAGGCTCCTTATTCAGGACGGGATCGCGAATACCGCGACAGGGATTATGAATAGGACGCGGTGGTAGTTCTTATGTCTTTACTTTACGACGTTATTATACGACATTTTTTGGGCAATGGATATAAACCGATTTCATGCAAAAGGAAACGGGTAGTTGGCTTACGAGGCGAAAGGTTGATGAGACACGATTGAGTAAGGTACCTTACTTTTGGGATTTGTGAAGGATACTTAGGTACCTCCGCGTCCTTACCTGGCTCGAATTTATCTGGTTCTTATGTTTTCAGCAATGTTTATGATAGCCACCGCTAGGAACGAAGTGACGACGAGTTATGACAGGCCAGGAATTCAAATGAGCACTTTATAAGTCATGTACTGGAGGTTGATCTTGTAAGCCGATGTGCGCAAAAGCTTGACGGTATCATAACGGACTATAAGAGACGAGTGCGTGGTACGGCTTGCGATGCTATGTTGCAAGGACCATGGCAGGTAGAGGCAGTGAGGGGAAGATCGTGGTTTTGCTTCCGACGCCACTTCACACGCAAGAGACTGAGGGGGGCTAGAAGACCATATTATGTAGAAGGCGGCCGAACTTTAAATCAGAACTGCGTACAAATAAATGGGTTCTCACGGCACTTATGAGCCCGCCCGGTCCGTATTAGGTTCAGTTGGACGGCGGACGAACTTGAAAGCAGTACGCTACCTCTAGAGGTACGCTCACGGGCAAACACCGATGTAGAGGTGCTAAGTGGAATGCTTGCCGGGCGATGCCTTTAAAGATGGAAGATACAGCGGTTGGCAGGGACCGACTCGCGTACTAAGGTCTCCTTAGTCCCCGGCGGGTTACCAAGAACACTCGGACATTTGGCAGGAACGCCTTTCCATGTCAGGCACACTGACGGAATATCTGTTAGGAGCTGAGGGGTAGAGCGTCGAATTTTCACATATTCAAGGTCGGGTCTCACTAACAGAGGTACATCTGTCAATTTCCTGGACGGAGCTTCAAGTTCGCTCCTTCCGTCGTACCTCTACATTGCAGATCACGAATGCTCAGCTTGGGAAGGAAGCGAGCCGTTCGCATTGGCAACACGGATTTGGAAGGAACAGACCATGATTTGACCTCCCAAATTCAATGTTTCAATGTTCTGTTCCTGACCCAGACGGCCAATCAAAAGGCCTCCTCAACCGTCTGGCCCAGACGATGCATCTCGGCCAGGCATTTCATCTAGCCGAGACAATTTATCTGGGGAAAGACGGTCCCTTCTGGGCTAGATGCCGTCCGCAGTTGCTCGCCGCCTAGCATGGTACCCGGCCTCTACCTAGATATTTACCTCAAGAGGTACCGACTCTCTTCAAAACTGAACAACCATTAACCGAAGACCCTTATAAGGACCTTCAGAGCGCCCTTATAGGGGTCTTTCGCTTTCAATTGCCATTTTGCACTCAAATCCGACTAGTCAGAGGCCTCCGTTGAGCAACTAGGCTAGCGGTAGTTTTCACACCTAGGCCAGTCTCACTAACTGACGTAGAAAACCAGACTGGCGTAGTAAGGCCTGCCTAGTTGTACGCCAGACCCCCTCCTCATACTCTCGCTGCGGTAGTAGGTACGGATTATCTCCTCAGCTGATCATGATCACCGTACCATAGATGTCCTTCCTCCCCCGGACCAGCTACACCAACTGATCATGATTTTCAGGACTGACTTGCGTTCACAGCAACTTGTTCATTCCGCCCGCGGCGTAACTGCAAGCTCGGCTTGAATTAAAGTACTGTAGCTACCAGAACTCGAAAGGTGCAGTGTAAGTCATGGACGTACAACGAGCAACTACCATAGAACTGACACGTCCGGTCCGCTATCGGTAATCGGGTCTCGAAACTGTAGTCACCGATTAGGAAAGGATTGAACTTACCTCTACCACTGCGGTGGATTCTGACGGAAAATGCAGAGAGTTCCCTAGGGAGAGTGAGCAAGATAGTAACAAGCCTCAAGAATTCCAGTCCCCCACCCTTCCCAGACACTGATCGATAACTTCCTCCATTTTAGCAACGCTCTATTGCAGGCTCTTGAAACTTGGTATGGTAAGTGAAAGTTGCTCATATCGGTAGTACCTCTAGTGACCCAGAAGCTAGGCCACTGCTCGGGGGTGGAATGTGTCTACTGCTGGTAGTATTACATTGAGTGTATGTCCTAATTGTAATCTGAAGCACGTGGCTTGAACGCAGCCTTGTAGGTACTTCTAGCCAAGCCATACTGCTCAGCTAACTTGATTTCAACATTGGAAGTAGAGCCAGTATGCTTCCCACGTGATTTACTAGAGGTATTCACTAGTTGAGTACTGCGGTTAGCAAAAAATCTGATATAAACGATGGGGGAGACGGAGCAAACTATCGTTTGTCCCTTGATACCAGGGCAGATCCTCATCGGTGATAGAGGACAAGAGACAAGGAACCTGAGTCTTTGAGTAGTACGTACAGATTTACCGTGATGCACAAAGAATGAATTAGGTGTACCTACCTAACTACAGGATCACTACTCGTGTACTAGAACAAGTGCTCCTACCTTTTTATATTACCAAGTAACTAAAGTCGGCTTTTCCTACTTCATCACTTTCAGCAAATTATCATTCGTGAGTAGGTAGAGGTAGGTAAGGTAGAGGTAGGTATGAAGTTGTCGGCGAGTGTCTTGGACATAGGAAGTTCCGGGTAGGTTCTGTGAGTGAGGTTCTGCGTGGTGGCCTTAGAGTTGTGTTCTTATTGGCCTCCGAATGCCACCGTATTGTGTGGATGGTTGTGACCAGCTAGCTAGCCACGTCCAAGCAGTGCACAAGATAGATTCGCATGTGGGTATTAAGTGCTAAAGCTGAGGAAATCAGAAAGATTCATTCATCAAATCAAGCCCTTGTCCACGCTGCATGCTACATTCCCTCTTAAACTCGCAACGCCGTTATCCCCGTCCTTCCTCATATCCCCCCAGACCATGCTATGCTCCCTTCTTGCCCGCTGACTCCCTTTCAATGACAATACTAGTGTAGAAAAGTGTATGATGTGAATGTTACTAGTAGTACACTGATTGGCGCCCGGGCTGCCGGCTCCAAAGATTCGCTCGCTTATAGGTGTTTGAGGTAGCCTAATCTGGCTGTCTGCTGTTTCTCCACCACTCGATCAGAAGCGGTAGGCAGTTATCGGTGTTGTGATAGAACATCCGGTTTTGTATAAGGACATTGATAAAGATAGATACGGTGGCTCAATGAAGGGTGCTGGGTATGCGAGTGTGAGCATGGTGGGGAAACCAGCAACGAAAAGGTACAAAGAAGGAAAAACAAAGGGTATCAACAAAATCTCACAAATCACTCGCTCCCCATATCAACACTCTCGCACCATCTTCTGACCGCCTCTCGCAATGTGCTTCCTGGAATCCTTTGGGCCTCCAGGCTCTCCCTTTCTCGCCTTCGAGCTATGCCTGAGATAGCTTCCTTGTCGCCAGCATTGCTTTGCCCTGAACTTGGTTCCAAGTCTTCTATGACTTCACGAATGATCTCTTCTAGAGCCGATAAGATCACTGTCTTGCATTGTGATCTGGGGACTTCCTGGGGGACAGCAAGCTCCCTTGGGCGATGGTAGGTGTCCTCCAGGTGCTGCTGTGACGACGTGCTGTCACTCCTCTCTCGCAGCTTGCTAGTTGAGCGTGAAGAGCAGTTAGAGCTTCCTTTGCTGATATCGGCAGCGGTAGTAATGACTTTCTCCACAGCTTCAACCAACGCATCATCAAAGCTGAGTAGTGTCTCTTCGATAAACTCATCCTTAAGGTGTGGTTCAAAGGGAGAAGGCGACGGCAGTATGGGTGTTGGGGAGGCAGCTACCGGCGTCACAGTGGAAGGCGTGTTCGGGCCACTAACCAAACTGGCCTTGACAAGGCGACGATATCGTAATCGTGTAATCGTGAATGTAGTACTATCGGCAATGATGGCCGTACTGACATCCACCCACTTCTCCGGGGCACTCTCAGACGAATTGGGAACCCACGTCGTTGGTGGCTCAGCTCCCATCGAAGCCTTAATCTGCTCCTTGAGACCTTCATGCGCCGGTACCGCCTGGAGTACAAAATCTGGATGGTAGCTTTGCAACCAACCAGCAGCATTCAACGGCCCATCCCCCTCCACAGATACGCGCGACGACTGCTCAAATGTCTCGAACGCTGTACTAAACCCAGTGTTGGATAGGTATCCACTGCTCGATGGCGAACTTACTGCGGTCTCGAAAGAGGCAAGATAGTCCGGGAAAGCGATATCGACGTCAATGACTCCATCATCGGTGATGGACGTCTTGACCGGAGACTCAAAAGCACCTGAAGGATCGGGAATTCTCTGTGGCCTCTGTCCGGGAGTTGTTTGGCCTGAGAAGCTCCGGTGTTCTCCAGGCACTTCAACCGGTGACTTTGGATTTCCTCTTTGATCCAGAGCAGCACAGTTTTGAACGTCCCCAGGCTGCCGCATAGAGCCCCGTCCAGGTGTTTGGGGTGGCATGGAGGCCCTGTCCGTATCCTTCCTCACCGGAGGAGTTGTAGCCTCACTTTGCACAATGCTGCCACTGCGAGGCTTTGCTGAGACAATGGAGCCCCTTCTTTTCGTGCTCCATAAGCCACTAATAACACTCCCCCACCTCGAAGTCTGCCGTTGCTCGCCGGTCATAAAGCTCTGCGAGCCTCCGCTCCCAGACCGCGAGATACGCTTGAGGTCGTCAGCAGCAAGGCTGTTGCTGCTGCTCGGTCGAGTACTAGCAAAAGAGTCGGCGCGATGGACCATGGCGAAATGAGGGATGCTCATTTCAGGGGTAATAGCTCCAGTTGTAGCAGCACTACTCTTCCGCATGGTGGGATCGTTGCCTCGCATCGGGAGATGGGTTGTCCTTATCGAACTGGCATCGGATGCTCGCCTCTCGTGCCTCGATTCCATACTCAAGTGCGCCAAGTTGATTGGAACTGCGGCAGTACGTGCGCCTTGCGACTGCAAGCTAAGGTTTCGCGAGTGGGATGCTCGCCCAGGACCTGTACGACGGTTGATCCTCCTGCGCAGCGACTCCTCCTTAAGGATAGGCACAATAAGCGACGGGGGAGACTGCGAAAAAGTCCCGAGTGATGCAGCGGTACTTGGCCGGTGAGGACGGGCTCCTGGAACCTGTTGGGATGCCGGCAAGAACGCTGCCAGTAAGAAGAGTAATCTCCGCGCAACGCTCTTATCTTGGGCCACAATAACAGTCCGACTGGGAACCGACGCATCTGCGTCCATGCGCCCTTTCTGCTGAATACAATAGCGACGACGATAGGATGGGGGACTTAGCGCTTGTAACCAGTCGGTATGTGTCGCCAGAAAGCCTGTGAGTAGGTTGAAAAAGAAGCCCTGCTCTTTGCCGCCAGCCCATTTGGCCACCCAACGAGCTTCCTCCCGCCAGATGGGCCAACGGTTCTGTCCAGTGACGACCCGCGCCGCTCGGATACCATCGACTATCCTGGCCTTGGCGTATTCCGTTTCCCGGCTGATATGTCGATTCTCGAGAAGACAGTTCGGAGGTAGTGTAACGTGCTTTGCATTTGTCTTGGGTGGTTTGAGTGGAGGGTGGTCGCCGCTGCGTCGTCCAGCTATTGATTGGCCTAGTGCGATCTGAGGGGGGATGTAAGCCGGAAGAGGGTCAGGGGAAGCGAGATCCGCCTGTAGAAGCATCGATAATATAACCTTGGCAACAATAGACTGCAGTTGGTTCAGCGTCCTCATGATTATGTCCCAATGTTGTGTGATAACATCGATTTGATCTTCGGTGTCACTGCCGAAAGTGGTCTCAAAAGACTCGAATCCATACCCTCCATGGCCAACCATGGTCCAACCCGAAGGACGTGTTGAACTAAGAGAAGAAGGAAACGAATCTTGTTCTTGGTAAGAACTGGACCCCCGAAAACCTTGCCTCGACGTGGTGGTGGGCGTGGGATGAGGGGAGGACGGAGGAAGGTTGATGACCAATGCAACCGCGTACATGGGAGTTCTCTTCTGCTTGGGCTGCGCCTTCCTCTTTTTACTCCTGATATCTTCGGCGTGGTGTGGAAAGGGGTACCCTGTGCTTTCTTCGGTGAAGGAGGCCCCCCTAGGACTGATCATATCCTCCTCAATAGGCAGACTCACGGGGAACAGTCTGGTGACGAGGACTCGCTTACGATCCGGCACGCGGTTTGCTGTAGTGGCACTCTGAGCCCCGGCATAAGACGGCATGGTCTCCGAGGAAAAGGATTGTGAGAGCCGGCTCGACCTCATACTTGCCCTCCCGATCGAGCTCCGCCTGTCAGCAAACGCCGAACCGGAATCGGCCTGCCGGGCTTCTGTCGGTACCACGTGAACCTTTGTTGATGTTCCTTTGTATGCCATAAGTTCAGAATTGCCAAAGATGCAGCTGGAGAAAGTGGCAAGTTCCTCGCGATACTCGCGCATGTGGCGTTGGGAGTCGGATTCGAAGGGACCATGTCCTGGCGTTCGGCCATGGAGGGAATTTCGATTTTCAAAAGCACCTTGTCGTGTTTTGGGGCTGCTGGATTGAATGGCCACGGGACGCTGAGCCTGGCTGATACTGGGTTTTCGCGGGGATGTCGGATTCCGGCGGGTATCTTGGGCAGAGTAGAGGGATGAAGGACCGCCCATCAAGGGGTTGGTTTGGACGGCAGGCGGCGACTGGCTGTCGTAGAGAAGGGAAGAGGTGAGGGAGCCTAGCGCATCCTGCATGATGATGACGCGAACATCGCGCACGTCGAGCTCAATACTGCCATTGTAGTCGTAGGCGTTGGCTGAGGGGCTCGCAGTGACAGACGAGACGCTTGATAGGGGGAAAACGTCGTTGAGACGCTGTTCGAACAAGTCCTGTGGATCGGGAAAGAGAAGATTTCGAGTGTGTATATCTTCTTGAACCGAATCTAAGGAGGTGATGGATTTGTAGGAAGCTGTCTGGGCTGAAGCGGAATCTCCGGCGCCCGAGACAGCGCCGAGGTTAAAGAGTTTCCCCAGCATTCTTTGGAGAGAGAGAGAGAGAGAGAGAGAGAAAAGGCTGACAGGTTGGTTTGTCTTTGTATAAACAGTCAGTCCAAGGCGAGAAGGGTCAAGATGCAGACAAGTCACGGAGTGATCGTCTTCAACAGCATCCTCTTGGGGCGGTCAGCCGAAGGGGTTGCATTCTCAGCGGTGCGGTCGCCATACGAAAGAGAGATGAGAGTGAAGATGTCAACAAAGGAAGTAAAAGGGGTGAGTCGTCCTCACAAGCAGGCGGCTTGATTCCGTAGGGTTCGGCGCAAATATGAAATACCAGACAGATGAATGTCTTGTAGCTTTCCAACAATCCACGTTCGGAGTGGCTCGGACTGGCTGTCCACTGATGGGCAGGGCTCAGAGGTTTGATCTACTGCGTAGTGCGCGTGGAAGGATGGAAGAGGAAAGCAATCGGCAACCAAGAGTTGCTGGCGATGGAGCTGTCGATAGCTAGACGCTGGTGCGTGGCCTCGACGACCGATGCTCACGACCGACGAGGGACGGAGGAGGAACGCGGGCGCGAGACGAGATCGTGGGCGATCTGGACTAGTCTAGGACTGGGTCCGGACGTCGCGGCTCCTCGGTCGCAAAAAGTGGTGAGGCGAGGCGAGGAAACGCAGTGAGTGGATGGGATACAATGGGCCCAGTGAGCCAAGGTCTGCCAGGTATATAGCGTATATAGCGGCGGCCACTAAGCTCTCGGCAGTGAAGTGTTGTTTTTGTGCAGTGTACTATGGAGGCAGTTAGGTACACATACCGTCAACTGAAGGAGATATTCGATGTGGACGTCTTCTATACAATACATACAAACTGAAGGTTTGTGGATGAGGCTATCCGGAACGATGACGGGCACCGGAAGACGGACGGGAAGTGGAAGTCATTGGAAACTTACCGAGTGGTAAAAATGGCAGGGTAAGGAAAGTATTAATCGGTAATCCACGACGACGGCCAGGTTCCTCTTGATTCGAACAAGATGAATGACGCGCGCGGGGCACCTGGGGGGGCAGGGAAGGTGAAGAGACACACAAGCGCTGTTTCCCCTGTTTTCACGGACACGTTGCGACGACAGGGAGCATGAGTACAGACTTCAATGGTGTTTGTTGTTGTTGTAAAGGTAATGTTGTTGTCGAGACCGAGACTCCCCGCCGAGACTGAGAAGTGAGACACACCTGGCAGACTTCCCGTCGAGACCGACTCCAGAGGGTGACTGCCCTGGACTCTCCTCTGCTCTGTGGCAGCCACGGTCGCGAATGGAACCTGGCGGGGGGTTCGGAATGGCGGTGACGACGTGTGAAATCCGGTCGAGGCTCCCACGCTCCTTCACTTTCCAGCTCGATTCATAAGCCCGCGCGGGCACCAAGAGGTCAAGAACCGCAAGGTCACACTGGGAAGTCGCACTGGAGTCGCACTGGCAGCACTTGCAGCACTTTGCAGCACCGCAACGCCGAGGGGTCCCCAACTCCTCCAACTGAACTGAACTCCAAGGCTCCAAGTGTGGATTCGCCGGTGGAACTGTGAGCGGCAAACAACGCTCGAGCTCGAAGCTCCAGCAAAAGAGGCCTCGACCCAATGGCACGAAACACAATGGGCCTTCAATGGGGGTTGAATCGTTTAAAATTGCGAAGTGGACTGCGCAACCCTACCCGAAACGGGTAAGGTGACCTCACTAACACCCGAGTAGGGAAAGCGCTCTCGAGTGATCGCTGTGTTCAGCGGGCACTGGTGGCACATATCCGCACTACGTGATGGATACTTCAGCCCGCCGCGGCAGGGGCAGTTTATGCAAAGTACCCTTGAGTACCCAGAGATAGGTGCATGTAGGCATCTGTACGACATCCAGACCCTCTGTCCCCACCAAAGCCCAGCTCAAGCCGATGACCCCTCTTAAAGTCTTTCCCGTCAGTTCTCCGTCCGGCTTGCCGTCATCCAGATGCTGAAGAGTTCGACGTTGGAGATTCAATTTTATTCAGTTCCTCTCCACTTCTCCAGACTCGTCGACACTGGCGCATGGCAAATATTTCTTCACATCGAATTACCGACAATGTCGACCAAGCAGTTTGCCGCTTGCTTTAGTGTCGTCCGCGACGTTGAGGCCTCGGTTACCCAAGACTGTGATCCCGGTTCCGCCAGAACCGAACTCGGGCCTTGCTTGGTGCCTGGAACTGGAACTGGCCGAAATGGCAAAATGGATGCCCTGAAGCTGAAATACGTACCTTTTCCCTAGATCGTGCTTATGAGGTTGCATCCTTATTTCACAACTGTAACCCAGGTGGACTGCTGGACGATCAACTCCAGCAACGTTCATGATACTGCCACCGGCGACACCTCCGTGAATTCGGACCCCGGAACTTTTCCGCATCAGCTGCCATCTCTTGCCCTGACACGTTCGTCGTCACATGATGGGAGCCCTTTGGCGTGGGCGATTCGAAACCGTGGTCTATGGCTTCTTGCATGCTTGCCGAGACCCTATGTTAGTAGTACCTCTTAAAGATCCGGCAGCATCAGAAAGAGAGAAGACGGGATCTCACTTCGATACCGATTACATACAGTATGGAACTTGCTCTCATCCGATCTGACTCGCAGAACACTTCCTCACATCGAAAGAACAGCCAAGTGGAGACCCATCTAAGCAACGATTCAAAGACATGCCTTACCCGCCCGATACAACATTGGATCTAGATTTGTCGGATTTGTCTCGTTATTCCCAACGGGTCGCAACGGGAAAAACTCCTGTCCCAGCAGCTTGACGTATCACTCAGGTACCCACATCATTAAAAAAAAACAACCAGATATGCCCCCATCCATTCCCTTCGTGATCTCCAAGGCCAATGGATTTACACAGGTCTCGGACCCTTGCGACATGCACAACCAATGGCACACCAACCAATAGAATAACAAGAAGGCTTACAATTATGGCCCAAGGAGGAAGCCAAGGCTGACGTGATCGTTTAAAGGCTCATCACGTACGGAGTTCTAATCTCCCCCGCCTGGCCGTTACTCCTACCGGTATTCCATTAGCTACCCCTCACTGGTTGATGTTGCTTGAGTTCAACGTACGGCAGACTTTTCCACAAAAGGGACGGGGAAACTATTGACGTCGCAGTCAAAGAGGTACGGGTGCAACCGCAGAGCCTCTTCATCAACCCCTCCGCTTGCACCCTTTTGGGTTTTCCTCTTCTGTGCTGCTTCCGCCAAACCATCAGGGTCTCATCCGAAAATTCGCCAACTTACATAATGTCTACCACCTTTCGGCATCCGCGAGACGAGATCCAAGAGGCGAAGATGGCGCTGAGAAAACAAGGTACCAGTCATGCACGTACACACGCAGTTTAGGGTGCATCCCTGTGTGCCGTTTGATCTTCGTTTCCTTCTCGTTTATCTCCCCGCCTTCGTCGCCCCTTTTTCCCCTCTGTTGATCACTTTGTTTTACTGGTTGATTGTCCCCCATCTACTACGCATAACACACAATCTTCATTTCTAACCCCCACGCTGACACGTACACATGCATCAGGGTGTTGTTGCCGTTGAACCGTTGAGCCATTTGAATCGAACAAAGACTTTCTTCATCGTATGGTATGGCGTGCCTTACAATGCAGATACTAGGCACGAACATGTACAATGCATAGCACGGTACATGTGTTAAAGCTGAACAGAGATCTAATACACGTTGACCTGCAGCACATGTGCAGATAACAGCATATATCAGAAGCGAGACATAGCAAGGGCCTAGGTCTACCTAGGCTCGTTCCTGACAAATTTATGCGCACCGCCTAAGCCAGTTTACCACCTATTTTGGCAGTGTTGGCGAAGATCCCCACGTTTGGTCCCCTTGACAAAAAGACAATTTCTTCACCACTCCAAATACAAAGTCTTAACTAAGTATCTGAAGGCAGAAAGAGCATTGATCTCTCGTCAGCTTCCAGTTGAGACCAGTTTTTTTGGTGAGATACTGGCCGAGTTGTGAAGCACCAAAATCTGTAGTGGTCTTCTCGCGGTGCGCATAAATATGTCAGGGACGAGCTAGGTAGGATGCTTCGCACATACATAAACTGCGACTTGGAGAGGATCTGTCAGGGCGTATGCCGGATGCCCATGTTGTACAGTGACTCTGCTGCAACTCTCCTTTTCATCCGTCTGTTTCATTTCTGCCCTGACTCATATTTGCGGTCCTTCTTTGCAGGTCCAGAAGGTCTTCGAAACCACAGAAAGACAGAGAGTCAGACCGAGAGACCGGTTTGGAAAGTTTAAGAGACCAGGTCCCCCTCAAGTAAGCCAAAGAGGTCGGTGCCAGTGCTTTATCTTACCACTATATCAAATATCATGTTTGCTCATCCATAACATCATCTACCAACAACATGGCTACGTAAAAGTCCACATAATGAATGGTGTACAACAATCGTGGCTCAAGAGTGGCTTGCTTGCTTGCTTCGCGCACGTGTGTGTGCCGCTGCAAACAGAGAAGAGGCAGACAGCCAGACTACTAGACGGGCAAAAGCAGGCAGGAGGGCGAGCTACACACACCCCCCAGACCACCGTCCGTCGTTTCTAGGTATGAAATGAAAAGAGGTGTTTGCTTCGGATAGCTTATCACACTGTATACCGCCCGCCACCTATGTATACACATAATGTACAGACATCAAGTCTTTCAGAGCAAGATAAACACAAGATGAAGGAAAGGCCTATAAACTATGAACGCAAGAGGCCCTTCACCGCCTAAACATAACAACAAACAGGTGTATAGACAACGCGGTGGCCTACCTTGTATACCTAAGCAACGTGTATGTGTTGAAATGCTTGAGATGCTGTGTTCCGGCGGACTTCGCGACTACCAGTGATAGGGGTAGTAAATAATGGTTGAAAGATAGTGATGAAACGTGGTAACCCAAATTTCAACATTGATGAGGGACATGAACATCTGGAAAAATAAAAAAAGGATTCAAAAACAAAACTAGTGATGTAGGTGGGTGGATGTACGTGAGGCTCTCATCCAGCCACTGTTAAACGGGTCAATAGTGTACGCTTATCGAAAGCCAGGATCTTGTCACTGCTACTTCATGGATTGGTGTGCCATAATTCAATCCCAGCCAGAGAGCGGGGATTGATCTCGAGCAGCCAGTTTGTGATATGATGTTGATGATTTCGAGAGAAAGATATACCTGACTACTACACTACCTAATGCCCCAAGAAAGTAGGACTAGCCCATCACCTCCAAGGAGTGCAAGGGAACTAAAAAGAAAAATGGCTAAACAGACTTGAACAAAGCGAACGTCTCGAAAGAACAAGCGCATTTGGGGACCAATCATGATTATGACCGGCGACCAATGAAGGGTTGCTCCAATCTAATCAATTGAAGGGGTCTATACTTGCAGGATAACGACCATATACAACACAGATACAGAGAAGGGGTAAGGAAAAGGGCCGTCAAGAAATATCTACGTCGAGAGAACAGGTGAAAGGTGTGAGTTCCATCGTTATCCAACAAACAAGGTGATAAGAAATAGCGTTACTGAAACCAATACTTTGACAATGAAAAGCTCACTCCTCATCAGGGGCAATGGGCTGGCAGCACGCGAGTCCAGCACAGGATCCTCTTCCACACACCAGATGGCAAGTGGTCAGCGTGCTGGCCCGTCTTCTCTTCGCCAGCGAGATACTACTAGAGGTGATTGACGAAGACGCGCTAGTAGCGCCATCGCCCGGTGTTGTCATCGTCGACTCGCTCTCGCCCGGACCATCTCCGTCAGGCAAGGCTATGGTTATGGTTTGGGGTGCTTTGCTGGTCGGAACAAGCTCGTACTCTTCGTATCCGGGAGGTAATTCGGGCTGAATAGTCGCCGAATGGATCCCATAGGCATGAAGACACTCACCGATGGTCTTCGCTTTGTCCATAAAATTTACGATGCTATCTTCGGTGAGGACGACGTGGACCGAGGCGATGGCCTTGTGCTGATCGAGTCTCCAGACGTGCAGCTCGTGGATCGAATCGACTCCTGGAAGCTGGTTCACGAGGGAGAAAGTCAGTCGTCGTCCTGGTCTTCTTCGTTTGGCTGTGACATACCTTCTCAATGTCATGCTTGATATCCTCGGTTCTGACTCCCTTCGGAGCGCTTTCGAGAAGAATCTCGCCGCTATTCTTGATCAGGGGTACAGACGAGAGTATGATCATGATAGCAATCCCCACACTAACGCCGGGATCGGCATAGAAGCGAGCATCGGATTTAAGTAGCCAGATCAGGAGTGCGGCCATGATGACTCCAAGATTGTTGATCGCATCGCCCATGACGTGAATAAGAGCTCCGAGCATGCCGAGGTCGCGACACTGAGTCTGCTGGATATCAGGAAAGGAAGAATGCCGATGCTGAAAGTGAGGATGGAAAGGCTTATTTTTACCAACACGACTGATTAGTGTCCGTATCAAGTAAGCATCGGGGACTGAAAGTTTACCATACAGACTCTGTATCTCCACCCGCTCGGCAACCTGTACCGAAGTCAAGAGGTACTTCGTGGCCATGTCCATGCGAATGCCCTAGAGAATGACCGTGGCTTATATGGTCATGTGGCTCTGCGAGTGAACTGTCAGATCTCTGCTGGACTATGGGAGCTTGCTCAACATACCATGCAGGAATGTGATTGTGATAATGTTGAGCGTGAATCCTACACATCCCATTATCAACATCAACTTTGGGTCTTCTACTCTTTCGACGGTGATGAACCGCTCAATGGACTGGAGGAAGATGCTCGTTCCGAGGGCAAGTAAGAAGACGCCATTGAAAAAGGCGCCGAGAAGGCGGGCGCGCTGCCATCCAAAGGAGAATCCAACAGGTGAGCCGGTGCCTTCTGTCTTCTAGTAAAACGTCAGTGCCTTAGCAGGGTTAGATGACACAGAACCTAGCAAGAGCTGGAAAGCCACTGTGAGAAAATGGGACATAGAACTTACGATGATGGCGGTTAAGGTGACGACAAAGCTGATCAGGTCGTTCAACTGATCGGTAAGCTGTCAGCATGGGAACTATATATCGTGGGGTAGTGACTAAATAAGTACATAATGGAAGGCGTCCGCCGTTAGAGCCAAGCTTCCGGTCTTGAAAGCAACTGTAAGGCTGTTGTTAGCAGTTTGCTCATTGCCACTTTATAAGAACGACAACAGACGACAACAGCAGTGGGCGAAAACTGACCAGCAAGTTCCGAAACAAAAAAGGCGGAGGATATGGCTATTGTCGCGGCTAGCCTCTGCTTTGGTCCAATTTTGAGTGCCATTGCTTAACGAGCAAGTGGCGGGAGAGAATTCGAGGTCGGTCGGAAACTAGTTATAGGTGTTGACGTGGACGGCCCTGAGAGTAATAAGGCCGGATTGATGTCAATGTAGAAATGATTGAGGTCCAGTTGGGACCAAGAAGGGGACTTTGGCACCGTCCCGCCTTCCCGGGTCAGCTCGATTTAAGGGAACAGGTACATTCTAGCCCGGTTGGGTACAGCAGCCACAGGTGCAACCAAGACGGACTTGCATGTGAACCGTGAACCGTGAAGGTCCTCTCCCTTCCGGAAGGCATTTGGAAGTAGCGGGCCGGCCGGTATCCATCGACATGGGACGATCATTGGACGGGCTGGTGATGCTATTCTCACTGATCAAATCGAGCAGCATTTCGTTGGTGAGTGACTGGCAGCCGAGAGATCAAGATGGATGACAATGGCACGTTGGACCGTGTACGCTTTTCAACATCGAGAGCGAACAAAATCGACACTGGTCCCAGTGAGAAATCACACCGTTGGCGAAGTACGGTACAGAGCTTCAACCAATGACTCCTAGGAACGGTGGATGCCGTGAAGAACTTGCAGCTTGTGCCTTGATGACTTCATGACGGGGTGAGCTGAATCAGATGCGCTTGCATGATCCTGCAGAAAAATGTCTCTGATCTCTCCTAATTCGGACAAACTTGGAAAGATGTCGTGATATGTGAACGCCAACTAGAACCTCTTGATGAGAAATCGACGGCAGCAAGGCATGGGCAATGCGTGTGCTTTGACACCGGAAGACTGCGCACGCGCTGCGGGTAAGCAGACGTTGACTGTCTCGGAGGGGCCTTTTAAGGAAGACAGCGAAACTCAGACAGACAGCTGGAGACTGTTCGTTGATGTCGTACGGGCCTGGACTACGGAGCACGGCGGCGGCGCTGCCACCTCACGGCTTTCAAGATGGATGCACATGGGGATCCCATCATCACACAGCTGTGCGACGTTTGCTGGGAGCTGCTCGGCACTTGGATTGACAAGCCTATCAGAATCTTCAAGTTTGCCATCACGATCCGAACGGCCAGGAAGAGGATGGTGAGGTTTGGTTTGCAGACGGGAATGTTGAAAGGTGAATGACGAGCCATCAAGGTGGCTCGCTTGGAATTGGAGTTGTCCAATTGGCATATGGTTCGTGCGCCACCATGCTTGCCGTCATCATAGCAGTTGCAGGAGCAGGGCGGTGAAACCGAATTCTGCCGCACGGGCATCTCTAACTGTCACCAGGGCGCGTACAGGTACCTGCCCCTGCAGCTACTACTTAGGTACCTCTGGCGCAGGTGGTCCGAGCTCCTCTGAGGACGTCGTCTCTTTTGCGGTTTCACTCCCAAACCATCTCTCACGGCGACATCGTGCCAACCACTGCATGTATTTAGACGATGAAATAAACTCAGTACACCTCCAAGCGACATCCGTCTTACACATTCTTCCCTGATTCCTTCGATCTGTTCCAACAGACTCCGATGCATCTCATAGGAATGGTGGCCACGAGATCGCAACCACCGACAGCGAGTTAGGAACAGGGCGTGCTATCCACCACCTCCATCGTCGTCACCTGAACATCTGACATCGATGCATGGAACCAGACCGTCGCTTGCTGTTAAAAGGACTCAATGGCGTCGCGCAATAACTCTTCGGGGGTGCCGGGACAGGGGCAGGCCAGGCCGCCCAACTGGTCGTCGCACCTCCGGCAGTTCAGCAGAAACAGCCTGGAGCGCATCCCGGATATGCCCCGGTCCCCGGATACCGTCTCTAGTAACTCGACCATCCGTGACCGGCCCTCTTCATCCTCAAGGCGCTCACGTGTCGAGAGGAGATGGACCGTCACCGTCAATGAGTCCTTCGCCCGGGATGAAGTGTTGCTCAATCTCGACCTCATAGGTGATGAGGCAAAGCCAGGCAGCCTCATGGCTATTGACGTTTTCCGTCCTGATTCGGAAAAGCAGGCGCAAGGCTCTCATCACCATCACCATCACCACCATCATCACCATCATCACAAGCAGCCCCCATTGGACCGCACAAAAGAGGCTGCAGAAAGCCAACAGCGTTACATCTTCGTCGTCAAGGATATGCCCAAGGAACTCAAAGCCCGCTACCCGGGTGTTGAAGTCTACGTCGCAAAGCATATCGCAGATGTCTTCGGCATGAGGAAGGGTTCGCAGGTTACCCTGACCCCAGTAGGCCCCCACCCCTTAACTCGTAGCCTCGTAGAACCCCTACTAAACTACTTAGATTGATGATCACAACCCAGCCATTGAGGCCTCTCATGTCGAGCTTTGCTTCAGAGACCAATACATGTCCCGTTCCGACATGTGGCAGCTGGCTGTTCGTGAGCTTTCGGAGAGGACTGTCTACAAGGGCCAAATGGTTCTGTTCATGGGCACTCTCAAGGCTCAAGTTACCGCCGTCTACGTCGATGGCCGCAAGATACCGTCCGCATTCTTCGGCCAAAATACAAAACCCATCTTCCGAAGCGAGTCTGCCCGGTACGTGCTTTTTATCCAAATGGCGCGCGAAATGTGGGACTTCGACTCGGACGGTTCTGGTGAGATCATGTTCAACAAGGTTGTAAACGGGTTTTTGCCCGCCTTGTTCAAGAAATGGGCATCACTCAAAGTCAGACACCTTGTCAGTATTGTTCTCTTTGCTCGAGTTGAGTATGATACAGGCATTTACACCGAATTTGCCAATCCGGATGTTCAAAATGACTTCTACACCGGGGTCCAGTCGTCTGGCGATCGTCGCCCCTACAAGGACTTCTACCGCGTTGTTGTGAGCGAAATGGGCAGCGGCGAGTGGACAAAGATCCTTTACCAGTTGAAGCGCGAGTTTAATTACTTTCGAAGGGACATCAGCACCTTCCATCAGAAGGCCAAGGACTCATTTTCTTCTTCCGACGACCCAGCCGAGCAACAAGCAGCCTTGAATAGAATAAAGGCCGAGGCGTCAAGAGCCATTTATGGCAACTTCCTAGAGGCAATCAACATGGCATCCCAGCTGTTTGCGCACGACTACATAGATCGTGATCTGATGCGAACTGGCATATCTGTCATCGTCATAACCCCTAGTCCAGGCATATTTGAAGTCGAGTACGACGCACTCCGTCGCACCACCGAATCCTTGGTTGGAAATGGGATTGGTATTGATCTTATATGCATACCCAAGACACCTCTCCACTCCGTACCCTTGTTTCGGTACCGTAACCCTGAGTATTCGACGGAACCGACGCAGCATCACAAAACAAGAACAGCCGCGAGTCTTTCCAGTACTCCTAAACAGACAGTGCCGACGATTGGAAGCTATAACAGCATGGCGGGGTCTTATTCCCCAAGCAGGGGCACTGATATCACTCTTCATGGTGATTATGCTGGCTTCGGCTCGGCTCAAGACGAGTGGAATTATGCTTTGCCGCAATGGCTACATGTCTCGTATTGGACAGGCGAGTCTGAGGAAACCTTGTCATACCACGGCATTGCTCTATCGGTCTCTGATGTTTCGCAAACACAGTCAGGAGACGACTTCTTGATTAGATGTCGTATGTATGACTTGCAGATGCGAAGCGTCATGGAAACCAACGAGATCGAAACCAAGCCGTTGCACCTGGACCCTTATTTCCCTCACAAGGCATTGCACGCAAGCAACGTGCCGAAACCGTACATTGATCAAGACGGCAACGTCTTCATACAGAACTCCCGCATCCCAGAAACACTCTTTGATCATGTGTACGGGTTTCAAAAATTCGCCCCGGATAAGCACGCAAAGTTGGGGGAAAAGTCACTTTGGAAGCAACTGCAGGACTACGATGACTCGAGAGCACGCCAACCGTCATTACGCCGCACATTGGCGCTTCCGAGACATGTACGGGAGTACGATGATTCCGTCAGGCGACACCATGCTGATGACGCGAGTCTTCTTGGGACATCATACACTGAGCGTAGACCGTCTACAAGTGCCTCGCAAATGACAATAACTGGGAATGGATCGGGTCAGCGCCTCAACACCGACAAACCCGAGTTGCGTACCCGTAAGACGGTCGATTTGGACAAACTCAACTCCAAGCGTTCACCTACAATCACTCCAAAGGTCCCAAAGTTTATGAAGCAGATCAGCCTTGGAAGCTCTGGTTTCCGCATCGCTGCACCAAAGGCTGCGACGGCAGAGCTTAGCATTGAAAGCGTGAATGCTGATAGATCGTTGACATCTTCGAGGGCTTTGATGAATGCCAGCACTACTTCAACTCCGGCCAAAGCAGTAATCAACCGGTCAATGTCGCCCCAGATGTTCGCAAGTGGAACTCCCGCCGTCTTCTCCCCTTGGGGTCCTGCACCAGGCTCATTCGCGCCCGGCCATCAGTACTTCGAGAGCACTCCAAGCCGGCCAATGCCAATTAAGTCGCAACAGCTTCCAACTGACCCTGCAGCCAACATGCTATCGGGTTCAATGCTCGCCTCGACACTACGGGCTGACTACGTTCCTGATAATCGTGATCTCTTCTACTCAGACGCAATCAGAGCCGAGGATGCGAAGAAGGTGTACAACAACAAGCTTCTGGCCGGAGCGGTACCGGAATTACCGTCAACTTTATCGCCGACAACCGCGCTGTCGCCTTGGCTGACGTTGGTCAATCCGTCGAACCCTGATAGCAACAAGGTCGATATTGTCACGTTATACAGCCGTTGGCAACATGTCTTTCCTAGGCCCAACGAGACGCGGGTGATGAAATGGAAG
Source organism: Sordaria macrospora (assembly GCF_033870435.1). NCBI lineage: Eukaryota > Fungi > Ascomycota > Sordariomycetes > Sordariales > Sordariaceae > Sordaria > Sordaria macrospora. The sequence goes on along the minus strand of NC_089373.1, from coordinate 3,321,973 downwards.
TCTTTGTGCTCCCCCGCTGCCGTTCCACTTACCACAGAATACTTCCCTACCAAGGCACAGTTCGAATCAGAGTACCACCGTCAACCGTACAATGTCTCGCAGAATGCCGATGATGAGTTGGCCGAGGAACCCAAGTCACGCGATGAGATGCTGCGAGAGATGATTAGTCTCAGATTCTGCCAAGGATTTCAGGTCGTTGTAGGCCCAGCGGTTGCTAAAGCTTTTGGCCAGAAGCAACTCAAGGTTACCGACATTTTCTCCCGCGACCACACAGTGGAGGATGGTACCAGCATCTTTATGTCGGTCGGTAACACGATTCACCAACTCTCGTGCGTGAATGGCACCGAAATTGAAGTTAATATCTTTGTCCGGAAGCCGATCGCCTCGCCGGAACTGTACGATGACCGTTACTTGTACAAACCGGCGATACGAACACTACTTGACCATGGTTACAAAACCCTTCCATTCGCCATGGTGGCTCCAACACCTGACCGAAACTGGAATTATGTTGACGCCTTCGTTGCAGGGCATAACGACGAGTTGTCAGAACATCTCAGGTTCTGGCGCGCTAGGCTCGTCCTGATACCAATGACTGCTAGACACTCGTTCTTCCCCAAGACGCAATACGGGGACAGTGAGGAAGAGATTCGCATCGAGGGCATTAGGAAACTTGCGCAGATGTGGCAGAAACATAGGTATATCCCGGCTAGCGAACGGAGTTTCCAAGCATCACGCCGCAAAAAGGACATGAACCCCCTTGATATCGTCTACAAGACAGAAGATCCATCCGTGGTTATCGCGGCCGAGCTGGAAACACTTCCGTTGTTGGAGGGCCTCGAGGGTGGACACAGGAAGGGCCAGCTCGTCACAAGCAGAGAGCAATTCTCAAAGAAGAACTTTAGCCTCGTAGCATTGGCAGAGGCCATCCAGCAGCCGGTGGAGAATGGAGGCATTCGGATGCAGAATCGCCGCTGGCATTTGCGCCTCCATTACAACTGCTTCATCGGGTCTGACATGACCACTTGGCTTCTTGAGAACTTTGAAGACTTGGAAGACAGAGAGGAAGCCGAGGAGCTTGGTAATCGTCTTATGGTTAGTTCAGATGACAAGTCAAAGGACGAAAGCAAAGAGGGAAGGAAGGATGGCGGTGGTGGCCTCTTCGTGCACGTTGAGAGGCGTCATCCTTTCAGGGATGGCCAGTATTTCTACCAGATCAGCAGCGATTATGCGAAACCCAACCCTCCAGGCTGGTTTAACACAAGACGAGTTCCGGTGTCTGTCCCATCAACACCGCATTCGGAAGTACGGGATTCGCCGAGGTCCAATGTGTCTGTGTCGAGGCCAACATCTATCTACGAAGACAGCTCTCCCACTTCTGGGACGGTGACCCCAACGGCAGCTATGATGGCCGGTGGCAAGAAGCCTAGGGTGGTTCTGAGTAAAGTCATGAAATACGACATAGACCATCGGAAACGCTCTTACCGGCCTGAAGTGGTTGATTTGCACTACGACAGGCTTCACAACCCCGACAATTGTTACCACATCCGGATCGACTGGATGAACGTAACAGCCAAGTTGATCGAAGATGCCATTGAGGCATGGGCTCGCGAGGCTGCCTTGTACGGACTCCGGCTTGTTGAGGTTCCTATCGCCGAAGCTTGCGATATAACGGATATCAATCCGTTCCGTCGACCATATGTGATCAAGCTGGCTGTCCAGCCACCAAACCAACAGCCTATCACCTACTTTGACCCCAACTCGTTTACTCCGCAAGCACAACCAGGGCGGCACTTCTATCAGAGGGCTCTCCTGCGAAAGTTTGACTTTGTTCTCGACATGGAGCCAGCATCCAGCTTCCCATACAACGTCGACGTGTCGTATTCATGGGGCAAGCCAGACTTCAAGTACACGCAGTTCATCCACCGATCCGGCACTCTGATCGCTGAAATCACAGACGAAGGCAACATCCTCATCCTCGCGAACCGTCTCTACAGCAACCGCACCGCCGCCCAGCGAGAGAAGGAAATGCAACAAAAGGGTGGCGGCGGCGGAGCCGGGGGGGCAGACAACCTCGGTCCCGGCCCAGGCCGCATCCCAACGCCCAGTCTCTACGGACCAAATACCCACTCTGGTGATCAGCCAACCGCCGTTCCCTCCCCGCTTGTCAAACCAACAACCGCCTTCCTCTCCCCCGCCCTCCGACCGCACCTGATCGGGCCCATGGCCAGCGGTCCCCCCTCAACCAACGGCTTCGGCACAACAGGCCAATCCCTTAACCGCTCCACCGTCACGATGCCCGTCACGCCCACGAGCCAAGACCCGGAAGTGATCAAAGACGAGCTCGAATCCTTCTGCCGCGACCGCTGCGCCCTCGAGGCCTTTTACCGCGAAGTCCTCGAGCGCGAAGCCCATCCGCCCGCGCCCAACACCACACCCGGTCTTGCGCCGTTGACCGTCCTGTCAACCACAGTAATGAAGGACTCGGCCCTTGCTTCCGGAGCTCCTCCTCACCATACCCCTCGCACCGGCAGCGGTACCACTGGAGGAGGAGGGCACACAGTCCCAGACACCAACATCCCCACCCTCGGCCTGCCACCAGGCTTGCTAGCAGCAATAGGCGGCACGGGCCTCAGCAACCTTAGCGATTTGCACACGGTGGGTAGCGGGACGGGGTTGGGAATCAGCCCTGTGAGAGTGGGGAGTCCAAGCTTGTTGTCTGCTGCTTCGGCTGCGTCTGCTGCGGGTCACCACCACCCGGGTCATCATCCCTCGCACCAGATGATGTTGAGGAGAGCGAGTGTGCAGGAGGGTGTGTTGGGGAGTAGAATTGGTCTTGGGATCGGGGGAGGTGCGTCGGCTGCTGCTGCTGCTGCTCAGGCTGCGGCGGCGGCGGCTGCTGCGGGAGCGACTGGAGGGACTGGAGCGGGAGCTGCTAGTGGGAAGAACGGTGATGGTGTTGGGGAAGATACCACCAAGGAAGAGTGAGCAAGAGCGTAGAAGTGTGGGGTGAGAAGCTGGTAGGTGAAAAGAAGAGGATGGTTTCGACAAGTCGAGGCTACTGAGTTGGAAAAGCATGTAAAAGTTTTGACGGGATTTGAAAGAATGATTATAGACAGCGTAGCGGAATGTGGTTTGAAAAAGAAGAGTTGGTGGAAGTGCCACTCACCTACTCTAACAGTGACTGTTCGATATCATACAATAACATTTAGCGTATGCTATAGTGAGTATCAAAGGATGCTGAGCGTCAACAACTGTCTTGAGGTTCGACGTCCTTCGCGATGTCGGGTCGTACAAAACTACCACAGTCGCAGCTATTCCAGGCATGAAACATAGTTTTCAAGACTGCCGATACATCCCTTTTACCGTGTCGCCGTTGTTCCCTTCACGTTAGATGCCATCATATAAGCAAGCTCCAATATAATTTTCCGTACAACAGTATTTAGCATAAATCCGTACCAACCTAACAGGGGATGCTTGAGATTGCCCGTTATAGATATGCAACCATAATATGCCCTGAAATAGTAAAGGATTGATATAAACAACAAAAATGTGAACTATCCGAAAAAAGAAAATAACAGTGATATGCAATATTGTTAAACATGCTTCGTCCCTGCACGGCAGTACTGCATCACAGTGCATTGCAACAAAAATCCATGCTGCCGCTTGCAGATAAAAATAATGCAAAAATATATTGTCAACCTCCCTCGGTAAGGATCGAACTTACAGCCTCCAGATTAACAGTCTGACGCGCTAGCCAATTGCGCCACGAGGGAATGTTTCTTGTTTGTTAAAATTTTGTTGCTGATGTTAACTTTATAGGCTTTCATTTAGATAGCTAAACGTATCTTCATTTATGCTATTTCCTCCCTCCCGTCTTCCCTCTTTATTCTCGCCTCTCAGCGGTTTTACCATTATCCTTCCTTCTTGTCCCTACCCCTTGGGCAGACAATTTTCCCCTTTCGTGCATTCCCTTCCCGCCGATGGATGGATGCTCATCAGCCTTTTAATGTGCCTCGACGCCCTCATCACCAGTCTGATAATCTCTAGTCTGAAAGATGTACGTTGGGTAGGCAGTGTAACTGGGCTGCTTGCTTGCTCGTCCCTAGTAAAGAATATGGCTCGCGCCAGCTAAAAAAAATGTTACGTCGTGAAAGTCGGAAAAAACAAACAAATAAACACCGCAGTGCCAACTGAAACGTGTCATTCCTCTCAATCGTATAAATAGGTATCTAATCGAAATCGGGCATCGTATCCATCTTCATGATGTTGTTTTCAGGCCATGATCTACGCCTTGGGACAATCAGGTCCCTCGCAAGAATTCGGGTAAACTGTAGGGAAGGAAGAGCACATTAGCATCGAAGAGTGCCAGAGAGTTGGGGAGACTTCATCAAACTTACACCAAGCGCAGACAGCCACGATGAGATACAGACAAATAAGCAGCATCCCCTCGAGCCAGTGGCTTTTTCCATCTGCAATGAGGTAGTTGACCAACAGCACTGAGACAAACAGCACCGCCACCTGGAACGTGTCGAAGCTGAGCGACATCTCCTCGATGCCCATTCCCCAGCCGATAATAACGAGCAGAGGGATGACGAAAAGGGCGACCTGCATGCTCGAACCGACGGCCACCCCAATGGCCAGATCCATCTTGTCTTTGATCGCGACCGTGACAGCAGTGGCGTGCTCGGCGGCATTTCCGACGATGGGCAACAGAATAAGGCCAACGAACTCTTTGCTGACTTTATCTCCGTCGGTAATGGCACTGATGCCGTCGACCATATACTCGGCGCAAAACGCAATGATCACAGTGGAGATGACTAGGGTGGCAACAGCGACAATGAAGTGCAGCTGCGGCTCCTCGCCCTCCTCCTCCTCGTCCTCCAGATGAGGCGCGGTGTCCAAGTGGTTGCGGATGCTCTCGTTGTTGCCGTGGGAAGGAACCGCGTGGCCTCCTACCATACCAGCAGGGCCTACCAAGCCCTGGGCAATGGCGCCCTCCTTGAGATCCTTGCCGCCTCGGAAGTTGAATGGCTTGCCCGCAACCTTCTGACTCTCTTCGGCGAAGATGGCGGAGTGAGTCTTCAGTTGGAATAGAAGATAACCACCGTAAACGAAAAGCAGAATAATGGAGACGCCGCGTGAAAGTTGCGCCACCTTCTTGTTGTTTGTACCGGCAGCCATGTCAAACACCGTAGGCACAATAACACTGGCGACGGCAAGCGCAAGTAAGCTCGCCGCTGTCTGGGCGACGGTCGTGTTGAAGAACTGTTCCCGTCTGTTAAGACCACCGCAGAAGAAGCACATTCCCATAACCAGAAGAAGGTTGGACAAGATACTGCCGATGAGCGAAGTCTGTACGACGACAATCTCGTTGTGCGTCAGAGCAATAACAGCTACAATCAACTCAACCGCATTGCTGTGTGGGTGTTAGCACTGTTCTCTACCGCCTTAACAAATGAAGTTGATACGGACCCAAAACTGGCATTCAAAAGTCCACCCATAACCTCGCCCGTCCTCAAAGCAATTTCCTCCGTCGCAAAACCCAGCATTGCCGCAAGAGGGATGATGGCAATGAAGTTGACAACGAACACCGCAACGCGGGGTACCGCCTCGACGTAGTTGATCGCAATACCGACCGGCGCCGCGACGAGCAGGATGTTGAGCCACGAGCCCAAAAGTGTGCGCCGAATTTGATTTCCCACGGTGAACGGCTCCTTGGGCTCGAGGTGCTTGAAAAAGGTCCTCTCCTTCTTCTCCTTTTCCTTCTCGGCCACCTTTGGTCCTGCGCCGTTCAGTTCGGTCCGCGAATCGTTTGCGTTCGTTGTCCTCCTGCGCACAAGGCCAAGGCTACCGTTGCGCTGATGTGCGGAACCCGTAGGTACTTCTGTCGATTCCACATTCGTCTTCCCCGTAAGCCCCGTCATCTGGCTGGTGGGCTCCATATCGTGCATCTCGATATTCTTTTGGGGGTAAGACGGCTCTCCATTTGCACTGTCGTAGCCATTCAATACCCGTGATGGCGCCGTTACTGAGTGTTTGATGGGCGATGTATCGTCGAGTCCTTCCTGCCCCATCGGCGGCTGAGAGTAGCGTTGTGACTCGGGCACGTCCCAAGTCGAGCTTCTCTGATTCTTGTTTCGCCAGGGGTTCATGATCGAGTTGCTGTCGCGGCCCACGCGATGCGCCTCCTGCCTTATCCTGAAATTGTTGACTAGATGATGAGCCATCGCATTAGAGTTGTTTCATAGCGTGGAATGCTTCTTGAGCCAAACCAAGACCCGTATCAACCAATTTTGTGACCCACACTCGATGATAATGTTGGGAGTGGAACAAAGAGTGACGAGGAACACAGCCCCGTTGGGCGGGGAAAGAGAATTAGGGTATGCGAAGGGCGGCCGATCTGACGTTGGGCGCAGCGTGAAGGGCATGAAGATTGGTATTGGGGGTTGGGGGGTGTTGATGTAATGGATAGGTCCAAGATACTTACAAGCCATGGTTACTCAATTTCTCTGTTCCTTCTCAACTTGCGCTCGCGCTCGCGCTCAGAGAGACCGCCTTAAAAGCCGTAGTCTCGTGCCGTCCACTTGTTGTTGCACAGTAGGAAGTAGAATCGCAGTTATTTTCCGGCGAGGTGTTCGGGTGCCGGGTCAATTCGAATTTGGAATACGGGGAAGAATGCGCAAGTCGGTGTGAATGTCTCGGTCTTGGTCGTGGCTCGTGAGTCGAAATGCGAGCTTGCTAGCCCTCGGTGTTGGGCAGTTCTTGTATCGTTTCACTGCCAATGCGCCCTCCAGGAGCGAGTCTCGGCGATGATGTTGAAAGTGTTAGCGGGCGGGATGTCGACTAGGAGAACAGTTGTAGGTTCGCAGTTGACGAATGCGATTTTCCCTGACAAGTTAGGAAAGCGCCGAAATTAGACGCTTTAAACAAAATGAGACGTTGGCGATCCGATCCCACGTTAACAATCTTCGGGGAATGGGCAATGTATGCGCAATAGAGAAGAAGCGCAATGGTTTCCCGAAAACGGCGAGGAGAATTAGAGCAGAGCTTTTGTTTAGCAAGTGAAATATTCTCGAAGGGAGAAAGAAATCTTGTTGGAAAGAAGGTTGGAATGGCAGAATGTGTTGGGTGGCCGTTACATACCCATTCACTTGTGACGATGGCGACGATGACAGGGGCAAAACCTGCGAGCATTGATGTGGTAATCTATTATTACGTGAGCTTTTCTGGTACCAATATCAGCATTGTTATTCCCAGCAACAAATAAGACCTTACCAACTACCTACTTTGTTGGTGATTCTTTCATCGTGCCCCGTTCATGCTCTACAATCACCACTCGAGCTCCAAACGAAGGGAGGCCGCCTCCTCTCCGCATTTGACGATCGTGAGCTGTACACTAGAAATTCTCCACGGCGGCTAGACTGACTCCATCTCCAGCGCATCAGGGATTTCAGTTTGCTCCAAGGGATGGAGAAAGACTGGATCACGACCCTTACTAGCTAACCTAACTTGAACACGTAATCATGCGCCTGTGAAATGCCAGGTTTGGAAGTGTAATTGGATATCTCTTGGAAACATAACGTAAAAAGAGGAGCCGCCTATCCAGGCACCACCGCACCGCAGGGTCCAGTCGTAACACAGATCTCGTCCGTTCCATCTGGTCCCTGTAAATTACCGGGCAATTCACCGCGGTATCTGCGTTCGCGTTTTGTCAAAAGCTCTTGTGTCCCAGTCTCAAGCTCCTTCACCTCCTTCTTCCACTCTTCACATTTTCAGCATTCCACTTGCTTCACCAACTGCTGGCAAGGAAGAGTGGCATAGAGGTAGGTACCTCATATGCAAGGAAGTGGGAGTTGCTTCCCTCCCCACGTCCCTGCCCGTTCGGAAGCAACCGAAAAGAAAACTTGGCAGTCCCGTTCGTCTAGGCCACAACCCCTGTATGACGTCGGTATCCACGCTTGACTTTTACTCTTCTTATCCAAAACACCATGAAGATTCAAAACTGCCAGGAAACGAAACAAAACAAACCATGTAATACCATGCCCGTAACCTACAGGATCTCGATGCTATATTTGGGTGCCGATAAGAGACAAACTGAAATGTACCGGCCACCGCCTTTCTTACGACATAGGGTGGTTACAGGTGCAGTACCGTATTCGTACTCCTTTTCCGGGAACGGGAGGGGAGGCTTGAAAAAGAACAATGTGTAATCAAGCTTTCGCCAAGCGATTGCCATGGAATGTCCAAGAGATCTCCCGCTGCTGATGAATGATTAAGATCTTCCCCATTTCCCGCTTTGTGTAACGGGGATACCCCCATCGTCATTGAGAATTGGCGAAGGCTTGTTTTTCCTTCCCCGACCTGGCCTTTGTGCACTACACCCCACGACACCCAGATTGAAGTTGGTAACACCGTTTGCCCTGGATATCCGGACGTTTGGTCACCAGCATTGGTCAAAATCATCTACACGTACTTACTTGATGGTGTAGTGCCGTTGGGCGGGGGCTTTTTCACATACCTCCATGATGGTATATACATCGGTTTGTCTTCTTCTTTTTTGTGCAAGCCACTCAACCCTTGACCGCCGTCTGACGGATGGCAACAATCCCATCAATCAACAGCTCAAAAGCGGTGGGTGATGCATGCCAAACCCAAAATTTCCATGTCTCATCAATCAAGGCGGCCCAGCGAACACATCTACAATGTACTATAGCGATGTCACAATGAAGACATCGTGCCTACTAAAAACAATGATGATACCCAAAACCGGCTTTGGGCTTTGGGCCTGCAGCGGTTGCACGTGGTAAAGCGCACCGTTCGACCCTACCCAACTGTTGTTACCACCTTACCAACGGCGAAACTACGTTTTGTTCGGGCACCATATCCGGGGTATGATGATGTAACTATCCTTTGGAAGACAGCAATTCGTTGGTTCGTTCAGTCATATTCTGTTGGGCAACTTGGGCTGTTGGGTGCGTTTTGCGTTGCTGGTTGGTGAGGTCCAATGTGATGCATCAATGGGGACTGATACATAGTAAGAGGTTGATAGACGCTCAGGGTTAGGGTACGCCATCGAACATCCCCCTTGATGTGACCGACATTCAAGAATTCAGATCGTCATAAGGTAGAGCCTTGAAACCGATAACCAATTGTGCTAGCTAGTGCTATTTGCTGCTGCTGCTGCTGAAACAAACCGCCGTTCCTTGGTATTAATTTGACAACAACCGCTTTTACCTCTTCTGCCTCTTCGCGGGTCTAGCGTTCTTCTCCCGCTTCTTCTCCGCGATCGCCCTCGCCTTACGGATATCCGTAGCAGTCTTCAGCTCCCTCTTGCTACCCTCACCGTCCTTATACTTGCCGATTCTCTTCTCCTTGGCCTCGGCAACACGCTTCTTACGGACGTGGTAGTCGTCTCTGAACTTATCCGCATCCTTGGGCGCCTTCTCCATCTTGTGCTTGAACCGCTGCTGGCCAGGTTGAGCACCGAAGTTGCGGACAAGCTGTGACTTCTCTGTCTCGCCGACCGTGGGCAACCTGCCGAGACGGTTGTCCTTGCGCCAGCGGTCAAAGCGGCCGCTCTTGAAAGAGGCGGCAATCTTGACACCGGACTCGCCGCGAATCATCTTGGCGCCCTTGGAACCATCCTCGTCGTTGGCAACGGCCACGTACTTGCTGTGACGCTTGTCCCAACGCATTTTGGGCTTCGCAGCAGTTCCGAAGTTCTTGGCGCTGTCGTCGTTGGTCAGGTCCATGGTAGCGTCGCGAGCGGCCTCGACGAAACTGTTGCCGCTGTAGCCGCCCGAGTGAACACCGTAGGCCTTCTCGTCCGCCATGCTGGTGGTGCGGGGCGTGTAAGACATGAAGATCTCGGGATCTTGGAAGCTGTCCGGGCCACCCTTCTTCTTCTTCTTCGTATGCATGCTGCTGGATACTGTGACCTCCATCTCCGAGTCCGAGTCGTCGGCGTATGGGTCTTCCTTGGCCTCCGCTTCTTCCGCGTCTTCCTCCTCTCCCTCATCCTCAAAGTCTTCGAACGCATTGATCTCCTCGCCGTCAGGCTTACCCTCGGCGTCTTCCATTTCCACATCCTCGTCATCATCTTCGTTGGTAGTCTTGCGCTCCTTGAATCTGGCACGCATATTTCGTACAACTTCCGCGGACTTGTTGCGACTAGACTTGCCCTTGGGTCCAAGCTCGAAGATGGTTTCCTGAGGCTTGAAGCGGTTTATCCTGCTGAGAAGATCATCACGAGCTGCCTGGGATTCAGCGGCTTCCTCTCCAAACAAAGGATGGAGTTGTGTCCAGCCTTTTGACTGCGCAACCTCGCGGGCTCTCTTGGCGCTCTGGCTCGAAGCAGAATTCCTCGTCTTCATGTAGAGCTTCTCGGCCTTTGCGGCGACACCCTTCAGAGCATTGAGATCGGCGCTCTCCTTGAGCGCCTTCTCAACCCACTCAATGTTAACATCCACTCCTTCTCTCTTTAGTGTTCCAACCACGACATCTGCCGCAAAAGAAGGATTCTTTTGCTCGTGACCGATGATAAGTTTCCTTCCCAGAAAAAGTTGTAGATCAAGCAGATATGGAAGGTCTGACTGACGGACCAAACCATACGCCCAACCACGCTGACCCGCACGAGCTGTACGGCCAACACGATGGACAAAGATCTTGGGCTGAGATGGAAAATCGTAGTTGATGACGTTGGCGAGAGCAGGCATATCGATACCACGGGCGGCGACATCGGTGACCACGAGGATATGTGTTCTTCCCCTACGGAAGTTGTCGACTTGAATCAAACGGGCCGTCTGGTCGAGTGAACCGTAAACGTAGGACACGGCAAAGCCTGCAAGCTTGAGCAGGTTTTGAATGTACTCGACGTGATGCTTCGTTGCTGTGAAGATAATGGTCGAGTATTCCGTCGGCTTCTCCTTGGGATTGGGCCTATACTCGCGTTTCCTTTTCTTCGCCTGCAACTCGTCACTCTCTTCCCTTGTGCCCTCGGGCGCACCCAGAGGGACCTTGATGACGTCGTGGAGAATATGAAGAAGGGCACCCTCCTTTTCACCGCCCTTTACTGCGAAGAACGCACTCTCAAGATCAGGCGACACCTTGGTTTCGGCATCCAATCTGACAAGGCTTGGCTCCTGAAGACCGGCTCTGGCGAATTCGACCAAGGACGATGGGAGTGTCGCGGAGAAAAGAAGGGTCTGTCTGGAAGGAGGGAGGGCGTGGAGAATTTCGGTCAACTCGGTAGCGAAACCCATTTCGAAAAGACGATCGGCTTCATCGAAGACAACGTATTTGACCGAGGACAAGGACAAGCTCATTTCGACCTTGAGATGGAGGAAACGACCGGGTGTGGCGATGATGATGTCGGGGTTGGCCGCCATCATACCGAACTGCTCCTCCAGGCTGTCACCACCGACGAGCAATACGGTCTTGAGATCGGTACCTCTACCGAGCTCTTTGACGACCTTGAGGGTCTGCAACGCAAGTTCACGCGAGGGGGACATGATGAGTGCCCTCGCGCCAACACGCGGACTGTGACCCTTCAGCCTCTCAATCATGGGAATGACGAAAGCTGCAGTCTTTCCCGAACCGGTTCTAGCCATGCCCACCACATCCTTTCTCTCTAAGATCAGGGGAATCGCTTTGCGCTGAATGGGGGTCGGGACGGAGAAGCCTTTTCTGGTAATCGCTCGGAGGAGATGGGCGTTTAGGCCTAGGATAAGTATCAGCATCTGCCACAAGCATCACGACCTTATACCGCGGAGTCGGGAGACTACGCACCCATTGCTTGGAAACCTCCACCCTTCTTGACTGATTTGCCCTGGATGTTGGAGGACTTTCTTTGCGCGCCCCGTGTGAGCGAAGCGATGTAGGCTTCGTCTCCATCATCGCCCTCGTCGTTAAAGCTAGGTAGCGCATTGTCGCCGTTACCGAGGAGATCGTTGAAATCGAGGTCGAGACCGCTGTTCGTAACGGCACCCTTCTTGGTGTGGTGCTTGCTGCTGTTGTTTTCGAAGTCGCTATCGTCGTTGAACAAAGCACCGGCAATGTCGACCTCGTTCTCGGACGGTGTGGGGGACGCCGCGCGTCTTTTCATGATGGGCGAAGGTTGAGTTGCTGTCAATTGCAGCAAAAAGTCGTCAAACTGAAGATGCAAAGACGGACGGGGTGGGTTGGAGTTTGGTGATGATATGGGGTCTTGGGGACCTCTGTCAACTGTAGCGAGCAATGCCTGCCCGTCAACCCGTAAATTTTGGATGGTCGACTTTTTAGTTGGGGCTAATGTGACGCTTATCTCCTTATCAGCTTATCAATTACACCCAAGGGTCTTGGCAGTACCGCGTGCGTTCACTGCGCGCTCCTGTCGCAAGTCGCAACTGCTGGACTTCGTGCCCTGAACTTCCCCGGAGTTTCGTTCCGTTTTGTTGACAGCATCCATCTTTCAACAGCCTTCCACAAAACAACCATCCTGACTGACCCTAGACTCTCCCGGCCATTCGAATCCCCCTCTGCGACAAGATGGCGACAGACACGAAGGATGCAAAGGATGTGAAAGACGTCAAAGACGTCAAAGATGAAACTCCTGCCGACACTCGAGATGCGCTCGAAGTGCTGGAATCCGAAGCCAAGGAGTGGGAGAAGGCAAGCAAACCACAACACCAACGCCCAGTTTCACCAGCCTTCGCATAGTCAATTGACCAAATGTCTAACAATCCAAATCCCAATAGGATGCCGAAATAGACCGTATCCTCAAAGCCTTCCGGCTCGACGCCTACACAGTCCTAGGCCTCAAGCCTGGCGTGACCGAATCCGACATCAAGATCGCCTACCGCAAAAAGTCGCTGCTGATCCATCCCGACAAGACGAAGAACCCCCTGGCCCCGGAAGCGTTTGACCGGCTGAAGAAGGCGCAGACGGAACTGATGGACGAGAAGCACCGGCAGACCCTCGACGAAGCCATCGCGGACGCGCGCATGCTGCTGATCCGCGAGAACAAGTGGACGGTCGACAGCCCGGAACTCAAGACGGCCGAGTTCGAGAAGAAGTGGCAGGACAAGACCAAGTTTGTGCTGATCGAAAACGAGCAGCGACGACGCAGACAGCTCAAGGCGCAGATGCAGGAAGAAGGCCGCGAGCAGCGGAAAGCGGATGAGGAGATGGAGCAGCGCAAGCGCAAGAGGCAGCACGAAGAGGACTGGGAGAAGACGAGGGACCAGCGCATCGATAGTTGGCGCGCATTCCAAAAGGGCAAGTCCGGGGATTCGGATAAGAAAAAGAAAAAGAAGTTGAAGCCGATCGGCTGAACTGACTAACGACACAAGAGAACCTGCAAGCTTTCTCATGAGTGTGCGCAGCAGTACTTTACGGCAACGGCAAGATGTGTGTTTTCGACGACACAGCAGCAGCAGAGCTTATACCGGGTCGAAGGGAGCTAGGATTCGGGCATTGGAGGATTGGCATTTTATACAGGAAGCTGGAGTCATGAATTGGTCGATTTTGAGACACGGTGCTTAATAGACCTACATAATACGCGACAGGATATACATGTGAGTCAGAACTTGGAGAGATATAACACAACTTCTTACTTTGAACCTGACCAAAGCCTTCAAGGAGGCATCATCATCCTCAGGTATCATCTTAGCAGCTACCTCATCTGATAGTCGAGGTTCCCGCTTAAAGATTGGTTTGTCGTCCCACACATGCGATGAGCGTGAATCGTGTTATGGATATTGACTCCTCTATTTCTAGCTCTGCACCACTCTTCACATTCCTCTAATGTTCTATCAGCTAATTTGACGGTACGTCGGGTATCTCCCTCCCCCTCCTCCTATCTTTTCTCGATAACCTGCTTGTCTTCGTCTTCCC